>NC_133333.1:124128398-124457069 GCF_042186555.1 Aquarana catesbeiana | reverse complement strand
ACCTAGCTCCTCTCTCTCAACATAATCTATTATGCAGCTATCAAAGCAGGAGCAAAGGGGAAAACTATAGAGTGACAATTCTGTTCTGCTGAAGTTGCTATCATCATGTCCAAGATGGTGACACCCATTATCTCTCTCAGGGCTTTCAGATGTCTACACAAGGGATAGATTTACAGGCAAATAACATGCATAACATTTGTTACATGCAAATATAATCTTATGGAAATATATTTCATTGAAATATATGGCCTGGCAACAGCGTCTCTTTAAAGATGTTCACCATTTTATATATTTATGAATGCACTAATAGTATGAAAGAAATATACATTTATAAAATGTAACTATTACTGGAAAGCTTTTGCAATCATGGTTAATCCACCACAGGTGCAATGCTGAGGCTTCTGCAGACTCTACTTCTGAACTGAGGTCCATACTTGATGCACAAACTTTCAGTTAGAAGAGTTTAGGAAGGATGGCTGAACTACAAATGATGAGGTCACCACGATACTACATTCAGTCAATCCTCCTGCAACCTGAGACAGGTAGCTAAAAGTGTTCCAGGAGACTGCATCTGGGAACACTCACAGCCGTTTCAGAAGAGAAAGACGCAGAAAGCCTCTTCTCACTGGCTGCACACAGTGTGGGAGCCAGCAAGAGTGCATAGAGCCTGTGATCATGCCTGGGAACATGAGCACACTCTAACACTCATCTGCCGAGATGACAGATGAGAAGTGTAGTTTTTGCATGTGACCGATGCGGCTATGTGAGGTGCAGGGATGCACTGCCGCACTAATTTTAAAAACAAACAGATATGAGACAGAAGGTGTATCCTAGGATTCTGGTAAGAGTGCAAATGTAAGCTGATTTCTGGGGTCATGTATGCACCCAGCCTTCATGTCACATCCTAACCATTAGTGTAACATAGGGAGAAAGGAGAATGTATCCTTTAACCTTGACAATAGGCCTAGAGATTGCAACATACTTACTCGTGAGTAACTGTCTCACCATCCAACAAGGGCAAAGGGGTTAAAAAAAAAAAAAAAAAGCATTGTCATAAGACAATAAAATGTAAACGGAAGGCCGAGAGCCAGGTCACACTGACCAATTATTTCTGAATATTCAATTATTCTGAATCACTTTGCCACATTCTACATACAAAATGATCACCGATGTCAGATAAACTAGGACATGACAGTCAAAATGATTTCCCAAAATTGTTAAAAAGTCATACTTTGCGAGCATCTGTTTCCAAGGGTCATTTTAGGCTTACCCCTCATGTGTAAATGTTTTGAAGCCTATGTATTGATTAAATCTGTCACTGTATGCTAAAACCTGCAAAAGTTGCAAGCAGGAGCAAATATTTCCTCTTAGCGTTACAGATATGTCATGGTTATCTGCTGTTAAAAGCTCTGCTACTGTAGGGGCATGCCAGCCTAGTAATGGTCATAACAGGTGGCTAGATTTGGGGAGTCCATAGAAGACATATTAGACAACGGTCCATTCAGCTTTGTAGTATTTGCTAACAGAAATCAAATTTGGATAAACTGAACATTTTATTTTATACTATTCTCATTCAGACGGATAAAATTCTCATTCCAAACCTTATTTCTGAAAGCGTCCCTATTTGAATGTATTTTTTGCACAAATCGTATCCCCTGTTGAGGAGAGCTGGTCTAATAACCAAATCATACATACTTGCATTACTATCTTGCCGGCTGGGTCTCCTTGGAGGTCCCAAAATGCTGGAAAATCCTCTACGTTTCCACTTTTCCTCTCCTTCTTTTTCTTTCTTCATGCTCTGCTAAAAAAGACAAAACCATCACACAAGAAATACGTCAGATGTAGAACAAGGCGATGCAGTTACAAACTTTTCAGCTACAATCATTATAAAGATACCAAAGTCATATTTTTTTTTTTAGAAGCCGAGTAATAACTGATCTTATCGAGAACAGCCATTAATAAGATGAATCTATAAGCAGAGCATTCAGGAGGGCAGAATATACGAGCAATAAAAATTCAGGTTACGAATTCCGCCAAAGCCTATGAAACCTTAACCTAAAATAGCCAATTAAGCTGCAAACTGAATGTACATAAAATGTCAAACATTCCAGGCACTGAACAGTATTAAGAATATTTTAAACTTTTAAAAAATTACACTAGTATCTTAATATAATATAGCATTTTTAAATTTAACTGGGCCTCCAGAGACAAAAAATTTGTGAATTCCTTTTTTTCAACCAGAGCTTGTCAAATGATGCAGGGTAGCCAAGTGGTTAGTATTGCTAAATTTTAGCTCTCAGGTTCTGGATTTAAAGTGTGTGACAGACCCAACCAGGACAGGGGCTTTTGGAGGGGACTGCAGGGTAGCCTCCTGCCTACTGACTTGGGCCCTGGCTTTTGAGGGGGCCCTACTTTGGAGGTGTGTACGTGAGGGACCTTTTGGAGTAATTTTGCTTTGGATTCGGGTCCATTCCTCCCTGAAACACACAGACTCTGGGAACTTAGGACCTGGATACAGATTTGGGGCCTCTGTGCCCAAACCAGCAATGACTGCTTCACCCCCCCTCCTAGACTGAGAGACTCAGTATTGATGTTAACCACTTGACAACTGGGCACTTAAACCCCCTTCCTAACCAGACCAATTTTCAGCTTTCGGTGCTCTCACAATTTGAATGACAATTACTCAGTCATACAATACTGTACCCATATAAAATTTTTGTCCTTTTTTTCACACAAATAGAGCTTTCTTTTGGTGGTATTTAATCACCGTTGGGTTTTTTATTTTTTGCGCTATAAAAGAAAAAAGACTGAAAATTTGGTAAAAAAA
Organism: Aquarana catesbeiana; assembly: GCF_042186555.1. NCBI lineage: Eukaryota > Metazoa > Chordata > Amphibia > Anura > Ranidae > Aquarana > Aquarana catesbeiana. The sequence continues at coordinate 124,454,242 of NC_133333.1, read as the reverse complement.
TGAACTTTTTTTTGTTTCTGTTATAAAATTTAGCAAATTAGTAATTTTTCTTCGTAAATTTTGGCCAAAATTTATACTGCTACATATCTTTGGTAAAAATAAGTACAACTTGGTGGATATTATTTGGTCTTTATGAGTGTTAGAGAGTCCAAATGCTATGGTGCCAATATCTGAAAATTGATCACACCTGAAGTACTGACGGCCTATCTAATTTCTTGAGGCCCTAACATGCCAGAAAAGTACAAATACCCCCCAAATGACCCCTATTTGGAAAGAAGACATTCCAAGGTATTTAGAAAGATGCATGGTGAGTTTTTTGAAATTGTCATCTTTTCCCACAATTCTTTGCAAAATCAAGATTTTTTTTTTTCTTTTTTTTTTTTTTACAAAATTGTCATATTAGAAGGTTATTTCTCACACACAGCATATGCATACCACAAATTACACCCCAAAACACATTCTGCTATTACTCCCGAGTATGGTGATACCACATGTGTGAGACTTTTACACAGCGTGGCCACATACAGAGGCCCAACATGCACGGAGCACCTCCAGGCGTTCTGGAGCACCCAGGCCAATTCTTATATTTCTCTCCTACATGTAAAAATAATAATTTATTTGCTAGAAAATTACATAGAACCCCAAAACATTATATATATTTTTTTTAGCAACGACCCTAGAGAATACAATGGTGGTTGTTGCAACTTTTTATCTCGCATGGTATTTGCGCAGCAATTTTTCGAACGCGTTTTTTTTGGAAAAAAAACAGTTTTGTGCTTTAAAAAAAAATAAAACAGTAAAGTTAGCCCAATGTTTTTGCATAATGTGAAAGATGAAGTTACGCCGAGTAAATAGATACCTAACATGTCACCCTTCAAAATTGCACACGCTCGTGGAATGGTGCCAAACGTCGCTACTTAAAAATCTCCATAGGTGATGCTTTAAAATTTTTTACTGGTTACATGTTTTGAGTTACAGAGGAGGTCTAGGGCCAAAATCATTGCTCTCGCTCCAACGTTCGCAGTGATACCTCACATGTGTGGTTTGAACACCGTTTTCATATGTGGGCGGGACTTACGTATGTGTTCGCTTCTGCATGTGAGCACACGGACATGGGCGCTTTAAACATTTTTTTTTTTTTTTTATTGTTTATTTTACTTTATTTATTTTAGTTTGACACTTTTTCCCCCCCAAAAAAATTTTTGATCACTTTTATTTCTATTACAAGGAATGTAAACATCCTTGTAATAGGAATATGGCATGACAGGTCCTCTTTACAGTGACATATGGGGTCAATAAGACCTCACATCTCACCTCTAGGCTGGGAAGCCTGAAATAAAAAAAAAAAAAAAAACGATCTTGGCTGCGATCGTAGCGGTGAGTAGGTAGAAGCACCGGAGGGTGGCGGGAAGGGGGGGGGCGTCCCCTCTCGCCTCCCGTAAGAACGATCAAGCAGTGTAACAGCCACTATGATCATTCTTATGGTGTAGGGAATCGCCGGCTGAAAAAGCTGATATCTGAATGATGCCTGTAGCTGCACCCATCATTCAGATATCCCCGCTCAAAGTCAAGGACGTCATATGACTGTGGGCGGGAACTGGTTAAAAATTGCGGGGTATTGCAGAGTATTGCGGAGTAGTGCAGGGTATATTGCAGAGTATTGCTGGGCATATTGCAGAGTAGTGCCGTGTATATTGCAGAGTAGTGCCGTGTATAATGCAGAGTATTGCGGGGTATAATGCAGATTATTGCAGGGTATTATGCAGAGTATTTCGGGGTATTATGCAGAGTATTGTATGTATTATGCAGAGTATTGCGGGGTATTATGCAGAGTATTGCGGGGTATTATGCAGAGTAGTGCCGTGTATATTGCAGAGTAGTGCCCTGTATAATGCAGAGTATTGCAGGGTATAATGCAGAGTATTGCGGGGTATAATGCAGAGTATTGTGGGGTATAATGCAGAGTATTGCGGGGTATAATGCAGAGTATTGCGGGGTATAATGCAGAGTATTGCGGGGTATAATGCAGAGTATTTTGGGGTATTATGCAGAGTATTGCGGGGTATAATGCAGAGTATTTTGGGGTATTATGCAGAGTATTGCGGGGTATTATGCAGAGTATTTTGGGGTATTATGCAGAGTATTGCTGGGCATATTGCAGGGATGGCTGAGCATGGAGGGATGGATGGATGTGACTGTATTTGTCACTGAGCACCGCTGTGAGCACTACACATGCAGCCCACAGCGGTGCTGCCATCCGATCCCTCCCCCTCTCCCCTCGCACTGTACCGATCGGTACAGAGAGGGGCGGGAGGAACCGGCGTCATGACATGACGCCGGTCTGTTGACATGTGATCGCTCCGTCATTTGACGGAGCGATCACATGGTAAACGGCCGCGATTAGCGGCCGTTTACCGCGATCCGTGATGCGCCGGGTCCTCAGGACCCGGCGGTCACGGAAGTTCTCGGGTGCGCGCCCCAGGGGGCGCGCGAGAGCAGTATTCTGGGAGGACGTCCCACGGACGTCCACCCAGAACTAGCCGACCGCGCTGCAGCCGTCTTTCGGCTATGGCCCGGTCGGCAAGTGGTTAATATAATCAGCTCAAAACAACCTGATGCTGGTGTCTCCTGCTGTTATGTGTAATCTGTTTATTAAGGCTTTTCTTTCTTCTCATTGTATAATCCCTCATTGTGTGCCTCCTAGGTGTGAATCCCTATTGTTAATTGAGTCACCTTTTGTTTCTGTCTTTCTGCTAGTACTGTGTCCACTTTCGCCTCGTTACCAAACTATTGTGGGATGTTTATGTGTTTATGTTAGCAGTTAGGTGACTAGTTGTTAATTAGTTTCCTGTTTAATTAGATTACGGTTTATTTTAGCTGTTCATTAGATGTACTATTACTGTTTGCATTGTTTAGGATAATGTGATCAAGCTCTTACCTGATTTTGTGTGGTATATATTCTGTGTGAATTTACAATAGTCAGTTCCAATTTGCACCTAAGCTAGTGTTGTCTAGTTCTTTGGTGCAATATTCAGCTATTCCTTGTTCCAGAGTAAAAGAAGCTGCATCTTGATATAGGCTCCCAGGCTGGGTGCCAGGTGGTCTGTAACTAAGTGTATGTAAACACTAACAATGAACATCTCTTAATTGCTACCCGTTGGTCTGTTAAATATACCATTGAAAGAGTTTTGTTATATATGGCAATTATCCCTACTAGCTATTATCTTGGGAATACAGAATAATAAAGCCGACCAATAGATTGCACGATTTTCTCAAAGAAAATCGCTCAATTCCCCCATCAACAGTCAGTGTTGATGGGGAAATCCCTCCCGCCGAGCTATTGTGTTCTCCCAATGGGGGGAGCTGTTCTGGCCAGGAGTACACACAGTGATTATTGCTAGCAGATGAAGCTGTGGGGTGGGCATTTCTTCCATCCATCTTGTTTGTGTGGAGGAATATGTTAAAAAAAAAAAAAAAAAGACCATCTATGGCCCGCTTTAGTGTTTTATAAAAGAATTCAATTTGGGGCAAAGTGGTTAGGACAGGAACATGGGCACTCGCTGGTGTCAATTAGGACAGAATACAGCTAACTCCTGCTGGCATTCCCAGCAGGAGTTAGCTGTATTCTGTCCTAATTGACACCAGCGAGTGCCCATGTTTCTGAAGGACTCATGTACCAAAAAATCTTCAGGGGACGTGCTGGATGTGGGTGGTTTAATGCCAATTGCAAAGAGCTATGGCAAACATATACAGAGACCAGGTACAAATAAATGCTTTACTACCGAAAAATAACTAAAAAAAAACCATCAGTTTGCACATATTGCATAATCATGTACAAATGTAAAGTCACTAAAAAATTTAAATGAAGGTACACAGTGCAAAAAAACTAAACAAAGAGAAAACCAATATATATTTTGGATTTTTTTAAAAACATAAGAACAGACTAAAGCAACTACATTGTGGTTTAGCTTTAGCTAAACTCAAGAACAGCCATTTAATACATTACAGCTTACCAGTCTTTAAATGTGGTGGATGTGTTTTTTGGGGAGGGGTGTTTACCTATTTCTATTACCTGGTAATCCTGCGAACAGCACACGTTCTTTGCCTCACTTTTGCATAGTATCTATGGAGGAATAATTGGTTGCCCATGATTAAGCTATGGGGGTGGAGCGAATTGTGCTGGGGACGTGGTCTGGTTGGAGCCAGGGCTGTCATACACTTCCTTACAGGGTTTTGCTGTGATGTGCGACTATTAGAACTAGCTTTCCCTACTGTATAGATGGAGGAAACCATGGTTGTCATGCAGGCTGGACTTCAAACACGTCTATTTCCATGTCCATTTTATTTAGCCAAAATACAAGCCCCAGATAAGAAAAAAAAAGTTTTACAAAAACTGACAAATCTCCCTCTTGGATTACTAGGCAAACGACCTTTGCATTCAAGTGGCTGGTGGGGGAACTATAGGTAGGCACATGACAACATGACTGTCAGGAAAGGTTCCACCTGCTGGTGGCGCTGTCAGACATTTGGCTTGCAATACTGATGTCCACCAGCGGGTGTCAGCTGGCAGCCTGGAACTGTCAGGAAAGGTTTCGCCTGCTGGTGGCACTGATCATGAGGGCACAGTACTGGCGTCCACCAGCGGGTATTTCCCGGCAGTGTGGGGCCGACATCATCTCCTGCAATCAGGTGACACCTGAGCCTGATTGCAGGAGATGTGTATTAATACCCGGCAAACACACAAAAACACACTTGCCTTGGTATTGTCCTTGCGCCCTGACCTGAACCTGTGATCTCTGAACCTGGTACCTGAACCTGTCCCTCTTGTGACCCTGTAACCTTACCTTTGCCCTGCAGCCTGATCCATCCATCCTGCTCACTGCCCCCATATGCTGATCTCCCGTTGATGACCCTGGCCTGGCTACGTTTACAATTCTGGTATTCCCCATTTATTGTATATACCTGTCTGACTGTTATTCGTGGGTCTCTGTCTGGTAGTTGGTTTGTTGTGCACTGTGTTGTATTGGAGGTGTTGTATTTATATTTCACTTACTTCAATAAATTACTCTATTTTCACTTTACATGCGTTTGGTTTCCTTTGTTGCTGTCCACGCAGTTCTAGTTACACCTGATTCATGACAATGACATGACACAACTGCATACAGCAGACAGTGAATGTGTCGGCACATTGTCTTTTTTTTTTTTTGGTGCACAATGCCATCAACAGAATAGTGGAATTGTGTGGATAGACTATTTAGAAACTATTTTTGCACTTATTGGAGCCACAGTGGAAATGAGCAGAGCTTCACCACATTTACCAAGCTCTGGGAAAAGTAGTGCAAATGCTCTTGCAAAGGCCACAGTCTATCTGTAAAACAACCCCAACATTTATTTTAGTTAATTCTAGGCACAGTATAATAAATACATTTTTTTTAAAAACTACATTTCTGCAGTACATGCGCATTTCCCAGTGTTTTATCCCTTTAAATAACATTGCAAGTAAAGAAAATTACCTGTCAGTCTGCCAGAAATGCATTCAGCTCTTAACTCCTTCCCGACGACCGCATGCATTCATGCGGCCTCACGGAAGTGGGTCTATCTGTGAGGCCACATATATGGGCATCGCTCTTTTTACTGGGAGCACGCCGCACAGCATGCTCCTAGCCCAGAGACCGGGCTCTCACTAACAATCGGGACGTCTGTCACTCTGGTTGGCTATCACAGTAATCAGTCACTGTGAGCATGTCCCTGTGTTTACTTTATATTCTGAACGAAGAAAAAAAATTGTATCTTTCTCTTCTTGCAGGAGAGGAAGATATAAACAAAAGTGTAAAAAAGGAAAAAAAAAAAGAAAAAAATTTAAATTAAGAATAAAAAAATGATAAAAAATTACTCCAATTGAATACTTTTTATTTATTTGTTGTGTTATTATTACACAGTTAAAAAAAAAAGTTAGGAAATAAAGCATTATAAAATATTGTGTGTTGTCTTAGAGTGCATAGTACTATTACTGATTTATTTACCCACTCCCTCCTTCCCAACCCTCACCCACCCCCCCATGCACACACCACACAGTCCTTAGCTATATATACATTCTAATGATTACTATCAAGGATCAATAAGCAAAGACTCTCCAAAAGGTCAGGAAAAAATACCGGAAGGAGAGGCCTTCAAAGTCCTCAAGAGAGGAGGGCAGGGAGCGATAAGAGATAAAAAAAAAAAAAAAAACCCGGGGGGGGATCTCTATACATTCACTGCCCTCCCCCTATGGGGGATACCCCATCTCATCCAGCCAAGGTCTCCATATTCCCTCAAACTTCCCATAATTTCCTTGCCTGATATATGTCACTCTCTCATTACCAACTATTGAGTTAATAGTCTCAACCCAGTTCTCCACAGTCCGGGGGGGTTTTGTGCCTGCCATTTTTGTGCAATTAATTTTCTCACCTGGAATAGGCATCTTAACACTGCTTCAGTGGTGTCATTCGAGACTCTACCCCCCTCCATGCCCCCCAGTAGACAGGTCTTGGCCGTCAGTTCTATTACAGTCTTAAAAATTTTATTTATCCTATCTACTATTTCTACCCAGTATCTAAATATTTTCGGGCATTTCCATACCATATGGATAAAGTCCCCTGATGCCCTGCCCCTGGGGCAGTGGTCGTTTTGTCTCCACCCAAGTTTGAACATTTTTTTAGAGGTATGATATACCCTATGCATTAGGAACAGGTGGGATACCTTCTGTAAGGGGGAGATTGAGAAAAGTGTTCCTCGTTTCAAGATCCTATCCCATTCTTCTGTGGTCATTGCTCCCACATCTCTCTCCCATCCCTCTCTACTCTTAGAAGGTACTGTTCTATTTATTCTTCTAGTTTCCAATCTGGCATATATCTCGGAAATGAGTCCTTTAGATGTATCTGAATTATTTTTGCGAGAGTGGGGATCTGGGTCCATTCAATTATCTGCAACCTAAACTGCGCCTGGATAGCGTGTCTAATTTGGAGACATTTATAAAATGAATTGTTTGATATATTAAATTACCGTTTTAAGTCTAAAAATGATTTCATAACATTGCCCTCATATAATTGGCTTAGTCGGTTAATGCCCTGTCTCACCCATTCCATGGACCTCTCTATATCCCTTACTTCCACTAGGTTTCCATTGTTCCATAGGGGGGCATATTCTGATATCCCTCTGTACTCCAGCAATACTTTCATTGCCTGCCAAACTTTACCAATTCTATCGTACGGCATCTATCGATAAATGAGTCTGCCTCTAAAACCTCTATTAATGTAGTATGCGGGACCCCCGTTATCATCCTGGAGTTCCCTCCTCCAAGAGCTCCACAACCCCCTAGATGTTGAAGCTGAGATGCCAGAAAGTATGACCTCTGGTGTGGAACTGCCGTACCCCCTTCTTTGGTTGGTAGCTGCATAGTTTGCAAACTAATTCTAGATTGGCCCTTTTTCCAGATTAAGTCCCTAAACAGGGATTCTATTCTTTTGAACCACCTTTGGCCTATCCAGACTGGGGAGTTGTGGAAGAGATATAGTATCTGAGGTAACCATATCATCTTTTATTAGATTGCAGCGTCCTGCTACAGACAATGGAAGACGGCGCCAAATATCTCCTTTTGCTTTAATTTAAGTAGTAGTGGGGCTAGGTTATCATCGAGGTATAAGTTTATGTCGCTAGTGATCCAAAACTCCAGATATTTCAGTTTTCCAACTACTTTCAGGTTGGGGGTTCCAGGCAGTGTCTGGTTGCCAAGTGGGTCAATCGGTAGTAAGGCAGATTTATCCCAGTTGACAACCAGACCAGAAAACCGTCCGAACTCTCCAACCATTTGTATCACTGCTTTTAACAAAGTTTGAATATCTCCAAGGAAAAACAGAATGTCATCCGCAAACAGTGCTATCCTATCTTCTTCTGTCTGTCTCCGAAATCCCTGTATACCCGGCATTGATCTAGTCATTATTGCTAGTGGTTCCATCGCAAGGGAGAATAATAAGGGGGAAGGGACAGCCCTGTCTCGTCCCTCTCTCCAACTGAAAGAGATTAGAATATTCAATGTTAATTTTTATTTTTGCTCTTGGTTCGGTATAGAGTATTTTCACACACCTAATAAAAGAGGGGCCAAACCCGAATCTCTCTAGTACTCTCCATTGGTAGTCCCATTCCAGGCTATCAAAGGCCTTGGCTGCATCCAGGGCCAATGTAGCCCTAGAGCCTCCATTATCTTTTGGAATCTTCATATTTAAAAGGACTCTTCTATCGTTGATATTAATTGACCTATGCGGAGTAAACCCTGACTGGTCAGGATGTATAAGGTTTTGAATACATCCATTTAGACGGGTTGCTAGCATTTTGGCCAAGATTTTTACGTCCGTGAATAGTAAAGAGATTGGGCGATAAGAGGAGGCTTCCAGTTGGTCTTTCCCCTCCTTGTGTATTACAACAATAGTGGCTTCTGACATTGAGGGGGGGCAGTCTCCCACTGGTTAATGCCCATTCCAATGTCTTCAGCAACTCCGGTAGAAATATCTCTCCATATCGTTTATAAATTTCTATTGGGAGCCCATCCCGGCCTGGCGACTTTTGATTGGGCATCCCGGCTACTGCTCGCCGCTCTTCATCCAAGGTCACTGGTGTGTCTAACTCCATTTTATCCTTTTCTGTCAAGGTTGGGATTATTATTCCCTGTAGGAAGTCTTCCATTTTTTCACTCCCAATTCCCCTATTGGACTTGTAAAGGGTCCTATAATATTCACTAAATGCAGTAGTTATCTCTGTTGCATTGGTAAAGATCTCTCCACTTGGAGTCCTGACCGCCGAGACAGCAGGGGGGAATATTCATCTGTTCTCTATCTTTCTCATAATGGTAATTTTGTAAGTTTGTTGCTTACTTAGCCATTCCCTCTGTCTATCTGGGGTTGGTTCTTCTATGTACCGCCTCTCTGACAATATCGCCTCATTTCTGATTTCCCTTTCCCACTCTCTAGATTTCCCCTTAACTCTTGCCACCTGTTGGATCAGGAGACCTCTAAGATAGGCCTTCAAGGAGTCCCAGGCCACTCCCACTGATGCCATATCTGTATTTATTTGAATAAATTCCTTTAGTTTGGCCACCAGTTCTCCAGGTTAATTTTCCATTCTCTTGCATGGGCTTTACCCCCTGCATTTATTGTCAACGCAAGTGGGGAATGGTCGGAGACTCCTCTTGGGCCATACTCTATGTTCCTTACCAGCGCTGATGCTTCTCTATTAACTAAGGCCATGTCAATTCTAGATAGGGTGAGGTAAGAGCTTGAAAAGCAGGAGTATTGTCGTTCCTGCAGGTACTGAGTTCACCATATATTACTCAGCCCTGCTTTGTGTAAAAATCGGGATAGCCGGCCCTCCCCTATTCCATTAGGACTATTTCCTGGTGGGAATCTATCTAAACCCTTATCTAGGACTTCGTTAAAGTCCCCCACCACAATGATTGGGGTTCTAACTTTGTCCAGTGTAAATTTCAACAATTCTTGAAGAACCTCAAATTTAAATGGGGGGGGGGGGACATAGATGTTGGCTAACACATATAATTTATTCTCGATCGAGCAGAGCAAGAAAATATACCGACCCTGTGCATCAATACAGCTCTCCCAGCAGGAGAACACTATTCCTCTCCCAATCATTGTACTCACCCCCCTTGAATATGAGGAGTGGACAAAACAGTATTGGGTTTGAAATTTCTGGTTAGGAAGTTGTGGAATAGTGTCTTTAGTCAAGTGCGTCTCCTGCAGGCAGAGCAGCCCAGGCCCCCTCCCCTCTAGTGCAGACAGAACCGTAGTTCTCTTTATTGGGTCCCCTAAACCTCGGATGTTCCAAGAAATTATACTAAACGTCTTGTCTTGCATGGAAACGTATAAAAATAATACAAGTATGGGAAAAGAAAAAAAACAAATAAATTGATAGGAACCTGATCCATCCGGTAACCCATTTCACTCCCCTCCACCTTAGATACTTTCTCCCATCTATGCATTTTCTCTCTCCTCATAACCCATCCCTGTTTGTGTCTTGAATCGTATTAGTATTTGTGGTGCGCAACCTTCATCACCTACTCTACCCTTATTCCCCACTCCTCCCACCTTTTCCCCTCCCATATCTCCCCACTCCTGCCCAACTGGGCTTCCCATAAGGGGTTCACCCGTGACCTTTCCATACCTTTCCCACCTCACAAACCAAATCAATAATCTTGAACATTTTAGTGCAAAGTGTAACCAATATAGGAGCCTAATTTGCTCCTTTACTCTCATTTTTGTATATATCTAAACATTCAGATCAAAGTGCATTCTCTCTCCTCCACTCCTAATATTCTAATCAATCATTGTTATTAATGTGGTATTATTGTGATATTCAAGTGACAAAGTGATAAAAAATGTCATGGATAAAAAAATAACTAGATCAATGTTTACCAGGGTTAGTGTTCGGATCAATGTAAAGATCAAAGGTCAAGTTTGGAGTCAAAGGTCATGGTCAGCATATTTTGGGTAGAATGATTTAAAAAAAAAAATTTAAATTAGTATCGGTGTCAGTGCATTTTAGGTAGGGGCCTACTACGGGTACAAACATCAAATAACACATACATGTATTATCGCTGTGATTTTTTTTTTTTACTATTTTAGGCCAGTTTTCCTGTGATGATAAAAAAAAACAAAAAACACAGGCAATATCCATTACCATTTACCACCAACAGAAAGCCCAATTTGTCCTAAAAAAACAAGGTATAATCCTCCTGGATACACAAAGTAGTTGCAAGGATATGTACAGTTTTACTAACACATATCAAAGTTGCAAAATTGTGCTTGGGTATTAGAGAGGGAATCATAAATGCCTACCAATAAAAACCAGTAGGATCTGAAGCTAGCAATAGGTTTAGTGCCTTAGAAAACCGGGATGTAACTTGCTTCAAGCAGTCAAAAAAACAAGGGGAAGCTCCACACCATATGATTAAAAATGCCAGAGGGGTATAATAGCCTGTATCCTACTTAAAAATTTAAACTGAATGAATGTATCCATAGCAGATATCAGTTTAGTATACTGAGCTACCACATCGTCCCACTCCTCTTCAGAGGCGGTAGGTATATCAGTTTTCCACTTCTTTAACAATAAAGAGGTCTTATGATGGTCCATGATTAGTTATGAGTAAGACATAAATTGAAGAAAGGGGCTTGTCAAGAAAAGAAGTTTCTAGAAGAGATTCTAAGGCGTTTTGTTGGAGGATAGGTGCTTGGGATAGGTGCGAATGGTGTGTCACAACTGTAGGTATCTCAAAAATGCCAGTAAGGAAGGCCGAATTCTTCTTTGAGTCAAAAGAATGGAGTACTTCTGTTTGGAGGATATGCCTCAGTGTATAAACACCTACTCTTGTCAAAATAAGGGTGTTCTGAGAGAGTAGAAAGATGGGGAAGGATGAGATTGTTCCAAAGGGGGTATTGGGAGACCAAATCCCATGAGAACTAGGTATCATAATCCAAGCCCTCACCGTCATCCTCTTGGACTGGGTAAGGGTCGGGGGGATATCGGTCCCCTGTGTATTATACATTGGAGCAGTTTGCGGGGAGCAAAGTATATCCGCCTCCAAGTCCAGGGCCGGGTTCCCATCAGGGAGGGAAAGCCATCAATGTACAATAACTAAAAGAGTAGCCAAATAGTAAAAATAAAGGCTAGGCAGTGCTAGACCGGCTTCATCTATGGGAAGTGGTAGCAATAGCCAGTGTCAAACAGTACTTACTATTTTTTTCTGAATACCTGCAGTGAATGATGAAACCCCTTCCAGGAGCCGACGACATTCTCCATCATGGGAAGGGCAAAAGGAAGGAATTAATGATGTATCAAATTTAGTGTAATCGTATGCGACATTTCCTGAGACATGTTTATTTCAAGTTTTAGGCTATGTTTACACTCTGCCAACACGGAAGTTGCACGACTTCTGATCCGTATGTCCAACTTCAACTAACAGGATCCCACTTTAAGTCTAGTATGGATCTTGAGGGGGAACAACACGCCAAAATAAATAAAAACCAAAAAAAACGGCGAGGGGGTGCCCCCCCCCCCAAAAAATAGGATTTTTATAACAGCTTACCTGTAAAATCCTTTTCTTTTGAGGTACATCACGGGACACAGAGCCTCAGTAATTACTGATGGGTTATAGGGTATCATTAGGTAATTGGACACTGGTCACACTCTAAACAGGAAGTTCAACTTCCCATATAACCCCTCCCCGGGGATACCTCAGTTTTGTTGCAAAGCAATATAAGTGTATTAGAAGAGGGGTGGGACCTCTGTGTCCCGTGATGTACCTCAAAAGAAAATGATTTTACAGGTAAGCTGTTGTAAAAATCCTATTTTCTTTCTCGTACATCACGGGACACAGAGCCTCAGTAATTACTGATGGGATGTCCCAGAGCAATGCTATTTGAGGGGAGGGGACCACACCACGTAGGGTGTAATCAGACCCGAGGACCTCGTACTGCTGCCTGCAGCACACTACGCCCAAAGGCGATATCCTCATGTCTTCCCACATCCACCTGATAAAATCTGGTGAATGTATGGACTGAAGACCAGGTTGCGGCCCTGCAGATTTGAGCCATAGGGGCCTGGTGATGCACAGCCCAAGAAGCACTAATAGCCCTTGTGGAGTGTGCCTTGATTTGAAAAGGTGGAATTTTCCGTTTCAAACCGTAAGCTTGAATAATCATTTGTCGAATCCATTTTGAAATGGTAGACTTTGACGCTGCCTGTCCTCTATTGGGACCTTCTGGCAGTACGAACAAAACATCCGTTTTGCGAATTTGAGCAGTTGCTTTCAGTTAGGCCTTGACTGCTCTTACTACATCCAAAGAATGTAGTGACCTTTCTTCTGTAGAACAGGGATCTGGAAAAAAGGAAGGCAGAACAATATCTTGGTTTAGATGAAAACCTGAAACCACTTTCGGTAGAAAGCTAGGATGAGGGCGCAATACCACTCTATCCTGGTGTAAGATTAAATAAGGCTCTTTACAGGAAAGAGCTGCTAATTCTGATACTCTTCTAGCAGAAGAAATGGCTACCAGAAAAATTAACTTTCTTGTCAATAAGACCAAGGGAATTTGACGTATTGGTTTAAAAGGCTGTTTCTGTAAAACTGACAGAACCAAATTCAATTCTCAGGGGTTTAGGGGCGCCTTAACCGGAGGATTAAGACGCGTCCCCCCCCTGCATAAAGCTTCAAACCAAAGAATGTGAAGCAAGTGGTCGTTGAAATAATACTGATAAGGCCGAGACCTGGCCCTTGATGGTACTCAAGGCCAGCTTCATTTTCTTCTTTTCCTGCCTGATCCTGCGAAGGAGTCGTGACAGTAGCAGAATAGGAGGGAATGCATAAATCAGTGAGAACCGATGCCACAGAATCACCAACGCATCTGTCCCGTATGCAAGAGGATCCTTTGTTCTTGCCACAAACTTGTCGATTTTTTTGTTGAATCTGGATGCAAAAGAGATCCACATCTGGAACCCCCCATCTTTGGCATATGGCCGAAAAGACGTCGGGGTGAAGAGACCATTCCCCTGGGACTAATCGCTGGCGACTCAAATAGTCCGCCTGCCAGTTCTCTATCCCCGGAATGAAAACTGACGATATGCATGGCACATGCTTTTCTGCCCAGACTAAAATCTGGTTCACTTCTCTCTGAGCTGCCCGACTCCTGGTGCCTCCTTGATGATTGATATAAGCCACTGCTGTGGCATTGTCGGACTGGATCCTGACCGGGCAACCCTGTAGTCCAGGCCTTGAGGGCTAGATATGCCGCACGGATCTCCAGAATGTTGATGGGTAAGGTCCTCGGTTTTGGACCATTCCCCTTGGACCGCAGACTGTTCCAGAACTGCTCCCCAACTTGAAAGGAAAAGGATTTCCTTTTCTGCAGGCTTTCGGGTATTAACCACCAACTGAGGCTCTGATGCACTGTACAAGACAGGTGCATCGGAGAACCTAATGCCTGAACCTTCTTGTTCCAGGCCGACAGGATACTGTGTTGCAGTAGTCTTGAATGAAACTGAGCATAGGGAACTGCTTCGAATGAAGCTACCATCTTTCCCAGCAGCCTCATACAAAGGTGGACAGAAGACCCTTTTTGGTCCTGACTACCAGAATCAGCTCTCTTAAGGCAGTGATCTTTGCCTGAGATAAAAATACCTTCTCTTGGCTTGTATCTATGACTAGGCCCAAATACTCCAGTCTTCTTACTGGTTTTAAGAAAGACTTTTCTAGGTTGAGAATCCAACCTAGGTGTTCCAGGTAGTTGACTGTGGTCATCAAGTTTCCGCTCAAACAGGCTACCGACCGGTCTATCAAGAGCAGGTCGTCTGGGTATGCTATGACAGTTATACCTTGAGCCCTTAATCTGGCCATAGGAGGAGCAAAGATCTTTGTAAACACTCGAGGTGCAGTGGCTAGCCCCAAAGGCAGAGCCACAAACTGAAAATGGCACCCTTCTATTTCGAAGCGCAAGTACTTTTGATGAGCAGGAAAAATGGGTACACGCAGATACGCACCTCTGATGTCTATTGATGCCAGAAATTCTCCTCCCTGTAGGATGGAGACCACTGACCGAATTGATTCCATGTGAAAGGATCGAATCCTTAGGAATCGATTCAGATCCTTTAGATCCAGAATGGGTCTGACATCTCCATTTGGTTTTTGTACCGTAAAAAGGTTGGAATAAAATCCCAATCCTTGATCTTTTGTGGGAACCACCATGATGACTTTTTGCGACAATAGTCGCTCTAACGCTAGAAGGAGCAACTGCTTTTGCTCTGGATCTCTGGGGACACTTGATCTGAGGAAACGTGAAGAGGGGATTTCTTGGAACTCCAGTTTGTAACCTAGAGTTACCGTGGAGATTACCCATCTGTCCTGGAAATCCTCCTGCCAGAGCTTTGAGAACCGTAGCAGTCTTCCCCCACCCGAACGAGCGGGGGCGCTCCTTCATAAAGAGGCTTTAGCGTCTTGTCTAGTAGGCTTCTTCCCCCAGGACTTCTTTTGTCCCTGGGGTCGACTCTGAAATTTATTTCTAGACCCTGACGGAGGAGGCCGTCGCGACTGCCTGGAGGCTGATGCTCCTGGCACTGGGGAAAGAGCCCGTTTGAAAGAGGGACGCTTACTTCTTTTCTTAACAGGTAAGAGAGTGCTTTTCCCACTAGAGATCTTTTGGATATAATTGTCCAAATCCTCTCCAAACAGCCTTGCACCACAAAATGGAAATCCAGCCATTAGTTTCTTACATGGTGCTTCGGCTGACCAGTTTTTCAACCATAAGATTCTGTGCATATGCACCAACCCAAGTGAAAGACGAGAGGTTTGGATGATAGAATCTCTGATGGCGTCAACAGCAAAACATAAGGCCGCTGGAAGGTTAGCCAACCCCTGGGCCTGCTGTTCAGTTAGAACTTTAAGGACCTGCTTAACATGGTCTCATAAGTATTGACAGACTCCAATCGCTGCCACTGCAGGTTGAGCTACTGAACCTGCTAAGGAGAAAATATCCTTCAAAAGGGATTCCATTTTCTTATCAACAGGATCCCTGAGCATCTGAGCATTGTCACCAGGACAAGTCAGACTTTTATTTACGGAGGAAATGGCGGCGTCAATGGCCGGTATCCCCCACATCTTTATAAACTTTTCTTCCATAGGATAAAGTGTTGAAAACTTTTTAGGTGGAAAAAAACATTTATCTGGGTGATCCCACTCAGAATAAATGAGCTTTTCTAGCAGATTATGAACAGGAAAAGCATGTGTTGTTTGAGGAGGCTTCAGTGACCCCAAAGAAGAAGAGGGTTCTTTAACTGACTCAGATACGGGTAACTTAAATGTGGAGCGGACCAATCCAGCAAGGATCTGTACTAAGACCTTCTCATCCTGAGAAGCTGAAGAGGGCCCTTCTCCACTTGATTCCTCAGAGGAGGAATCATCAGTCCCATCCCGATCCTCTGAAAGTGATTCTTCTCCTTTTTCCCCAGAGTTCCTCTGCCTGAGAGTCCTGGGTAACAGAGGAAAACCTAGTGCGTTTTCTTCCACTGAGTGAAGATCCATTAATCTTTCCTCTAATCCATTAATGGTTGAGGAGAAAACCTCCTGCGTAATGTATACAGGGGCTGAAGTGCCAGAAGCAGATGCAGCCCCCAACCCCAACGGCTCTCCCTGGCCGGCCATCCCAGGTCCTTCAGGGGGGGGAGGCACTGCAGAAGGGGGGTCCTCAGAGCCTGAGGGCGATCCCCTAGAGCCTCTGGTTTTTGGGGTATTTGTACCTCTTCTACCCATAGTGCAAAGCAACAAGGTGGAGGTATCACACAAATGAAACACTGACTGCTGAGCGATGTAGTCCAGCAACTTGCTACTGCTACCAATGCCCAGTCAAGTGTTTCTTAGTAAATGCTGCCTGGGAGAATGCCTGTGTCCCACCTTACATGCGACCGTCAGCTCTGTGTCCCTGAATAGGCTGTGTGCACCAGAAAAGTGTGCTTCTTATAGCCTGTGCAGCCGGCGATGTGGGCGTCTAAGCACGCCGGACTTCGCGCTGACGCTCCGCCCCCCCCTCCTCTGACCACCCCCCCTCGTTTTATTCAAAAAACATGCGCTTTCCCGCGCAAGCCAACCCTCCGGGACCAGCATGGAGGGGAGGCTGGGGTGGAGGAGGAAGGAGAGAGGCCGG
Source organism: Aquarana catesbeiana (assembly GCF_042186555.1). Taxonomy (NCBI): domain Eukaryota; kingdom Metazoa; phylum Chordata; class Amphibia; order Anura; family Ranidae; genus Aquarana; species Aquarana catesbeiana. Next base: position 124,437,509 of record NC_133333.1, on the reverse strand, counting down.
CAGATGATGGGGTCTGCCACATGGTAATGGCGGAGGTGGCAGCAATAGTGGGGTATACTACCTCCTCACAGACCACTGTGGCCCCCCCATTCTTGGGGGGAATATCCCTGCAGGAAGAGCCACCCATCCCATCCTACCTGGAGCTTGGCTGGAGGAGCTATGCATCGTGAACACGGAGACAGACAATCAAGCATGTGAAGGTATGTGCTCTTGGCTGTCCCCGGTGGCGACAATAGGCATAGCATACATTTACTAAAAGGAGAAACCTACTAGAATTTAAAAAATCTGTGGAATCTCCCTTACCTTATCCAGTTGCAGGGTACTGTTATACAGACCCAATCTTCACCTCTCACGGTGGGCTCCGAAAACCTTCAGAGACTGGGGCCCCCTATGGATAGGGGGATCCACAGTTCTGGGCCTGTAAAGCACCCAGGCAAGAATAAGGCTAGAAAAACCAAATTCTGAAATGCGGGGTCCAGCTCTCTAAAAAGAGGAGTGTTACAGGTAAAACCTAATTTCTTCGGACACGAGGCCCGGGTACCATCCAATTCGGCCTAAAAAGGACACTTTGAAATGGATCCGGTTCGCCTGGCTTGCCCCAGTATAGGATATAGGATATTCCCTTTCGAGCTCAGCACAGCACATCTTTACACGTCCAACACCTAAGACACTGGCGAAAAAACTGAGGTATCCCCAGGAAAGGGAGGGGTTATATGGGGAGTTGAACTTCCTGTTTAGGGTGTGACCAGTGTCCAATTACCTAATGATACCCTATAACCCATCAGTAATTACTGAGGCTCTGTGTCCCGTGATGTACGAGAAAGAAATCCATACCAGACCCTTATCTGAGCATGCAGACCGGTGGGCCAGGAAAAGGGGGGGGGAAATGAGGATGAGCAAGTGACCCCCTCTTTCTGGACCATACCAGGCCACATGCCCTCAACGTGCACCCCAAAGCACCTTGTCCCCATGTTGATGGGGACAAGGGCCTCTTCCCCACAGCCCTGGCTGGTAGTTGTGGGGGTCTGCGGGCGGGGGGGCTTATCGGAATCTGGAAGCCCCCTTTAAACAAGAGGGCTCCCAGATCCCACCCCCCCATGTGAAAGGGTATGGGGTACATTGTACTTCTACTCATTGCCCCCCAAAAAAGTGTCGAAAAAAAAGAATATTTTTTATAACAGCTTACCTGTAAAATCCTTTTCTTGGAGTACATCATAGGACACCGAGCCTCAAGTAATTACTTATTGGGTTATAGCCTACCTTCAGGTGTTGACACTGGCAATCAATAAAGGAAGTTGACTCCCCTATAAAACCCCACCTCCTTCCAGGAGTCCTCAGTTTTTGTAGCCAAGCAATATAGTTATACTCTAAGACAGAAGGGAGGGACCTCTGTGTCCTATGATGTACTCCAAGAAAAGGATTTTACAGGTAAGCTGTTATAAAAAATCCTATTTTCTTTATCGTACATCATAGGACACAGAGCCTCAAGTAATTACTTATTGGGATGTCCCAAAGCAATACCACTTGAGGGGAGGGAGACACAGCCCATAAGGCTCCCGCAGACCTGAGGATTTATATTGCTGCCTGCAGCATACATCGCTCAAAGGCGACATCCTCATTCTTTCTTACATCCACTTGATAAAAATTTGTGAATGTATGGACCAAAGACCAAGTTGCAGTCTTGCAGATCTGAGTAAAGGAGGCCTGGTCACGCACTGCCTAAGAAACACTAACCGCTTTGGTAGAGTGCGCCTTAACCCGAATAGGGGAATCTTACCCCTTAAATCATAAGTTTAAATTATAACTTGCCAAATCCACTTAGCAACAGTGGATTTTGACGCTGCCTGTCCTTTCTTAGGACCCTCTGGCAGAATAAATAAGACATCAGTCTTACGAATCCGAGCAGTCTTCTTTAAATAAATTTTCACTGCTCTTACTATATCAAGACAATGTAGTGACTTATCTTCCCTGAAACATGGTCTTGGGAAAAATTATGGCAGGACAATGTCTTCATTCCGATGAAGGTCTGAAATCACTTTTGGCAAAAAGCCTGGACGAGGGCGCAACACCACTCTGTCCTCGTAAATATTCAAATATGGCTCCTTACAAGAAAGAGCAGCCAAATCTGATACCCTTCTAGCTGAGGATAGCAATAAAAAATATCAGGTTCCTAGTCAGGAGGACAAGCGGACTATACTGTACAGGTTAAAAATGGCTGTTTGTAACACTGACAAACTAAATTCAAGTCCCAAGGGCTTTAAGGGTGATTAAACTGGTGGATTAATCGGCATCAATCCCTGCAAGAAAAAACCCCGGACTAGAGCATGCGTAGCAAGCGTTTTTTGATATAAAACGGATAAGGCCGAGACCTGGCCCTTAATAATACTTAAAGTGGAGTTCCACCCAAAAATGGAACGTCCACTTTTTGGATCCCCCCCCCTTCGGTGTCACATTTGGCACCTTTCAGGGGGGTGGAGGGAGCAGATACCTGTCTAATACAGGTATTTGCTCACACTTCCTGGCATAGATCACCACGGCGCTTGCGGTGACCTATGCCACTTCCGGCGCCTACCCCGTCCTCCCCCGCTGTATTCTGTGAGACACAGAACACAGCAGGGACCTGAGAGGACGTGCAGCGCAAATCGCACATGCGCAGTAGGGAACCAGGAAGTGAAGCCGCACGTAACCACCAACTGAGGTTTTAAGACCTTCTTGGGGTCAGCCTGCATAGATAAGCCCAAAGCTTGGATCGTCTTGTTCCAGGCCGAGAGGATTCTGTTTTGCAACAGTCTTGAACGGAACTGGGCATAAGGGACTGCTTTGATTGAAGCTACCATCTTCCTAACCTCATGCAAAGGTGAATTGAAGGATTTGTTTTGACCTGACCATCCGTACCAACTCTTGTATGGAGCTGATCTTTGCTGGAGACAGGACATCCCTTTCAGGACTGCATCTATGAACAGACCCAAGTAATCCAGCCTTCTTACTGGTTTTAAGGAAGACTTCTCTAGGTTGAGCATCCAACCGAGATTTTCCAGGTAACTGGTTGAAATGCAAAAGCTTTGCTTTAAGCGGATCATTGACTGGACTATAATAATAGATCATCTAGGTACACCCACACTGTTATGCCCTGTGCCCTCAACCTGGCTAGAGGTGGGGCCAGTATTTGTGAATACCCGTGGTGTTGTGGCTAGCCAGGAGGGAAAGCCGCAAACTGAAAGTGCTGTTCTACTTTGAATCGCAGAAACCTTTGGTGAGCAGGAAATACAGGGACATGCAGGTATGCATCCTGATGTCGATGGATACCAAAAGTTCTTCCTCCAGTAGGATGGAGACAACTGACCTGATCGACTCCATGCGAAAGGAGCGAATTCTCAGGAATCGATTCAGATTTTTTAGATCCAGAATGGGAACATTTGATCTTATCACATGAGATGGTGGAAACTCCTGATACTCTAGGTTGTATCCTAGAATCACTGTGGAGAGAGCCCATCTGTCCCGAGTTTCCATTAGTCAGACCTCTGCGTAATGCAGAAGCCTTCCTCCCATTTTCTTGAGGGGTGATGCCTCTTCATGTTCTGCTTTGCAGTTTTGCGGCTCCAGGTCTTCCATGAGTCTGACCATGCGATTTTCCTCTGGAATTTGACGGTGGAAGCCATCGCCACTGCCTAGAGGTGGAAGCGCTTGGCGCAGGAAAGAGTCCGTTTGAACGAAGGACGTTTAAGCTTTCTTAGACTGGCAAAAAAGTACTCTTTCCACTGGAAATTTGTTTGGATGTATTTATCCAAATCATCGCCAAATAGTCGCTCCCCATGAAATGGGAAGCTGGACAGAAGCTGTTTGCAGGGTGCTTTAGCAGACCCACCCTTCCGCATGTGTGCTAACACAAGGGCCAGGCGAGACGCCTGGTAAATAGAGTCTTTCATAGCATCTATGGCAAACATATGCTTTTGTAATTCGGGCAACTCATGGCCTCTTGTGCAGGGATCTTGTTAGGAGCATCTGTAAACTGGTCCTTTAAGGACTGACAGATGCCTATGGCTGCAATTGCAGTCTGAGCTACAGTACCTGCTAAGGAAAAGGAAGATTTTAACAGGAATGCCAACTTGTTGGATCCTTTAGGATTTTGTGCATGGTCCACTGGACAAGATAAACTCTTATTCACACTGGAAATTGCAGCATCTACTGCTGGAACTTTCCATTTTGGTGAATATCTCCTCCATAGGATAGAGAGCTGATAAAACTCTTTGGAGGGAAAAAATGCTTATCCGGATGGATGCCTTCAGAAAATAAGCTTCTCTAGTAATGTGTGGACTGGAAACGCATGCCCTGGTTGTGAAGGTTTTAAAGAACCCAAAAAAGGAACCAGACTTTCAGCTGACTCTGTTAGGGGTGGCATGAAAGTGGAACGCACCAAGTCCGTAAGGATTTGTACCCTAGATTGTAAAGCTGGAACATCAGCTGTTGTTTCCTCTGCAGAGGAATAATCGGTTTGTTTTTCCCAATCGTTTGAAGATAATACCTCATCCTGTCCCCACTGTTCCCCTGTTAAGGGTCTGGAGTGGGAGAGATGGATCTAGCATGCTTCCTATCCCCTTCAATGGAGGATGTGATTAAAGCGGCTAAAACTTCCTCTAAGCCTTGCACAGCAGAGGAAAATACCATCTCAGTCCCATATAAAGGGACTGAAGTGTGGTAAGCAGTAGCACCACCAGCCGGTTCCAACGGCTCTCCCTGGCTTGCCATGCCGGGTATCCCCAGAGAGGATGACAATGTGGAGGCATGACTGGAGTTCCCAGCGCCTGGGGGTGGTTAGTACTCTAGTAGTAAGCCTTGAAGCCATAGTGCAAAGCACAAAAGCAGAGGCCCAGTTTGCTGTATTTATTTGAACAATAGTAGGAAAAAAACAATGGCAGCATAGAATGTTGAATGAAAGTTTTTCCTGTACTGTATATGCCTGTGTAAACCTCTCACCTGCACCAGCGCGTCTGTGTGTCAGCCTTGCTTTTGCTGCTCTGATAGACACCGTCTGTTACAGAGTATCAGCTCTAAAATCTTTTAAGTTTTTTCAGGTTTGAGCCTGATTACTGTGCACCGTGTGTTGTAAGGACACTGAGGCGTCAACCGCTTAAGCCACGCCCCTTTCTTGCTCTCCTTTCTCTGACGTCAGCTTCTCGCGCACGTGCGCGGTGGCTTGCATCATACATAGCAGAGAAGGAGAGGGGACTGCAGCCATGCTGCAATGTCTCATATTACCGGCAAGTAATATTTTGTGTATAGCAACAACATAGACGGGCGGGCGAGCAGCGGGGGGAGTGTAAGGTTTACATATATCCTCCGCCACTTGTTTTCCCATTAGGGGGAAATAAACCCCCCCTCCACTTGCTGAGACACGCGCTGTTTTAAGCACTTCTAAACAGGCATTTACACTCTTTTTAAAAACTACCTCTAGAGGAGTACATAAGGCATTACAATATATCCTAAAGAAAAGTCATAGGTAGAGTTTGCAGTTCCTATGCTTTTCTCTTACCTTTTCCTCGCTGCAGGATACTGCGTAAACAGATCCAAACTTCACCCATTAGGGCGGGCAGCGTGGTTAAACCTTCAAAGACTGGGGCCCATTTTATAGGGGTTCCACTCCTTTGGGCCATGTATAGCACCCCTCAGGACAACTTTAGGTAATGTAGCAAGACCAAAAAAAAAAAAAAAAAAAAAAAGAGTCCTAGTTCCTAGGGTCCAGCTCTCAAAGAGGAGCATTACAGGCAAAACCTCATTCCTCTATGCGAGGCCCGGTACCATCTTGGAGCCGCAGTGGCGGGATGGATCCGTTTGTGGAGGCTTTTTAAAACCAGCATGGATCCCTCTTGGAGCTCCACAGAGCACATGTTACTCGCGACAACACCTTTAGACACTGGCAAAAAACTGAGGACTCCTGGAAGGAGGAGGGGTTATATAGGGGAGTTAACTTCCTTTATTGATTGCCAGTGTCAACACCTGAAGGTAGGCTATAACCAAATAAGTAATTACTTGAGGCTCTGTGTCCTATGATGTACGAGAAAGAAATAAACAGTACACAGGTTTTTTGACGGTCCTTTATTAAAAATGGAGACTGTCCCCCGATGTAGCTCCATGTCTTCTTCCTCCATTTATATCTTCTTCCTCTGGTTCTTCTGCTGCTTCTCCTTCAGATGTCTTCTCCCGACACTGGATACCGCTGTTGTGTTGGCTCCTGCTGTCTGCCATTTTTTATATAGCTATGGGGCGTGGCCACCCGGTGAGGTCATCCAGAGACCCCACTCCTTGTGATGTCACTGCCCATCATGCCCCAGGCCACGCTGTCACAAGGGCGTGGGGTCTCTGGATGGCATCACCGAACGGTCATGCCCTTCTCCAACTTCTCCATAACTTTATCCCTGACCTGTCTGGTGTGTTCCTTGGCCTTTATTCTGCTGTTTGTTCACCAGGGTTCTCTAACAAACCTCTGAGGGCTTCACAGAACAGCTGTATTTATACAGAGATGGACTCCATTTACTAATTAGGTGACTTCTCAAGGCAATTGGTTCCACTAGATTTTAGTTAGGGATATCAGAGTAAAGGAGGCCTGAATACAAATGCACGCCACACTTTTCACATACAGTGGGGACGGAAAGTATTCAGACCCCCTTAAATTGTTCACTCTTTGTTATATTGCAGCAATTTGCTAAAATCATTTAGGTTCATTTTTTTCCTCATTAATGTACACACAGCACCCCATATTGACAGAAAAACAAATTGTTTTTGGTGGTCTGGTGCTAGAATTGTTGACATTTTTGCAGATTTTTAAACTGAAATATCACATGGTTCTAAGTATTCAGACCCTTTGTTCAGTATTTAGTAGAAGCACCCTTTTGATCCAATACAGCCATGAGTCTTTTTGGGAAAGATGCAACAAGTTTTTCACACCTGGATTTGGGGATCCTCTGCCATTCCGCCTTGCAGATCCTCTCCAGTTCTGTCAGGTTGGATGGTAAACGTTGGTGGACAGCCATTTTTGGTTTCTCCAGAGATGCTCAATTGGGTTTAAGTCAGGGCTGGGCCATTCAAGTACAGTCACGGAGTTGTTGTGAAGCCACTCCTTCGTTATTTTAGCTGTGTGCTTAGGGTCATTGTCTTGTTGGAAGGTAACCAAAAAAACCAAACAAACAGTCAGCGCAAAACTTAATGACTACTCACAGCAGCTGAACACTAAAGGCAAATATATAAACCCTTCAGAACTATGTAGATAAATCAGTGCAGCGCTAAATTAATAACTAAAAACAATTATTGAATCAAAATACAATAAATGAAAAGTTCATAGGTTCGTGTGTTGAAACTCTTATGTAGATAGAGAGGCACACAGACGTCAATGGTGATAAAGGGTGCTTCATGCAAAAGTTTGGGGTGCTCCTTGATCCGTGCTCACACCATATGTTTAGCCAAACTGCTCACCTTGTTTATTAGACCCCTGAGCTAACAGGAAGGTCATAAGAGCTTTCACCACCCCTGGTGGTAATGGTAAACTTGTGGATGGAAGCTGGGCACCTCTCGAACTCCTGCAGATAAGCCTTTTGATTCTCCCGTAGCAACATATAATATAAAGAAACAATCTAGTGCTCTCTGTATGATTTGTATAAAGGTATCATTTAATATAAAATGGGTACTCACATAAAAAGCACTTAGACCAAGTGCTAGGGTATAAAGCATAAAAGGACTGATGACAGCAAAGCTGATAAGGTGGCCGTAGTGACATTAAGATGAACTCTCGCACGCGTATCGTCCATAGGACTTCCTCAGCGATAGTCCTCAGCGCTGAGGAAGTCCTATGGACGATACGCGTGCGAGAGTTCATCTTCATGTCACTACGGCCACCTTATCAGCTTTGCTGTCATCAGTCCTTTTATGCTTTATACCCTAGCACTTGGTCTAAGTGCTTTTTATGTGAGTACCCATTTTATATTAAATGATACCTTTATACAAATCATACAGAGAGCACTAGATTGTTTCTTTATATTATATGTTGCTACGGGAGAATCAAAAGGCTTATCTGCAGGAGTTCGAGAGGTGCCCAGCTTCCATCCACAAGTTTACCATTACCACCAGGGGTGGTGAAAGCTCTTATGACCTTCCTGTTAGCTCAGGGGTCTAATAAACAAGGTGAGCAGTTTGGCTAAACATATGGTGTGAGCACGGATCAAGGAGCACCCCAAACTTTTGCATGAAGCACCCTTTATCACCATTGACGTCTGTGTGCCTCTCTATCTACATAAGAGTTTCAACACACGAACCTATGAACTTTTCATTTATTGTATTTTGATTCAATAATTGTTTTTAGTTATTAATTTAGCGCTGCACTGATTTATCTACATTGTTGGAAGGTAAACCTTCGGCCCAGTCTGAGGTCCTGAGCGCTCTGGAGAAGGTTTTCGTCCAGGATATCCCTGTACTTGGCTGCATTCATCTTTCCCTCGATTGCAACCAGTCGTCCTGTCCCTGCAGCTGAAAAACACCCCCACAGCATGATGCTGCCACCACCATGCTTCACTGTTGGGACTGTATTGGACAGGTGATAAGCTGTGCCTGGTTTTCTACACAAATATCGCTTAGAATTAAGGCCAAAAAGTTCTATCTTGGTCTCATCAGACCAAAGAATCTTATTGCTCACCATCTTGGAGTCCTTCAGGTGTTTTTTTTAGCAAACTCCATGTGGGCTTTCATGTGTCTTGCACTGAGGAGAGTCTTCCGTCGGGCCACTCTGCCATAAAGCCCCGACTGGTGGAGGGCTGCAGTGATGGTTGGCTTTCTACAACTTTCTCCCATCTCCCAACTGCATCTCTGGAGCTCAGCCACAGTGATCTTTGGGTTCTTCTTTACCTCTCTCACCAAGGCTTTCTCCCCCGATAGCTCAGTTTGGCTGGACGGCCAGCTCTAGGAAGGGTCCTGGTCGTCCCAAACGTCTTCCATTTAAGGATTATGGAGGCCACTGTGCTCTTAGGAATCTTAAGTGCAGCAGAAATTTTTTTGTAACCTTGGCCAGATCTGTGCCTTGCCACAATTCTGTCTCTAAGCTCTTCAGGCAGTTCCTTTGACCTCATGATTCTCATTTGCTCTGACATGCACTGTGAGCTGTAAGGTCTTATAGAGACAGGTGTGTGGCTTTCCTAATCAAGTCCAATCAGTAAAATCAAACACAGCTGGACTCAAATGAAGGTGTAGAACCATCTCAAGGATGATCAGAAGAAATGGACAGCACCCGAGTTAAATATATGAGTGTCACAGCACATGGTCTGAATGCTTTGGAACATGTGATATTTCAGTTTTTCTTTTTTAATAAATCTGCAAAAATGTCAACAATTCTGTGTTTTTCTGTCAATATGGGGTGAGGTGTGTACATTAACGAGGAAACAAAAATGAACTTAAATGATTTTAGCAAATGGCTGCAATATAACAGAGTGAAAAATTTAAGGGGGTCTGAATACTTTCCGTCCCCACTGTATGTGTAAAAAAAAAAAATAAAAAACATTTATCATTTTCCTTCCACTTTGTGCTAGTCTATCACATAAAATCCAAATAAAATACATTTACGTTTTTGGTTGTAGGCACTGTAATATTCCCGGAAAGAGTTTTTAGTAACCCGGCTTCAATTGAGGCACATCAGATTGAAATTTCTCTGCTTAGACATCAGCAGAACTTCAACACAAAGTTCTGCCTCACAAACGTCAAAGTCAGTGAACACCAAAGTATTCTGTACTCAAATGTGAAGTCACAGTGGCCACTCACATCCAGCCTTTGAGAGAAGAGTCATCTCACTTTCTCTCCTGTAATGCTGTAAAACACGCTGCCCCCTTTGCATGCATTTGGGGCTGGCATTAATTCTTAATAGCACTCCCACGCATCTTGTTAATGCGTGAGACAAAACGCATGGTACTGCAGTTCAATGTGTTTGGTGTGGGGCAAGTTTTAAAATGGTGCAGGCACCTTTTTTGCGCACACTCAGTCGCACCTCCTGGTGTGAATTGAGCCCTATAGAGATTTACTGCACACACTTTTTTTTTCTTTTTTTCAATCAACGAAAACTGGAGGAACCAAAAATTTACTTTATCATTAATATATGATCAGCCATTCATAGACAATCAGAATCACACTTGTACCTTCTTACTTTTTTTTTTTTCTAGAGGGAAAAGATACAGTACAAACCTTTTGCAGACATTAATCACTGTTAGAAAAAGTTGCAAAAGACATGGCAGTTGACCACTAAAAGTGAATGCAGTAAAATTGTGTAGCAAGATAAGATGAATCATGAAACAAAAGGCTCTGTGTTGCCCATTTTTTTTGAGAAGCACACCAATCATTCTATAAACAACGCACTATAAAACGCTCACTGTACTCTCCTAGTTTGCTACATGATGAACATGAGCACACAAGGGACATTCATAGCGAAAGCAGTGTACTTAACTTCCAGTGTAATGATTAAAACCAAAGAAAAATACATCTCAACTATAGTGCATTGATTTTTTTTAAAACTGAACTAAGCTTTTGAAGCTTTTGGGGCCATCTTCCCCTCAGTCTGCAGCCAGCCAAGCATGGGAGAGGACGCGATAGTCTCTGCCTCTACTGGCGGGTCCGGTAAGCGTTGGAGACGACCGGAGCACCTCTCCCGCCGCCGATAAAAGTGATCTTGCGGCGAATCTGCCCCGGAGAACACTTTTATCCTAAAGAAAAAATGCACGCCGTTCCCAAAAATACTGGGGTTATGGCAGCTAGTACCGACGTACAGGTATGGCGATTTGCGCAAAGTGGTTAAGTAGGAGAGATTTACAATGTAATTGTAAGAAAGAATAAGGGAGAGAGGCACTACCAATGCCACATCCAAAGCATATAGGGACAAAAGGAGAATACTACCAAAGTAGCCAAAATTTGGACTTTTAAGGCATGGAAACAATGTAGAAGTGAGAAAATGTATATAATTTATTAGGAAAAATTCATAAACAAATACAAAGTTAAAAAAAAAGAGATAAAACACATGAAAACTGATACAGTCAGTACAGTGAGCCCCTGTGCGTCTACGCGCTTCGCCGTGAGGCTTCTTCAGGACACAATCAAGGTTCGAGTACAGTATCTGGCCGTCTCCCAGGGGCACGCTGCCATGGTATCCTCTACATGCACTATATAACAATAGAGGTTATGGCATATACCAGCAATGCTCCTCTATGATGCCACATACCTCATCTTCATTAGCTGGATGGTTTCTCTCTTTTCGTAATACAAGATACACATGGGCCCCTGTTTTGATACATTTTGGAAGATACAAAATAATCTTACATTAAATACTCCATATTTTCCATCACAGGGAATTCTTATATGAGGCCTACCAAATCAAAGACAGTGAGACTTTCTCTCCGTTTCTCTTTTGTTACACCTTTGAACCTTGATCGTGTCCTGAAGAAGCCTCCGAATTTTGGCTACTTTGGTAGTATTCTCCTTTTGTCCCTGTCAATGTAAGAAATTGCAGCTGCCTGATGCCATGGCAAACCTAATGGGCTCATTTTAGAATAGGATAGATTTAGTATTTGTTTCCCAGCTGCTCTTAATACTAAGCAAAAGACAGGTAACACATAATTTAAATTTAGATATAACGATTTCATAATTTCATAGGACAGGGAACATATCCTCTAAACTGATTAATACCTTAATTTTCGGTAAGAAACCAATACGGCCCCGCCTCTGTTCAAGTACCCTAGGTTCCTTCACTTTAACGCCAAGATGTTTCATGTAGGTCAGGATCACATACTGTATGGTGCCACTTTTGAGAAAGAGAGAAAATGAAAATTTGTCAAAAAAGTAAATAATACAAGGAAAAAAAAAACTGGACTGACTGAGAAAAGAGGTTTTATAAGACTGTTTCCTTTCCGGGACATGTAGTTTTAAACCTGTTAAAGAGTGAATTATATAAATTTAAGAACAACCCCAATTCCAAAAAAGTCGGGACGCTGTGTAAAATCTGCATAAAAATAGACTGCAATCTCATAAACCCATATTTTATTCACAATAGAAAATAGAAAACATATCAACTGTTTAAACTGAGAAAAAGTCCATTTTAAAGTGTTTGTTAATCAAAAAAAAAAAATAAATTAATTCTGGTCCCTTAAAGCAGTGCTGTGTAATCTGCCCCCTCTAAACTGTAAAAAAAACCCTGAATATTGCACTTTATACCCTCTCTAAATAGACCACGATAACCAGGGTAGCTCCGTCCTGATCATCCTGTGTCCCCTCTCTCCCCCTCACCCTCCTCCTTGTCATTTGCATCTGTGTCTGTCTCCAGCCTAATAGGGGCTGGCATAGTTATAAATATATATATATATATATATATATATATATATATATATATATATATATATATATATATATGGGTTAACAAACCCTTTAAGAAAAGAATAAGGTAATTTTAAAATTGATGGCAGCAACACGTCTCCAAAAAGTTGGGAGAGGGCAACAACAAGCTGACAAAGTGGTACTAACAAGGAAGAGCTGGAAGTACATTTTGAAACGAAGTAGGTTAATTGGCAACAGTTCAGTGGCATGACTAGGTATAAAAAGGGCATCTTAGCGTCAGAGTGTCTCAGAAGTAAAGATGGGTAGAGGTTCAATAGTCTGAAAAGCTGCATCTAAAAATTTTCAAATAATATTCCGCAAGGTGAAATTGCAAAGACTTTGACATCTTAATCTACAGTACATATTATCGAAAGATTCTAAGAACCTGGAGAAATCTCTGTGCACAAGGAACAAGGCTGAAACGCAATATTGGATGCCTGCTAGCTTCAGGCCCTCAGACAGCAATAAAAACAGGAGGGGTCGGCTCCCTCCAGGCTCACCTGCCCACTATCTATCCATTAGAATGCATGTGCTTCTACTATGGAGGCTCTCATACATTTAGAGTTAGGACTGCAAATACTGGGGAGCCGTGCAGTGGATCTGCAGCTTATGCATATATTCGCAAATATGTGCTAACTAAACCCCTGTTTTTAATGTAAATTAGTAGACAGGAGAATTTGGTTGGTTGCAGGCTGACTGGTAAATTGAGCTGGGAATTTTCTTTGATTTTGACATGAGTCTTGCTGCGAAGGCCAGTTATAGGTGGGGGCAGTGGCCAGTTGTTTGTACTGGCATTAAAAACAGGCCAGATTCTGTGATGGACATCACTGCATAGGCTCAGGATTACTTAAAAAAAAATAACTGTCTGTGAACACAGTTCGCCATGCCATCCAAAAATGCAAAGTAAAGCTCCTGCTTGCAAAGCCATATATGAACAGGATTCAGAAACGCCACCATTTTCTCTGGGCCAAAGTTCATTTAAAATGGTCTGTTGCAATGTGAAAAACAGTTCCGTGGTCAAATAAATAGAAATTTGAAATTTTTTTTGGCAGCCATGGGCGCAGCGTCCTTCGGAATAAAGAGGAGAGAGACCTTCCGGCTTCTTATCAGCGCTCAGTTCAAAGGCTTCCACGTCTGATAGTATGGGGTGTATTATTGTGTATAGAATGGGCAACTCTGCAAAGGCACCATCAGTGCTGAAATATGACCAAGGTTTTAGAGCAGCATATGCTCCCATGGGGACACCATCTTTTTCAGGGATGGCCTTGCATATTTCAGCAGGACAATGCTAAACTGAAAAACTGCATCTATGACGTAGAAGAATCTGTGTGCTTAAAGTGGTTGTAAAGGATTTTTTTTTTTTTTTTTTTTATTAAACATGTCTATACTTACCTGCTCAGTGCAAAAGAATTGCACAGAGTGGTCCTGATCTTCCTCTTCTCGGGTCCCCCACCGGTGCTCCTGGTTCCTTCTCTCCTGCTGGTGCCCCCAATAGGAAACAGATTCCCGAGCGCTGCTGCTGTGTCCATTGACACAGACAGCAGAACTGTCTGTGTCAAAGCCCCGCCGCTCCCTCCCTCATCACTGGAATTGACTGACAGGAGCAGGAGCCAATAACTCCCGCTGCTATCAACCTGTCCAATGAGGAGAGAGACGGGCGAGAATCAATGTTCTTGTGCACGTCGCTGGATCGGAACAGGCTCAATGTAAGAATAATGGGGTGAGGGAATCCTGCAGCAGAGAAGGATTTTTATCTTAATGCATATAATGCTTTAAGGTAAAAAAAGAACCTTGAGGTTTTAGAACCACTTTAACTGGCTTGCTGCAGTCCAGACCTTTCACCAATTGAAAATATTTGACGCATCTTGAAATAAAAAATACAAGGCAGACTCAGGACTGTTGAGCAGTTAGAATACTACATCAGGCAAGAAAGGGGCAACATTCCTCTCCCAAAACACCAACTGGTCTCATTGGCTCCCAGATGTTTAGTGTTGTTAAAGTGGAACTTTACCCATAACAACTTAAAAAAAAAAAATAATGTTCTTTAGCAAGAAACATACATTCCACATTAATAAATATTCTACCAAAATTAGTGTGTGCTGCAAACTGCCTCCAGCATTGCACCTGTTTCTTCTTGCTGAAGGCTGCCATTTTGCTGAAGCCCAGAGCCCATCAAAAGCAGTAAATCATAAAGTGGAACTAAACCTATCAATTTAACGGTTTCAAAAAACAGATACATTCCTGGAATGCCGGGATTGCTAACTGTCACATTTGCTTGTGTCCTCAACCATAATGTCAAACCATCAAAATGGCTGGTGTTAATACTGATCACATGCGAAGCACCATGGCAGTTGCAGATCAAACAGAAGCTTCATTGGCTTTAAATAATAGGAGGGTTTAATTCCGCTTTAAGGCTGTTAGCAGATTGGCCTCTACAAATTCACCAGTGGTGAGACAGTATATTACTGGATTTTAAACAGTACAGGCACTTATTTTTAATGTTTTACATTAGAACTAGCAGGACTCTTCTGACTAAAGTTCCACTTTAAAAGAAGAGGGGATGTTACAGTGTGGTAAACATGGCCCTGTCCCAACTTTTCTGAGACGTGTTGCTGCCATCAATTTCAAAATTTACCCTTTTTTCTTAAAATGGTACATTTACTCAGTTTAAATATTTAATGTTTTCTATTTTCTATTGTGCATAAAATATGGGTTTATGAGATTTGAAAATCAGTGCATTCTGTTTTTATGTAAATTTACTCAGCGCCCCAACTTTTTGGGAATTGGGTTATAGTAAAAAATATAAAAGCTTAATAATAAAGTGCATCTCTAACAACTTTTTTTTTAAAGATCTTGATATAATGTGGAAGCATTAGACCCCCTGCCAAAAAGTGGTAGGAGATACAAAATGTTAAGGCAGTCCATGACTTTAAGGGGCAATCTTTCAATGAGAACATCTGTTCTAGTGATATATGTATCAGAGGAGATTTCCTTTCGCTTCCTAGTGTGTGTCTCTGCAACAGGAGATGAAGGCAAAGCTCCCCATTAGGATACACACAGCAAAATAGAAAACTGACAGGGGTTTTGTAAAACAAACGTTTTAACTAGAGATACAATTCAAATAAATCTAAACCCATTTGAACAACTTTGTGAATATAATCAATAAAAAACTTTTAAATAGGCCTCCAGGGGCAGAACAGCGGCATTTGGAGTGAGTTGCAATGCAGAAGACGGCAGATTAGATTTATTAACATTGCCAAACTGAAATGGGAGGGTATTTTTAAAAAAATAAGATCATAAGTAATTCACAAAAACAATGAGGTCACAACAAAAGCGATTCATTTCAATGACCTCTAAAAATGTTTGTGTTTGACACCTTAAAGTGGTATTGAACCCAAAACAAAAACAGTAATATATTTCAGCTTACCAATCATTAAATGCGGTGGGTGTAATATAGTTTTCATTTTTTAGGCTCCTCCCCACCCCTCTATTTTTACTTGGTGATTTGGCCAGTAATACACCTCCTTTATGAAAGTGCCCCACACTGGATGATACAGCACAGGAGCACAGCAGACAGCAGCATTGTCAGTCTGGGGGAAGGGGAGTGTTGGATGTACTAGCCGATTTAAATACACTAACACACTGAAGCCAAACTTTAGCTCACACGACAGTTACACAGTTACCAACAACCTTTTGTCCTTTATGGATAAAGGTTTTACATAAATAAAAGCTGATAATTGTAAACACCCCTGTCAGTGGTAAATGGTTTGTCTCATCCCTGTAAACTGATATACAGTATTTGGAAGAAAGCTTGTTCTTTTGAAAAACAGGCTCCCTGGCTGGATCACCAGATGAAAATAGAAGAAAGCCTAAAAAAGAAAACTAATGCAGTCATCACATCTAGGAATCGGTAGGCTGCAATATTATAAAATGTATGCTTTTTGGTTTAATATTGCAGAATAACTACATGCAAAACTTTTTTTTTTTGTTTTGGATAGAGTGCAGAGGGATTAGAACACCTGTCAGGTTTTTATTTCTGTCTTTGCCCCCATTAGGCTGAGGTAGCACATGTTGCAGCTGCAGCTCACAGCAGGGGTCCAGGGCGTCCCTGCTTAACTATTCAGGTGCGAGTTGGGCCCGAAATTTTGCCTTAATTTGCACCTGAATCAGAATCAAAGAAGCACAGAACCCTTTCCAAATGCAGACCATGGCCACCCTGGAGGTGTGTCAACCGGCTCCATTGAGAGCCGGACTTACTCTCCTGTCATGTGAATTGGATGCGGCCAAACTTGCATTCAATTCGCATAAGTGTGAACCCAGCCTTAAGGAGATTCATCCGCTCTATCTGTCCTGTTTACCATTACCATTGAAAGTAAAAGTAAAAGAAAATCCCAAATTTTGGGTTGCCCCAGAAAAGTAAGAGTGGAAATCTTCCAATGGGGATGCTAGTTCTGGTGACCTGGGGGTCCCCAAGGAACTCCTTTAATTTGTAGAGATTTCCTTTTAATTCCTGTTTGGCCATTTGACAGGAAGTGAAGGGAAATCTCTGCAATGGGATACAGACGGCAAAAAAAAAAAAAAAATAAAAATCTGATTGGGGTTCCTGTTCTATCCAAAATGAAAAAAAAAAAAAAAAAAAGTTTTGCCGATAGTTTTACTTTAACCACTTCAGCCCCGGAAGGATTTACCCCCTTCCTGACCAGAGCACTTTTTACAATTTGGCACTGCGTCGCTTTAACTGCTAATTGCGCGGTCATGCAATGCTGTAACCAAACGAAATTTGCGTCCTTTTCTTCCCACAAATAGAGCTTTCTTTTGATGGTATTTGATCACCTCTGCTGTTTTTATTTTTTGCGCTATAAACGGAAAAAGACCGAAAATTTTGAAAAAAAATGATATTTTCTACTTTTTGTTATAAAAAAAATCCAATAAACTCAATTTTAGTCATACATTTAGACCAAAATGTATTCGGCCACATGTCTTTGGTAAAAAAAATGTCAATAAGCGTATATTTATTGGTTTGCGCAAAAGTTATAGCGTCTACAAACTAGGGTACATTTTCTGGAATTTACACAGCTTTTAGTTTATGACTGCCTATGTCATTTCATGAGGTGCTAAAATGGCAGGGCAGTACAAAACCCCCCCAAATGACCCCATTTTGGAAAGTAGACACCCCAAGGAAATTGCTGAGAGGCATGTTGAACTCATTGAATATTTATTTTTTTTGTCCCAAGTGATTGAATAATGACAAAAAAATAAAAAATAAATAAAAAAAAAAAAAATTACAAAAAGTTGTCACTAAATGATATATTGCTCACACAAGCCATGGGCATATGTGGAATTGCACCCCAAAATACATTCAGCTGCTTCTCCTGAGTATGGGGATACCACATGTGTGGGACTTTTTGGGAGCCTAGCCGCGTACGGGGCCCCGAAAACCAAGCACCGCCTTCAGGATTTCAAAGGGCATAAATTTTTGATTTCACTCCTCACTACCTATCACAGTTTTGAAGGCCATAAAATGCCAAGATGGCACAAAACCCCCCCAAATGACCCCATTTTGGAAAGTAGACACCCCAAGCTATTTGCTGAGAGGCATGTTGAGTCCATGGAATAGTTTATTTTTTGACACAAGTTGCGGGAATGTGACAATTTTTTTTTTTTTGCACAAAGTTGTCACTAAATGATATATTGCTCACACAGGCCATGGGCATATATGGAATTGCACCCCAAAATACATTTAGCTGCTTCTCCTGAGTATGGGGATACCACATGTGTGGGACTTTTTGGGAGCCTAGCCGCGTACGGGGCCCCGAAAACCAAGCACCGCCTTCAGGATTTCTAAGGGCATAAATTTTTGGTTTCACTCCTCACTACCTATCACAGTTTTGAAGGCCATAAAATGCCAAGATGGCACAAAACCCCCCCCAAATGACCCCATTTTGGAAAGTAGACACCCCAAGCTATTTGCTGAGAGGCATGTTGAGTCCATGGAATATTTTATTTTTTGACACAAGTTGCGGGAAAGTGACAATTTTTTTTTTTTTTTGCACAAAGTTGTCACTTAATGATATATTGCTCAAACATGCCATGGGCATATGTGGAATTACACCCCAAAATACATTCTGCTGCTTCTCCTGAGTACGGGGATACCACATGTGTGGGACTTTTTGGGAGCCTAGCCGCGTACGGGGCCCCGAAAACCAAGCACCGCCTTCAGGATTTCTAAGGGCATAAATTTTTGATTTCACTCCTCACTACCTATCACAGTTTTGAAGGCCATAAAATGCCAAGATGGCACAACCCCCCCCCAAATGACCCCATTTTGGAAAGTAGACACCCCAAGCTATTTGCTGAGAGGCATGGCGAGTATTTTGCAGCTCTCATTTGTTTTTGAAAATGAAGAAAGACAAGAAAAACGTATTTTTTTTTTCTTTTTTCAATTTTCAAAAGTTTGTGACAAAAAGTGAGGTCTGCAAAATACTCACTATACCTCTCAGCAAATAGCTTTGGGTGTCTATTTTCCAAAATGGGGTCATTTGGGGGGGGTTTATGCCATCTGGGCATTCCATGGCCTCCGAAACTGTGATAGGCAGTGAAGAGTGAAATCAAAAATTTACGCCCTTAGAAAGCCTGAAGGCGGTGCTTGGTTTTCGGGGTCCCGTACGCGGCTAGGCTCCCAAAAAGTCTCACACATGGGGTATCCCCGTATTCAGGAGAAGCAACAGAATGTATTTTGGGGTGTAATTTCACATATTCCCATGGCATGTTTGAGCAATATATCATTTAGTGACAACTTTGTGCAAAAAAAAAAAAAAAAATGTGTCTTTTTCCCGCAACTTGTGTCACAATATAAAATATTCCATGGACTCGACATGCCTCTCAGCAAATAGCTTGGGGTGTCTACTTTCCAAAATGGGGTCATTTGGGGGGGTTTTGAACTGTCCTGGCATTTTATGCACAACATTTAGAAGCTTATGTCACACATCACCCACTCTTCTAACCACTTGAAGACAAAGCCCTTTCTGACACTTTTTGTTTACATGAAAAAATTATTTTTTTTTGCAAGAAAATTACTTTGAACCCCCAAACATTATATATTTTTTTAAAGCAAATGCCCTACAGATTAAAATGGTGGGTGTTTCATTTTTTTTTTTTCACACAGTATTTGCGCAGCGATTTTTCAAACGCATTTTTTGGGGAAAACACACACTTTTTAACATTTTAATGCACTAAAACACACTATATTGCCCAAATGTTTGATGAAATAAAAAAGATGATCTTAGGCCGAGTACATGGATACCAAACATGACATGCTTTAAAATTGCGCACAAACGTGCAGTGGCGACAAACTAAATACATTTTTAAAAGTCTTTAAAAGCCTTTACAGGTTACCACTTTAGATTTACAGAGGAGGTCTACTGCTAAAATTACTGCCCTCGATCTGACCTTCACGGTGATACCTCACATGCATGGTGCAATTGCTGTTTACATTTGACGCCAGACCGACGCTTGCGTTCGCCTTTGTGCGAGAGCAGGGGGGGACAGGGGTGCTTTTTTTTTTTTTTTTTTCCTTATTATTTTTTTGCTTTTTTATCTTATTTTTAAACTGTTCCTTTCATTTTTTTTTTTTTAATCATTTTTATTGTTATCTCAGGGAATGTAAATATCCCCTATGATATCAATAGGTAGTGACAGGTACTCTTTTTTGAAAAAATTGGGGTCTATTAGACCCTAGATCTCTCCTCTGCCCTCAAAGCATCTGACCACACCAAGATCGGTGTGATAAAATGCTTTCCCAATTTCCCAATGGCGCTGTTTACATCCGGCGAAATCTAAGTCATGAAATGCTCGTAGCTTCCGGTTTCTTAGGCCATAGAGATGTTTGGAGCCATTCTGGTCTCTGATCAGCTCTATGGTCAGCTGGCTGAATCACCGGCTGCATTCTCAGGTTCCCTGTTGGGACAGGAGAGCCAGAGAAAAACATGGAAGACGGTGGGGGGGGCATTCCCTCCCACTGCTTGTAAAAGCAGTCTAGAGGCTAATTAGCCGCTAGGATTGCTTTTACATGAAAGCCGACCGCTGGCTGAAAAGAATGATACCAAGATGATACCTAAACCTGCAGGCATCATTCTGGTATAACCACTCAAAGTCCAGCAACATACCAGTACATTGCTGGTCCTTGTTGGGCATACATTGTAAACTTTTTTTTCATGCAGCCTGTGGGCTGAACGAAAAAAAGATCTTGATCGGTGGGTATGCCCACCATTAGAATACCTCCCTTCATCCACCCACTTCTAATGATGGCCATACATGCACCGTTTTATATATGCCGAAGCATGGGGGCATCCTCCCGCAAAAGGCAGGAGCAAATCGCTCCTCCACCCACTGCTGCCCCCACGCTTCGGCATATATGCTGAAGTATGTAACTGTGGTGGTGAAATCACCTCCGACAGCGCTGGAGTCACGGCTTTATGTATCGTGGGAGCAAACGCTGTTGCTGTCAAGATAAATAAATCCACGCTGCAACTGAATGGCGTACCTGCTAAGCAAATGATGGTTAACAAAAAACAAAGTAACATTACAGTATAACAGTAATACTTACCATACCTGCAAAGCAAATACAAAAAAAAAAAAACATAGTAAAAAATAAAACATTTAACGCAACCTGTGCCTACCTAAAATATATATATGCCGAAGCATGGGGGCATCCTCCCACAAAAGGCAGGAGCAAATCGCTCCTCCACCCACTGCTGCCCCCACGCTTCGGCATATATGCTGAAGTATGTAACTGTGGTGGTGAAATCACCTCCGACAGCGCTGGAGTCACGGCTTTATGTATCGTGGGAGCAAACGCTGTTGCTGTCAAGATAAATAAATCCGCACTGCAGCTGAATGGCGTACCTGAAAACAAAAAAATGGTTAAAACACATTAAACTATAAAAAAATTACATACCTGAAAAGCAAACATGATAAAACATAACAATAAAACATTGCAGAATAGAATACAGTAAAAAAGAGAAGAACAATAGAGAGAAAATAGAGAGAGAGAGAACAATAAAAACGACAACTATTTTTGGTTTTTTTATTTTATATTTTTTTTGTGTATTTTATTTTTTTTTTACTTTTTTTTTTTATAACTGTAACTTTTAAAACTGTAACGGTTCCAGGTTTGGGTCTCTCAAAATGCGATGGCATCTTGGGAGACCCTGTGAAAGTGTGTCCTAGTCTGTGCAGTGCTGTACCCTACGCTAAAACTCAACTAGTGTATGGTAGCGTTCAAAACATTCACCAATGCAAAGACCAGGATTGCCAGGACAGGAGGGACAATAATACCGGGTGTCACGCCTAAATCCGCGCTTTCTGCAGACACAACATTTTCTTTGGGGGGCTTGTTGGGTAGGGGTACTCGGGATGGCATAAGGAAAATGCCTCTCATGCAGCCGGCCTACTGCATTTGGTTGGGGAAGGTGAGGTGGAGCACCGTCTGGAAACAGAAGGGCTCTGACGATCTCTTCCTGGAATTTAAGGAAGGATCCAGTCCGTCCTGAAGCTCTGTATAGCACATGAGCGTTCAGCAAAGCCAATTGAAATAAGTATACAGACACTTTTTTGTACCAGCGTCTGGCCTTACGGGCAATTAGGTACGGCGCCAACAACTGGTCGTTGAGGTCCACCCCTCCCATATTTTGGTTATATTCGTGGACACAGAGGGGTTTCTCCACAACACCAGTCGCCGTAGTAATTTGGGTCGTCGTGTCTGCATGAAGGGAGGTAAGAACGAAAACATTCTTATTGTCCCTCCACTTCATAGCGAGCAAATTAATACACTGCAAGCAGGCTCTCTCCCCCAGCCTAAGACGGGAATCTACAAGCCGCTGAGGAAAGCCCCGGCGATTAGGTCGCACGGTGCCACATGCTCCAATTTGATGATCAAAAAGGTGACTAAAAAGTGGCACGCTCGTGTAATAATTGTCCACGTACAAGTGGTACCCCTTTCCGAATAAGGGTGACACCAAGTCCCACACTATCTTGCCAGCGCTTCCTATGTAGTCAGGGCAGTTTGTCGGCTCTACGTGACTATCTTTGCCCTCGTAAACCATAAATCTACATGTATAGCCTGTGGCCCTGTCACAGAGCTTATACATCTTGACCCCGTATCTGGCACGCTTGCTGGGAAGGTACTGTTTGAATGACAAGCGGCCAGAAAATTTAATCAGGGACTCATCAACGCAGACAACTTGATGGGGAGTAAACAAGTCTGCAAAACGTTGGTTGAAGTGGTTTACGAGGGGCCGAATTTTGTAGAGCCGATCGTATTCAGGGTCTCCACGAGGACGACAGAGTTCATTGTCGTTGAAGTGCATGAACCGCAAAATCTGCTCGTATCGTGCCCTGGTCACGGAGGCAGAGAACACGGGCATATGGTGAATTGGGTCAGTGGACCAATATGACCGCAACTCACTCTTTTTGGTTATGCCCATGTTGAGGGAAAGGCCCAGAAAGACCTTAAATTCGGAGACCGTAATTGGTCTCCAATCTCTGGCAAGGGAGGACTGGGGAATAGTGGCGATGTGTTGACCAGCGTACAAATTGCTTTGGTCCACAATAGATCTATAGAGATCTTCGGTGAAAAACAGTGAATAAAAATCCAGTGGCGTAAAATCAACTGTTTCCACCTGAATTCCGGGTTGGCCAGTGAATGGGGGCAATACGGGTGCTGCAGAAGTGGTGGGTACCCAATTCGGATTGGCCAATGCAGCAGGAAGGGCACTATGGGCACGACGGGCCTGTCTTTGTCTTCTTGGTGGCAGCGGGACCCTACTAGTGCTTGCCACCTCACCAGCTTGAACTGCACTTATGGGACTCGCCACGTCACCACGTGATACTGCAGTGCTGGATGTACGACCAGGGTGTACTAGGCCGCTGGTGCTTGCCAGTTCACCAGAAGGAGTAGCGGCACTAGTACTGCTCTGCTCCATACGAGGGACCTGCGGTTCTTGCACTTCAAGGACAGAAGAAGAAGTTCGGGGTCTGGTACGCCTGACCCTAGCAGGGACCACAACTCTGTCGTCAGAGCTATCTGTCATGGAGCCGCTGTCCTCTACAGGATCGTATTCTGAGCCTGAACTTGACAGATGAGTGACTTCCTCTTCACTATCTGTCATACTCAGAAACGTGTAGGCCTCTTCACTAGTGTACCTTCGATTTGCCATTTTGGCCTCTAAATTCAGGGGTACACTAGTGAGACTCACAGGCAAAAAAGCTCCTGACTGTCAGCGACTGAGTCAAAACGCTACCAAAAAACTGTTAGCGATCGCAGGGATCAGGCCTGACTCTGCGAACGCTGCAGTTATGTGTGCTTAGTGTTTTGTGACAGTTATCGATCGATACTGCACTTGGGTGGGCTGGGCTGGGCCGAGGAGCAAAACGCAGGTGCTAGCAGGTATCTGGGCTGATCCCGCTAACACTGCGTTTTTTTGGGGGACCCTAAACTGCTGGGGAGTATAGATCTGATCGGATCAGATATCGATCCGCTCAGATACTATAGCACTAAGGGAGGTGTATGCTGCGTGCGTGGGTGTTAGCGGTACTGGCGCTAACCTGATGCTGCCTGGGGCGACGCAGACCTTATCTGACCCTAAAAACTTAACTTATATCACCGCTGGGCAATTAGGGGGTTAAACCTTTATAAGGTAATAAACGGCGGGTGCCCTAAAACTATAATAAACTGTAATAAACTATAATAAACTACAAAAAACAAACCAACTAACCAGCGTCACCCGTAACAATTATATGGTGATCACTGGTGAAAGGGTTAACTAGGGGGCAATCAAGGGGTTAAAACCTTTAGAAGGTAGTATATGGGGGTCCCTGTCGCTATAAAACACTGACAGCGAACCTATATACTTACCTCCCTAACTAGCGTCACCTGTGTCACTAATACAGCGATCAGAAAAACGATCGCTTAGTGACACTGGCGACGGGGGGTGATCACGGGGTTAAAACTTTATTAGGGGGGGTTAGGGGGGTACCCTGGACCTAAGGGGGGTACCCTAGACCTAAAGGGGGCTAACCTAACTGCCCTAACACTTATAACTGACACAAACTGACACCAATGCAATAATCAGAAAAAAAAAAAAACCTGCTATTGGTGTCAGTATGTGTGGGGGTACAGGGGGGTGATCGGGGGGTGACTGGGGGGGTGACAGGGGGGTGACAAGTGTGCCTGCGTGTTCTACTGTATGTGTAGTGTTGGTGCACTTACTTGGATGTCTTCTCTCCTCGGCGCCGGACGAAAAGACCGTCTCGAGGAGAGATGACATCACTTCCTCCGCTTCTGTTTACATTCACAGAAGCCGAGGAAGCACATCATTGGCCAGGAGCGATCGCGAGGGGGGAGCCACGAATGAGTGGCCTCCCCCTCACCTTCGATCGACCCTGACCTCGATCCGACCGCCGCTGGCACCGGGGGGGGTCCGATCGGACCCCCCACCCGCGGGCAGGCAAGGACGTACCTGTACGTCCTTTTGCCTGCCCGTGCCATTCTGCCGACGTATATAGTCGTGCGGCGGTCGGCAAGTGGTTAACCACTTCCAGACAGCCGCACGCCGATATACGTCCTAACTTTGAAGAGGGATATCTTCGTATTGGCAGCAATCTGCCATAACCCTGGTATCCTCCTCTTTAGCGGGCGGTCCGGTTTCCGATAATTGTGGTCTCTGCGGTGGATACGCCGCAAGATCACTTTTAATCGGTGGCGGGAGAGGGCCTCCCCGGAGCTGTCGGTAGCGGCGGAGGTGATTGGATCCTTCACCTTCCTGGGTATGGGGTATGGGGATGAGTGAGGGGAAGATGGTCCCGACCTGTCTCCATACCATTGCAGGGCGGAAGCAACGAAAGGGCCATTTTTATTTTTTTTTTCAAATGACATTTTTTTTTTAAATTGCATTTTAGTGTAAATATGAGATCTGAGGTCTTTTCGACACCAGATCTCATATTTAAGAGGTCCTGTCATGTTTTTTTTCTATTACAAGGGATGTAACACAGAACGCATCTAGCGCCTTGAGGCGATTCAGTTCGCATTTGCAGCGCTTTACAAATCATTCATTCATTTATTCAATAAAAGTTCTTTTAAAAGAACAGTGTAAAAATAAAAAATAAAAAGGTAAAATAAATAAGAAAAAGAAAAAAAAAAAACACAATTTTTAAACGCGCCCCGTCCCTCCGAGCTTGCCGCGTAGAAGCGAACGCATATGTGAGTAGCTTCTGCATATGAAAACAGTGTTCAAACCACACATGTGAGGTATCGCCACGAACGGTAGACGAGAGCAATAATTGTAGCCCTAGACCTCCTCTGTAATTCAAAACATGCAACCTGTAGAATTTTTTAAACATTGCCTACTGAGATTGTTAAGGGTAAGTTTGTCGTCATTCCACGAGCAGGTGCAATTTTGAAGCGTGACATGTTGGGTATCCATTTACTCAGCGTAACATTATCTTTCACAATGTAAAAAAAAAAAAAAAAAAATTGGGCTAACTTTACTGTTGTCTTATTTTTTAATTCCAAAAAAGTGTATTTTAAAAAAAAAAGTGCGCTTGTAAGACCGCTGCGCAAATATGGTGTGACAAAGTATTGCAACGACCATTTTTTTCTCTAGGGTGTTAGGAAGAAAATGTATAATGTTTGGGGGTTCTAAGTAATTTTCTAGCAAAAAAACCCCTGTTTTTAACTTGTAAACAAAACTCAGAAAGAGGCTCGGTCCTTAAGTGGTTAAGCTCTGTATATGCAAATAAGGAATGACCTGCAGCCTGCAAAAGTGTAGTTACCATGTTACCAGGCGATCTCTCTCACTAAAGGCCCCCACAGACAGGGGCTACGGCTGTCTGAATACACGGATGCTGCAGAACAGCGAATGCATCCGATAGGTTGCAGGCAGTGTTTACCGATAATTTTCAGTTGACTTTTATATCGGCTTTTATGAAGCTATTTGGTGCTTGCCACCCACAGCTTGAATTTCAGCAAATTCAGCAGGAATCGGTTGAAATTTGAGCCATCTATGGGGTCCTTTAGCGAGAGATATCTCCTGCATTTGGTAACTTCATTCAATACTGCTGTAAATATTTAACACAGATATTAAAATGGAAAACAATTTAGGCTCATTTACACTTGTAGCAGCAAGGGGATTTTTACTTTGTACTGGAGAGTCAGCTTTGGAAATATAAAGGCTTCCAGATGCAAAAGTTAGTACTCTTCTCTGTCAGCAGGAGATTTTCTAGCAGAATCAACACCATAGATAAAAGTTAGTACAAAACATTATAACACCATTAACAGTTTTATTGATATTTCAAGCATTGCTACACAACCAGCCACCATGAATGTGGGACAACCCCCATAAATGTGGGCTTACAGACAAAAAAAATACATTTGTAAGAGATCATTTTTTATCACATACAAAAGAAGCGCTGTAAACATTTTATCAAGTGTCACTCCTGGCAGGTGTGGCAGAGTTGGTGGTTCATGATCATGTGGTTCTAGTAAAGATTTCCAGTGCTTGTGGTGACAGTTTCATTGCACATTGAAAATAAAATCCTAAGCAGCAGATGTTTTTTGGATAGTCTTTGGCTAGAGGGAAGATTGGAACCAGTAAACTTTTATTGCTGTGTCCACACTCAAACTGCTGTCAAATCTTTATTGCTTTGTCTACAAGTCTAATGCCCCGTACACACAGTCGGACATTGATCGGACATTCTGACAAAAAAATCCATGGATTTTTTCCAACGGATGTTGGCTCAAACTATTGTCTCTTAGCTTTCGTCTCTTAATTTATTCTGAGCATGCGTGGCACTTTGTGCGTCGGATTTGTGTACACACGATCGGAATTTCCGACAATGGATTTTGTTGTCGGAAAATTTTATAGCAAGCTCTCAAGCTTTGTGTGTTGGAAATTCAGTTGGAAAATGTGTGATGGAGCCCACACATGGTCGGAATTTCCGGCAAGGTTCTATCACACATTTTTCCAGCGGAAAATCCGACTGTGTGTACAGGGCATTAGAGTTGTCTTCTAACCTTCTGCCCATGGAAGATGGGGAAATCATTCTAGCTAGAAGACCAAGAGCAATTTAAAGAAGAAACATGCATGTTGTACTTATTGTAAAATCTTCTTATGCTCCTTGAAAGAGAAAGAAAGAAACTGCCTAAAACAAGGTCCTATGAGCACAGGAAACATAGGGCCCAAAGTGAGGAACCTAAACAACCTGGGACTAAGCACACTGAGGTGCAGTAACACCAAAAAAGGTAAGAAAGGGAAATTTAAAAAACATGCCCAATTTTAAAGCTTAAGATGGTATCTACAGGCTAGCTGTCTGGAATCCAAGCCAAAAGGAAGTAACCATCTAAAAGATGAAGAACTAATGCCCGCCAATAAAAATGAGGGGTTGTATCTTCAAACAGAAGACTAATGACTGGGAGGTACCAGCCTACAACTCGGGGTCTGTATGGATTAAGATATTAGGATTCTTCTGTCCCATCTACAGGTTTTTTGCACTGTTAAGGAGAGAAACATATCTTCTATGTCCCGGGCACAAAGACAAAATTACCTATGTGCTTAGACAAATAAAGTAGGCATGTGAAATACCAACCCTAAATGCCTTTAAATGACCATCATAACTTGTATGGAGGACCACGTAAAGATGCTCAACACATTGCAAGATTTAAGGGTCTTTGCTTTGTGTTAGGAGAGTCCCTCTTAAGGAATATAAACAACTGAAACAAGGTCTCACAAATTATAATCAAAAATATGTGCGCAGTCTGAAAAAAAAAAAAAAAAAAAATTAAACCAACTTCTAATAAACTGCTGTTTGACATTCTGCTAGATAAGGTTACAAGAACAGACCTAAGTCCAAAGTAGATACAGGAGGCCTGTTAGACAGTGCAAGTCTCAGACAGACTGTGTAGCTATAGAAGCTGTTATGAGGAAAATACTATGGAAATAGAGGTCACAGAAGCAAAATACAGGCATTGGATCATTTGAAAGATACCAGTGATCTGCTCCTTGAAACAGTAGGGGGGTATAGGACAAAGTTTCCCGATGCAATGGAATTATCCTCTTGAGTTTTTTTTATGAGCATTGGTGCACTGAACAGGGGAAACCAAAAGAAGGAACTGATGAGAGCTGTCATTGGATGAAGGTGACTAGAACACTGAAGCTAGACAGTGGAAAAAATCCAGAAACCGGACGATTCACAAGTGTGCCAAAGAAAGGCAACAGAAAGGGACTTATTTTAAGGATAAGGATTGGGAAAGGGCAAAAAAAAAAAAAAAAAAGTGTGCACGCTTAACACTGCCTCTAGTGGCAGACCAGTACAAAGTGAAGAGAAACCATTACCTCTGTAAAAAAATAAATAAATAAATAAAAGGAATTTACAAGGAAATGGTGCCCAGTGGCTAAAACGGTCACATTGTCCCCTTTGCTGCAACCCACTTGTCATATCAAATAAATAAGCGAGATATGGGGTCAGATTTGAAGGTTGTGCCACAGCTGTAAAACAAGATAGGACTGTGCAAAACATTGAGAACGATGCACAGGCCACTAAGAGGTGACAAGGCTGAGACCACTGTTTAAGAGTTGTATATGAAGATAAGTTAATCTCAAAAGACCTACTCTTTCACAGGAAAAGGGTATATAGAGACTGTGACACGGCAAAGGCTCATGGCTCGGAGAATGCAGTTAAAAATCTTTAAGGCAGCATGCAGTTGTCCAAAGACATATTCTAGGATTATTGTCACATGTAGAGGCCCCCTACACTGATAGACATAAAACACTTGATTACATGTGAGGCTATAACACGGGGCTGGAAAGTGCAAAATGCAGAGCTCAATGCTTAAAATTCTATAACAGGCAATAAACTGGAGTGACCCTCAGAGCTGCCTCCTCTGTGTTAAGAATCAGACATGGGGGTTGATTTATTAAAGGCAAATCCACTTTGCACTACAAGTGCACTGCAAGCACACTTGGAAGCGCAGTCGCTGTATATCTGAGGGGGACACGCAATGAAAATAAGAAATAGGATTTTTGCTTGTACATGATTGAATGATAAAATCAGCAGAGCTTCCCCTCATTTCAGATCTTCCCCTCAGATCTAAAGCTATTGCACTTCCAGTGCAAAGTGGATTTGCCTTTAGTAAATCAACCCCAGAGTGTCCACAACAAGGCAACCTAAAACACACCAAGAATATACCATGGGTACTCAAAAACAGCTGCTGAGAGCAGGATATATTTAAACAGCTGGTGGTGGCTGAGTTATCATAGGCAGCAATGAGAATAAACCATGACAATAACAGTGTGAACCTTGCAATTAGAGCAAATGACTGGAGAACTCCCTCATGTTGAAAGACTAGAACAGGGATTGTAAGGGGTTGATTTACTAAAGGCAAATAGACTGTGCACTTTGCAGAGCGCAGTTGCCCTCTGTGAGTGCAATTGCCCCAGAGCTTAGTAAATGAGGTAAGGCTTGACTTTGCAAAGAGTATCCAATCCCATGCAAGGAAAATTAAAAAAAACAGCATTTTTGCTTGTACGTGATTGGATGATAGAAGTCAGTAGAGCTTCTGCTCATTTACTAAGCTCTGGAGCAACTGCTCTTGATGAGGGCAACTGCATGTTGCAAAGTGCACAGTCTTTTTCCCTTTAGTAAATCAACCCCTAAGAGTCACCTGTGCAACACAGGAGCTGGTGATGCAGCACTTTAAAATCCAGCAAGTTTACCCTTAGTCCTGTACGTGGGCAGACTTACAGTGAGCCTTCAGAGACACAGGCAGGCCAGGCCACTGGCTGCCATGCGGCTCTGGACTCGTAAAGTGTTCTGCGGCTAACTAACCAGTACACTGGGTTATCTGGTGGGGGGTGGGGTTTACAAACAGAGCCTTGTGCATGAGTGCAGCTCCATAGACTCACACACAGCTCAGAGAGAGCATGCACTTGTGCCCCCATTGCAAGTGGCTTGCTATGGAGGAACGTGGATAAGAGGAGGAGACAAGATCGCCAGCAGAGGACTCCATTAGAGGAGGTTTGGGGCAGCTCTGTGCTATGGTATTGCAATTGAGTATAAAATGTTTATTATTTTAATTGAAAGAATTGCCTTTAGTAACCCATTAAAGCTGGCCAAACATGGTGCAATTTTCAGTGGGCTGAACAAAAAAACGGAACAGATTCCCCCATCCACACATTCGAGGTGGATGGGGGAATTCTCCCCCCCTGCACTTTTGTATTCTGACAGTAGGGAGACTCCCCTGCCATCAGAATGCACAGATTAGCGCTGACGCCTTTTGCTTACAGCTCTGATCAAGTGGCTTTTATCCAACAGGGTGGTTGAACAAAACTCCATCTGCAGATCAACTTCTGTTCAACCGAAGAGGCCCCACATAGATCAAAATTCAATCCATGTATAGCAATATTAAGACTATGGATACAACATCATCTAAACCCATAATGCTTGTAGTTTAGATATACCAAACCTATCTGCAGTATTTGAATGTGGTTGAACTACGAACACCATCAGCTAAACCAAGTAAATGTAGATTTGTATATAAGCGGAGCGCTAATACAAACACAATTCACATAACATATAAACGCACATAAATCTACTTTAAAAATATGTTTTACTTATAAATTGTGCAACAAAAACAGTTATTTTAAAATTACAAAAAGC
Source organism: Aquarana catesbeiana (assembly GCF_042186555.1). Classification (NCBI taxonomy): domain Eukaryota; kingdom Metazoa; phylum Chordata; class Amphibia; order Anura; family Ranidae; genus Aquarana; species Aquarana catesbeiana. The sequence goes on along the minus strand of NC_133333.1, from coordinate 124,406,411 downwards.
CAAAGTGATAAAATGACATCTTATTGCTTTTCTTTTTGTTCTTAAACACCACCACATTGTGTTGTGATACCAATATGCTCACCTCTGCATTTACCTCTTCAACCAAAAAGGACAATATTCTCTCTTTTCATAGTGTTGTATATATCCCTCAATAAAATTAAGATCCCATCTAATGCTCTCCGTTTACACAAAATGTATTAGTAAAAGCACACAAATACATTTTAACAGTGTACAGGTTGGCATTTAAATGGTTAAAAAACAATATGGGTATAAACCTACAGAGGTATGTGACCATTCTGATTTCAACCTATTTTAGGGGAAAAAAATTGAGCCTTTACCATCACTTTTAGCAAGAAACTTTTTTTTTTTTTTTTTTTTTTTATGGTCATCAGAGCTCCATTGGGAAGCCTGACAGAAGACCTAGCCTAATAGTAGCAATATGAATATTCATAAATTGAGAGTGGTTACCCTTGCGGGCATCCAATTTTTCTATGTAGTTCTGTTTCCTTTCTTTTGCTCAGGGAGCAGTATGTTTTATGAGATTTAAAGATATATAGATCCTAAGCCAAACTGTTTTTTACTGGTCCCTTATTAATAGACCTGAGATCAGCCTATTATACGGGTTGATTAAAAAAGTAAATGTCAACAGTAGTGGAGAGTGACTTTTAGCAACTACAGGCTAACAAAGAGAAGTGTTGCCATGCGCTACTGATATTAAAGCAAATCATTTCTGAATTTATTTTGTACAGATGTCGTCGGATCTTACCATTTTTCTTCCTCAGGTGGCTGTGATGCGAGTCTATAATAGAGAATGAAGAGATGTTATAAAAAAAAAAAAAAAATGGACTGCCACGCAGCAAATAACCAGTTTGACACATCTGATTTGATGCAGATTTTCAAAATGTTAAGAACTTGTTTCTACATACCAACAGCAGCCAACTGGCCACTAAACATAAATTAAATTACCGTGACTTAAGATCATATTGGTAAAAGCTGACAGGCAGGGAGGGGAGAGGGGAGGAGGACACAGGAGACAGGAGCAGGGCTGCAGATGACGGAGGCAAGTAAGCTGACCACGGTGTCAGGGCTCAGTAGCCATGATACACCCTGGTCAGTTTACAGAGGGGGGGTAGAAACTGGCAGGGTCAGCCAGGTTTTTTAGGTGTTACAGGGGGGCAAATTACAAAGCACAAGCACTGTGCTGTATAACATGCTTTAAAGGAGCAGGATCCATTTATTTATTTTTTTAGGTTAACAAACGCTTTAAAGGTGAACCCTGTTTTGCCCATGCAAAGCATATCAACAGGTTCACTTAAAGTATAACTATTTGCAAAACTTTTTCTTCATTTTGGATAGAATAGGGGAGGTTTATAACCCCTAGTATTTTTTTTTTTCATCCCATTAGGGAGATTTTCCTTCACTTCCTGTCCCGTAGCCAAAACAGGAAATGAGAGAAAAACTCTGCAGATTAAGATCTTTTGCTCTGTAGGTAAAAACACAAAAAACATCTCACAACAGAAGCAATTTTTATAAACAAAGGCTTGACAAATTCCAGTAACCAGGTTGTTGTGGCAACTTAAAGTCCCCTGGCAAACAGGATGTCCTACCCATAAGCTTCCACTTTCAGGACTGGTTTCACACCACGATTTCCATGTTTCAGATGCCTTTCTGCATTTGCATTTTTTGTGCGTTCCAATGCATTTTTTACTCTTTTTCTTCAGCTCAATGAAAAACGTGCATTCTAGTGCAATTTTGATGCGTTTCGCTGCGTTCCAGATGCCTTTTATAGGGAAAAAAAATGCAGCATTTTCTACTTTTGCACTGCGCTGAAATGCACTGCACTGGTGTGAACTAGGGCCACTGAAATACATGAAAACACTGTGCATGAGTTTTTGATCCATATTAAAAATGCACTAGACCACATGTGGTGTGAACCAGTTTTGAGACTTTATTGTAAGGCAACCAGGGGCAGCCCATCCATTAAGGGCGGAAGGGCACCGCCCCCTCCATATATGACTAATGAATAGATTCATGCATTTCATGAATCTATCTATGGCTGCCGCTGCCACCTCCTTATTCAGGCGCCCGGCCCCTTTTCAGACGCCGGGCGCCTGAATTACAGTGGCGAGGGTGTTTTTTTAAGCACCTGATTAAAGCCATAGGATCTAATAGGCTTAAAAAAAGGTGGACTCGGCGCGGAGAGCATTGCGTTTGGAGTCCACCCAGATTTGTTAGAAAAGCAACTGAATAATTGCTTTTCTAACACTGAACCATCCCTCCGCCAATCAGGAAGTGCGGGTCTAATACCCGTCACCCGGCTGAAGGTACAGGTGCCCCTATTGGACACCTAGCAGAACGGAAGAAGAGAGAAGGGGGAAGCATGTAGGACAAAGAAGCCATCCCACAGCTCGCTGACGTCACCCGCTGCCTGACCCGCCACCAAGATGGGGTAAGTGCCAGGCATACAGTGGTTGCATTTGATGGGGCACAAGTGGCTGCATTTGATGGGCACAGTGAGGCTGCAATTGATGGGTTTTATTTTCCAGTATTTTTCAATTTGTTAGTGCCCCCCAAAAAAATCTGAGCACCAGCGGCCACTGAAGGTAACTGAACACTGAATGGAAGCACTGCGAAGGGCAACCATGGAGGAAGCGAGAAGCTTCTTTCCCGTCACCTCCCTTCATATATTTAAGCATTGATGCAGGCAAGGCAGGAAAAAGATCTCACACGAACCAGACCTCTGGTGCTTCTTTAAGCTACCCTGGACTCCTAGAGCAGACCAGACCTTGAACGGTTTTACTACCAGGTATATACACAGGGCCATCTAATATTAAATGGACCCTGCGCAAACATTTTCTTGGCTCCCCAATCCCCACCCCCTTTCCCCCACGCAATTTCGCTCTCCACTTGCCCTGAGACCAGCTAGGCTCAAAATCAGTTTACTACAGCAGATCAGGCAGCGATTGCGATTGGTTCTTAGAAGTTACAGTACACATTACGGCTCACTGATTAGTTGCTAGAGGTTAAAGCACATAATTTCTGCTTGCCGACTGGTTGCTAGAGGTCACTGCACATCCTTACCACTTGTTGATTGGTTCAGAGAGGTTACTGCACATTACTGCTTACTAACTGGATGCTAGACGTTACTGCACACATCATTAACGCTAACTGGTTGCTAGAGGTTACTGCACAACATTATTGCTCACTGATTGGTTGCTAAAGGTTACAACACATCATCTCATCATGGCCTGCACACCATGGACTGGGGAGGTGTGGGGAAGCTGGACACAATTAACCCTTTTATTGCTGGCAGAAGATCCCAGTTGTAAGTGCACGATTACCCCTTTCATATCTGTTGGACATGTATGATTAACCATTTCTTTGCTAGAAGAACCCTAGTGAAAATGTATGATATTTCCAGCAGGAATCTTCTAGCATTAAAAGAGTTAATCATGTGCTTCACCTGGGATCTATCATGTCCACTCAGTAGCTGTCATGGCACATAACCTGTATCCAGTCTGTTCTGCAGCCTGACTAAAGCTGACCATAGATTGTTTAAATCTTAGCAAGTTCAGCAGGAACCAGCCAAGATTTGAACCACGTATGGGCAGGCTAAATGTACCCAAGTTGATCAGTCGATCAACTTGGGTACAACCAGCCTGCAGGATTTTACATGCGATTATTGCTAGCGGCTGCTATAGCCACTAGCAATATTCACTGTGTTCTCCTGGTGAGGATGCAGGGTATAGTTCAGGCCCCATGGACTTTAGTGAACAGTCTATTCCTTGGGACTACGTCTCATCATGCCCCTCGAGCCTCTTCTGATTGGCTGCTTAGCCGGAGGGGGAAGAACAAGCAGCAATTAGAGAGAGCCTGCTGCTGACAGGCAGCGCCTCTCCCCTGTCATGGCACAATCGATCAGAGACCCGTAGTGGCACGTACAGCCATGGGAGGGGAGATCGCTTGGCTACACTAATGACAGGGAGACCGCATGGGCCCCCGTAGCTAGGACCCCTGGGCCCCACAAAAATGACTGGGCCCAGGGCAGCTGCCCCTTTTGTCCGCCTTAAAGAAGGCCCTGTTTATGAACTGTTGCTAAATACATAAACTACAAAGCTGGACAAAGTCCGGTCAACAGACTGACTAAAAAGCCAAGACATCCTACCCATAAGTCCCCCATGGTTAGCTTCCTGTTGCATGACAGAAGTGCAGGGTACTAGAAAAAAATTTGTATCACCATATGGTGGTACTGTGGATACAGAGTTAGTGAAGATGTGCCACGTCCTAACTTGATTAGAATACTACTTTGAAATTGGCTTTGTAGGCACTAAGATACACTTAAACATTAAACATCTTTACTACAAAAAAAAAAAAAAAAAAGAGACACACATTTCTAAAAGGAATTACAGTATAGATATTGCCTAATGCATAAATCACACCACCAATTACGCCAAAACTATATCCTGAATGGTCGTGTGAGTGTCCAAGGTGTAACAGTTTTTTCATCCTTGCCCATTAGGTTTGGAGGGTGCTCTTGGGTTTGTCAGTGCGCTTGCTTCTTGCGTGGGTTCATTCCCTCAGCTCCCGGGACTTACTTTGCAGATCCTGACTTGCAACACTGCTTATTTAGAACAATTTATACGCAAGTATTCCAGAGAGATACACATCTTGTTTCCCCTTGTCCCTACATTCTTTCTCACTATCTGGGCAAAACATTAGATCCTATTTGGTACCTTTTTTAATCATTTTCAGATATGCTATGCGTTTTCTCCTGATGAGTGGCAACTGGCCACGAAACGCGTCGAGCATATCAATGTTATGTTCCCAACACATAGCTTGACCTCAACTGTGATTCATCTGTATCCTATAACCCAATTTTTATCCATTACCCAATAAGCATTTGGCTTTTTATACTACGCGATTTCAGATGCGTGCATATATATATGGAAATTCTTCTTTTTCGTATGTCTTGTATATAGAGATAAACACTCATGTTCAACCATGTATCACATGTTATGAGGTATGCTTTATTAAACAATTTACATATTTTCTTCTACCATGTGCCTTACTCAAAGTCAAAAAACCCCTTTCTTATTTCTGATTTAGGGATGGAGGTGCATGTAATCATGCACGTCATTTAAAGTCCCATTACCCACTTGCTTTCTAAGGTGTAACAGTTAGTCATTTACACCACCATGCTGGGTGGCCTATGGAGCGGAGGATGTATCAGGCGGACGTGTTTTAAACGGTAATATCATGCAGTCATTCAAATACTGCAGCCACTAAGGGACTGGACGCTTCAGACCCATCTATGCTTTGGATATTATATAGGACTTTTTTGTAATAAAGATGTTTAATTTTTAACTATGTGTAGCTCAGTGCCTACAAAGTCCATTGCAATTTTTTCAAAGTAGGAGTGCAGGGTAAGCCAGTTTTCACCACCTGACATTGTGCAGCATTTGCCCACTTGATAAGTATGCCTGTGAAGGGAAGCTTTGTGAATGATGACCACTACTATGCCTGGCCAGTGATGGTACTGGGGTTATCAAACACCATATCACCAAGATGCCTACTAGAGATAGGCATTACTGGGAGGGGTTGGACTACAGTATGGTTGCAGTGGAATATATATTTCATTTCTGCAGGGAGTAAACAGTATATATGGTTCTGTGGTGGTGAGGAAACAGATGTGGGGAAAAGGGCAGGGTATGTGTAGCAACTACAGGCAGGTAGTGAAAGCAGGGGTGTTTAATTGCTATGTTAAGAACTATATGCATGACTGCAGTAGGAATTGAGAGAAATGCATATATATGGTTGTGAGGCAGGAGAACTGCATATACCATAATATTGTTGCATTATTGCTGGACCCAACATACATTTTGGATAGGGTTTCTAGATTTTGGAAGAGGTGTCCAGGCCTGTATTATAAATCAAGAGGTAAAACAGGAAGAGGACGTGTTCAGGTGGTTCAATTCAATGGTTTGATTCAACTCAAAACAGAGGTTAACTTACAAGATTTCATCAATTTTCTGCAAAATTGGCTCAGCACATAGTCTTTCTTTTTCAAGCGTCTGGCGTTCTCTGGAGCGTTCGGCATCAAGTTTGGCAAGTTCACTCTCTGCTAAGGTCAGACCCATGCTACGTTTCTGCCTGTCAAACAAAGTGAATTCAGAGCTGAGTTTTATTATTTCTACATTATATTTTTTATTCAGTCACACATAATCAATGTTACCTGAAGTCTTCCAAGAGTTTCTGTACTTCTGGGTACACTTTATCCTGCACAGTGTGGACATACTGTCGAAGCAAATCTTCGGGTATTAATTCTGGTCGCCTTTTTTCTGTTGTCAAAGGAAACATATAATTCAGGGCACAGACATTTCAGATAAAGTCCCCCTTCTGCCCCCAATTAATATACATAAACAATCTATTTCTTTTTAGTGAACAGTACCATTTGGAAACAATGTACTCAAAGCTTTTTTTATGTCAACCGTTTATTCAATAATCTGAACATTTTTATTTGAATTTATATGAAAGACACTGTTTATTTTTACAACAGGTTATGAGCACTGGAATTAGAGTCTGATGTGTTTAACAGTTTTTATTCTCTGACTAATTCAGCTCTCATTTCCACAGCAATCCTCTTCTCTATAAATCCTTAGTCTATTATACTGTATGTTCATCAGAATGCGGTGATGTGACCAAAGATCTCACAAATCCATTATTCAGCAGGAAATAAAGCTTTCCTTTTGTCACTGCTGTCCTCTGGTTCAGGTGCCCCCACTCCATCTTTACAGCACTGACAGACCATCCCCCTGACAAGTTCAAACTACTTATGTGCTCACAGCTCAACTCCAGAGCAGTACATCACATTCAGCTGCCCTCCCATTATAACCATACAAAGAGCACATTTCTACTTGGGTTTATTCCTTTCAAGGGAAATGTGATGAAAGATATAGGTGGCTATTACGGACCGCCTTATAAACTGCTAGTTGTTGGTCACGCAGACTTTCCATTGCATTGACCTGAAATAAATACGCAGATTAGGAAATTTAACTTCACCAGATTTATAACCGCCCCAAAGCAGTGACTCAACCAGTATGTGGTATCTGTGACGCGAACAGTATTAAAAGAAGAGAACACTCTCTCGGAAGACTAGCGTTTTCCCTTCACTCAGTTTTAGGTCTCAATCACACGGCCGTAAAAATTTTACTGATGTTACTACACCTGTTTTGTAGGAGAAAAAGTTGCTGCGTAATTATCAGTAAAATACTTGCATATAGTTGTGTTTAAACACGTATAGAAGCATATGCATACATAATCTGCTTTTATGATAAATCATTTTGCTCCTTTGTTTAGACTTATTTAAAGTTCCAACAAATGTATACACATACGTTTATACATGTGAGCGCGTGAAGTGCATATTCCTAGATGCAGATTTTTGGATTCCGTGTTATGGATCTGAAAGAAGCTCATGTTTACGCACCTGTGTGAATGAATCCATTGAAAACAGTGCAGCTGCATTCAGATCCATAAATTTAAAAAAAAAAACGCATATACAAGTGTTTTTTATGGCCATGTGAATGAAGCATTATACTTGTAAGATATATTCTGCCCCTCTACAGGACACCAGATTTTTGTTTTGTGTTCAAACTGTAGGTCCATTAAGAACTTGTTAGCTACTGTATTAGTAGCTAGCGAATTCTTAAAATTTTGTGACTGGGTCACTGTAAAGTTAGGTACATCGGTTTGTGCAGTGGGCACAGCAGCTCATTCATTTGAACGGGCTGCTGTATCTACGGGAAAGGCAGGAAAATGGCTCTTGCACCCTTTTAAAAATCGCAGCCATTTTCAGGTGTGTGGGAGTGGGAGTGCCATTAAGAATTAATGACACCACCATGTCTCTGCTAAAAAGCAGCGAGTTTTCCCTGAGGGTGCAGGGACGCGTGAGATTTACACACATTCCCACACCTGCATATACACTATATTACCAAAAGTATTGGGACGCCTGACTTTACCGACACATGAATTTTAATGACATCCCTGTCTTAATCCGTAGGGTTCAATATTGAGTTAGCCCACCCTTTACAGCTATACCAGCTTCAACTCTTCTAGGAAGGCTGTCCAAAAGGTTTAGGAGTGTGTCTATGGGAATGTTTGACCATTCTTCCAGAAGCCCATTAGTGAGGTCAGGCACCAATGTTGGAAGAGAAGGCCTGCCTCACAGTCTCAGCTCTAATTACATAGTTACATATTAGGTAAGGTTGAATAAAAGACAATAGTCCATCCAGTTCAACCTGTGTAGTGTACATGTGTCAGTGTCTATAATCATTTCCCATATCCCTGTATGTTGTGTTCTTTAAGATGCACATCCAAGAGTCTTTTAAAAATATCCATACTTCTTTTCACCTTAGTGCATTCTATTCAATAAGGTTTTTTTGGAAAATTATTTTTATTCACAGTTTTCAATACAGAACAACAATAACATACACCCACAAAAACATACCTCCCCACCCCCCCCTCCCTATTGTGCAATATTCAAGTATAACAGGCATTAAAACATAGATCACATGCTTTTCCGGCCTACTCGAGTCATTCTAACTATACATGCTTATATGAAATCTAAGGCAATGACTACAACCATCTGAAATCTATGAGCCCCATCTCGTTCCCTCCATCAGTGCATGATCCCTTTCATATAACATGTAGTCCAGCAACTCACACAGTATCATCAGAAGAAAGCCAGCTCTGCCACACCTTCTCAATATTTTTTTGGGCACCCTCTACTTAAGTAAGTGGCTTTATATAGGGGTAACGCCTTATTTACCAGGCCTTTCTAGAAAGCTAAGGATGGGGCTTCAGGTTTTTTCCAGCATAAAAGGATGGCTTTGCGTGCATAAAACAGGGAGAGAAAGCATAGTTCTTTGTGCCCTAAGTGGTGCTACCTCCTCTACCAGGCCCAGCATACATACCGAAATTGTCATGGGGACAGGTAGCAAAATCAACCCTTGAATGAACCCCGTAACTCCAGTCCAAAATACCTGTATTAATGGACACTGCCAGAATACATGATCGAAATCCTGCCGCAGTACAGTCCAGCAGGAGGCATCATCCAAACCATAGATGCTGGCCAATCTCGCTGGTGTATAATATATCCTGTGGAGTATCTTGAATTGTATGTACCTGTCACGGGCTAATACCAGGACCTGAAAGGGGTGGTTTCACGTATCGTCCAAGTCATCCCCTTGAAAGTTAGGGACTAATGAGCTCCATTTCTCTCTACATTTACTAAGTGCCGGAGGCCTTTCGGCAAACAACTCTTTATATGTTTCTGAGAGCGTTCCCTGTACAGACTCATCACAGAGCAACTGCTCCAAAGGTGAGGAATGAAGTATCACCGCGTCTGTGCCAAACTGTGCAACAAACGCATGCCTTAGCTGCAAGTAGCGAAAAAAATACCAATTTGGTAGATCATGTCTATCCTTCAGTTGATTAAAGGAAAGCAACTTCTCCTCCTCTATTATGTTCTTTAATTGTTTGATGCCAACTCTGGCCCATATTACTGGATCTGGAATTTCGCTGAAATGGGATAGCCTTGGATTAAGCCATAACGGTGTGTCCGGTGACGTGATGCTGCCACGTCAGACTGCATGAGCACCCCCGCCCTGTCCCACGCGCGAATTGTAACGCGCATGGAGCCAGTCAGCGGCGCCGCTACCCGTGGCCCTCTGTACACTAAATAGGAAAGACTCTCATAAGATCCTCTAGTACTGTCGCCGCATCTCCACTGTCTCTTGATAACCAACGTCTGGCAAATACCATCTGCCCCGCAATAAAATACTTGAACAGGTCAGGAAGTGCTAATCCTCCCTGTCCGTATGGTTCCTGTAATGTACGCAGGCCCACTCTGGGATGCCTGGAACCCCACAGAAATGAACTAAACAAGCTGTTTACGCGCCGAAAGAAAGAACAGGGGACACAAATGGGGGTATTACGTAAAAAATAGAGGAACACTGGTAGTATCTTCATTTTAAGCAGGTTCACTCTACCAATTAGGGAGAGTGGTAGGTGTTTCCAGGCCTCAAGTTGTGTTTTAGTCTTCGTGAGCAGTGGCATTAAGTTAAGTGTCAAGTAATCTGTAACTTTAGGGGACACACGGACACCCAAATATTTTATTTCAGGGACCCAGGCGATAGGTACCAAGTTTGATGCCCGCGCCTGTGCTCCATCATCAATAGCCAGGATACTGGAAAAAATTGCAAATATGTTTAGTATCTCAAATACTGCCTCTAAGGATGGTCCCGGGTCCTCTAGGAAAAGGAGCATATCATCTGCGTATAGGGCCGTGCATTCTCTAATGCCGCCCACCTGAAGGGCTTTAACTTCTGTGGATGCTCTTAGAGCAATAGCTATCGGCTCTATAGCCAGAGCAAACAGAGCTGGGGAAAGTGGGCAGCCTTGCCGCGTTCCTCTCCCCACTGAAAACTGTGCTGAGACCTGAGTGCCTATCTTTATTGTTGCCTTGGGTGAGCTATAGAGGAGCGAAATCCAAGTAAGGAATACCTTTCCAAACCCCATATGCCTTTACACAGTGGACATGTAATGCCAGTCCACTGAATCGAAGGCTTTAACCATGTCCAAGGACACAATCACCCTGGCTCCGGGGTTAGTATGATCAATCTGTAGGTGCGCAAACAGCTTGCGGAGATTCGTATCAGTGGACTTCTTGGGTATGAACCCAGTTTGGTCTATGTCTACCAGTGTAGTTATTACCTTCGATAATCTCGTGGCCAATATTTTAGTGAGAATTTTAAGATCCTGATTGAGGAGAGCTATAGGTCTGTACGAGGAGCAGCTCAGGGGGTCCTTGGTTGGTTTCGGCAGCAGGACCACCTGAGCTTCCAGGAGAGGGTCTGGGAGTGTCCTATGCTCTAAGCAAAAAGTAAATAACGTCTTAAGTCTAGGCACAAGAGTCTCGAGGTGTGACCTGTACCATTCAACGCAAAAACCATCCGACCCTGGTGATTTGTGTGGTGGGAAAGATCTAATAGTAGTTTCTATTTCCTTTTCGGTGATCTCTACTTCAAGACTATTTTGATCTGACTCTGAAAATTTTGGTATAGATATGGAAGTAAGCAGTGATTCAAAATCCTGTGTATTATAAGTCGGGATGGGCGAGTAAAGGGTACTGTAATAGTCTACAAAGATATCAAGAATATCACTTGGGTCCATCACTATGGCAGCTTGAGAGTTACTGACACAAGGTATACTGGTCTGAACTCGCTGCTCCGCAACCAGCATAGCTAAAAACTTCCCATTTTTATCTCCCTGTTCAAAGAGGGACTCAGCCCTCCTCGCCCAGGAAGTGTAGGTTAATTCTGTAAAATGCAACGTCAGAATATGGCGGGCCTCAAGCAATGCGGCATATGTAACTTCTGACTGGTCAGCCGCATGGGCCGCCTCACACCCTCTCTCTTTATCCTGTAGTTCTTGGGATTTGAGGTTAAATTGTTTACGTGCCTGTTTGATTGCTGAGATGTACTGACCTCGCATACATGCCTTAAAAGGCGTCCCATACCACCGGCAGCGGGGCTGACTGTAAATTCTCCTCCCAATAACTGGTAAAAGTTGGTGCCACTTGGGAAGAGACTGATTCCATTTCCAACCAACCCGGGTTTAATCGCCATGCACCCACTCTAACATGCAAGGGTATACCAATATGAACCCGTAGGGGGGTATGATCGGACAGGCCCCCGGCAATGTAATTAGCTCCCCTCACCAACTGCAACATGGGGGCATTGGCAAACGCTAGATGAATCCTAGATGAGGATTTATATGTTTTAGATAAATGTGAGTAACTTTTTGTGGTGGGATTTTTCCACCTCCAGAATTCTGTGAGAGTAGCCGTCTCCACCCATGCTGCTAATTCTACCAACGCCCCTCTCCTAGAGTTAGAGGAGTCCAGATCTGCGTTTAATATAGCATTAAAGTCGCCTGCCACAATGAGAGGCAGATGCATGAAGGGAGCCAACCTACCCAGAAAATCGTATAGTACTTGAATTTGAAACGGTGGGGGAACATATACATTAGCTAGCACCATCCTACAACCATGGATATCAGCCACGACAATTGCATAACGACCCCCTGGATCAGAACAGCTGATCAGAACAGCTACACCTCTGGCATATGTAGAATACGTAGCATGTATTGCACGTTGAATCCAGGAGCGTCGCATAGTGAGAATTCTATTACCATCAAGATGCGTCTCCTGTAAGAAGACGATGCGGGGCTTAAGTGGTTTCAAGTATTGGAACATTAGAGCTCGATGAAATTTATCATTTAGGCCTCTAACGTTCCAAGACAGTATATCAAATACAATACCCGCCATCAAGATACTTTAAACATAATAACCTTATCATTGCTGTTACCGACCTGTAAGCATTAAAGTATTGGTATAAAATGCAGGTCTCAAGTAGCCCTGGACAGAATCTGGAGCATTGCACAATTGAAAACATCCCATCCCCCCTCCCAAGAAAAACATGTAACTCCCTACTGCTGTGTAAAAACATACTCCGATACACGCAGCGTATTCCCAAAACTAAGCCCAACTGATACGTGAACGTGACCTAAAAAGAGCAAAAAAAGAAGTCTAAGTCACTGAACGTGACCTATAAAAAAAGAGAAAAAAAAGGAAGTCCAAGTCATTACCACCAGTCCAAAAAAAAAAAAAAAACGCAGGAAAAAGCATCTGTTCTGACTTCACTTTCGATCCGTGCCACTAAGGAAGAGTGGAAGTCCCCCTATCCTCCCACCACAGTAGCAAGAGGCATAAACTGGGCATTGCACCCAATGCAAGAGTACCAACAGTATGAGTCCTAGGCAATGAATATGCATGAGTAGCCCCTTAATGCAGACCGCTCCCCCCCCCCCCCCCCCCCCCCCCGGGGCATGAACAGCAAGGTCCCCCAGAAAAAAAAAAAAAACTCACTGTGGAATAGAGTCATATATATCATTCCTTACAACGTTACGATCCAATCATTGGCCTCTTCAGGTGTATCAAAAAATCTGACGGTGCCTTTGTGAGGAATCCGCAGCCGGCTGGGATAAAGCATGCCATATTTGATATTCTTTTCCCTGATTGAAGGATCTGCGACGTTTCTGGACCTCGGCCGAGAAATCCGGAAACAACATCAGCTTGGTGTTCTCATATGGCAATTCTGGATGTTTCCTCGCCTCCGCCAGTATCATATATCTCTGTTGCGGTAGTTTAACAGTCGCACCAAGAATGGCCTTGGTGGTGCCCCTTCTGGCTGCTTCCCCATGGGCACTCTATGTGCCCTTTCAACTACATAGGTAGGCGGCATATCCGGCAAGTTCAGCAATTGTTTGAATAACGATTCAGCAAAGATGGCAGAGTCACGACCCTCTGCGCCCTCTGGCAGGCCTATGACACGAACATTGTTCCGTCTCTGTCTATTTTCAGCATCATTAACTTTGTGTACAAGGGAACTCACCAGCGATTGCAATTCTGCTAATTGTGCAGTGTGTGTGCCCTTGATCCTCCACTGTGCCAATCCTATCCTCCGCTTCAGTGATTCTTCCTCTCATTTTGTCTAGAGCATGGCGGATCAAGGTGCACTCAGACGCCAGATGATCTATGCGGACCATCATCATAGCTTTGAACCCCTCTATGGCAGCCAGAATAGGTTTGGTGATCGCCTCTGGTGCTGTCTCCAAAGCAGCTGAGGAAGGCTCAACCTCCTGCACTGCTGAGGGATCCGACATCTTGACAGGGGACTTGGCTGCAGAGGTTCCCGGGCTTTGCATAGCTCCCAGCGCGCTCCGTGTGACGGAAGTGGAGGAGGATGCAGTCATGGCGCCTGGAGAACTCACGCCCCGCCCCTTTCCCAAGCGCGGCGGCTTCGGGTCCTTGCTGAGCCTACCCCGGCCCTTTGCAGACATGATCGCCGTCTCAGGGGAGTCCAGGGTATCCGCGGAAGCCTCCGTGCGATTTGAGGGAGCAACAGTGCGGGGATTCAGGATTATAGCTCGGATCCTCACAGAGCTCCAGAGACTCACGTCCGTCCCGATTCACATCCCGGCCACGCCCCCTATTCAATAAGGTTAAAAAAAACCTTCTTTGCTGTAGCTGTCCCAATTTCCCAGTGGAAAGCGGCTCTCCATGGGGCACCTGATGAAGGGGAGGAGCTAGAAACGCCAGTAGGGCACCCCAGAAGAGGAGTTTCGGGCTGCTCTGTGCAAAACCCTTGCACAGAGCAGGTAAGTATGACATGCTTGTTGTTTTCATAAAAAAAAAAACTGAACCTTTATAAGCCTTTTAAGGTTAAACCGCTTCTCCTCCAATCTCCTTGTGTGGCCCCGTGTCCTCTTACACTCCCTGAGACTGATTCATTTTTTTCCCTACACTGGCATCACCATTGAGGCATTTGTAAATCCTGATCATGTCCCCTCTAAATCATCGCTTCTCTGGGGAGAATAAATTTAGTGCTTGCCGTTCCTTTGTAAATTGAGGTCCTCCAGTCCCCTTATTCATTTTGTTCCCCTTCTTTATGGACCTTGTTTGTGCACTGGTGTGCAGTCATGTTGGAACAGGAAGGGGCCATCCCCAAACTGTTCCCACAAAGTTGGGAGCATGAAATCATCCAAAATGTCTTGGTATGCCTTAAGAATTCCCTTCACTGGAACTAAGGGACCAAGCCCAACCCCTGAAAAACAAGCCCACACCATAATCCCCCCTCCACCAAATGATTTGGAGCAGTCCACAAAGCAAGGTCCATAAAGACATGGATGACAAAGTTTGGGGTGGAGGAATTTGACTGGCCTGCACAAAGTCCTGACCTCAACCCGATAAAACACCTTTGGGATGAATTTGAGCGAACACTGTGAGCCAGGCCTTCTCATCAACATCAGTGCCTGACCTCACAAATGCACTTCTGGAAGAATGGTCAAACATTCCCTTAGACCAGTGATGGCGAACCTTGGCACCCCAGATGTTTTGGAACTACATTTCCCACAAAGCTCATTTCCCATGAGCATCATGGGAAATGTAGTTTCAAAACATCTGGGGTGCCAAGGTTCGCCATCACTGCCTTAGACCTTGTGGACAGCCTTCCCAGAAGAGCTGAATCTGTTATAGCTGCAAAGGGAGGGCCAGCTCAATATTGAACCCTACGGACTAAGACTGGGGTGCCATTAAAGTTCATGTGCGTGTAAAGGCAGGTGTCACAATACTTTTGGTAATATAGTGTATGCGAACCTAGCTTAAGGCTGTAATTATGCAAATAGTGTAGATTCGTTTTAGGGGATTTCTTGAAGTTATAAAAATACTCAATTGTGGGGTAAATATAGATGTATATCAAGGGCCTGTGTAAAAACCAAAACGCAATCTCCTATACTCCACTAGGTGACGTTAAAAGCTAACTCTGTACTGACAAAAATTCTTCTACAATGGTGAAGAAAACTTTTAGCATGGTGTGCTTCCTGAGATCAAGGCCACCGAAGTCCTTTATGTTACAGTAAACTGAATCTATGACACTTACCCAACTCCAGTGCAAGGTCTTCAGGGACAGAAACCCGAAGATTCTACAACAAAGTAAATACAAAAATCTGAATAGTGCACATAAAAAAAAAAAAAAAAAAAAGTGTAAAGTGTACAAGGGACAACAATATATACACAGCATTACCCTCATTTAAGGATTTAAACTTGCCACTAGGATGTAAACTGAACACATTGGAAAATCCATATAACTAATATAAGCTCATAAAAACAGCTAAGAGATTTCTGTATGTGCGATTAATTGATAGCCTGGCTTCTTATGTGCTCATGCGTAGTTAACCTAATCTGACAGTGCGCTGCCTGCAATCATCGACTAGCTCCAAGTCAAAGTGCTGGCCTGAACTCCGCTGTCACTGTACAATGCAATTGTAGGGTCCCAGTAGACGCTCATCTGTAAGAAGACCTGCTAAAATCTCAGAGCACAAGAATTGTTAAAAGTAAATCCAGGTAACTTTTTTGCCTGTTCCTACATTGCATATATTTTATAGTTTGAAATATTTACTTTTAAAATAATTGCAAACACCGAAACATACAAATCAATTCTGAAGCCGTACTGTGTTGCATTGTTATGCTAGGATACAAGCAAACACTACGTTTAATGTATGTGTTTTTCCGCGTATGTCTCTTCGCAGTCACACTGGAAGTCATCCACATGCAATAAAAGGGGTGAGCTTTGGGTTCTCCCTTCAACCTAAAGATGAAAGACTGAAGCTGGTTACGCAATATACTGTAAGCTAGTACAGTCAATATATACAAAGGATGCATGCTAAAGGCCTTAGATGATGCAATATAACAAAATGCCCTGCAAGCACCACCAAGTTCAACAAGCTGATTCAAAAATGGTCAGAGCTGGGTGGAAAACATCGGCAAAAAAGAGTAACTGCATCATATCAGATATAGTCCCTGTTCAGCAGCACCACTGTATTCAGAAAGCTGCCTGATTAAAATAGCTGATCATGAAGATTCTTTCTATCACACTCTTAGCGTGGATGAGGGAACTGATTGATTTATTTTGCTCAGCCTTTGGGCAAAATGAAAAAAAAAAAAAAAAAGAACTCTGTATGGACAGCTTAGTTTCAATAATTAAGTAAACTGGGTTGTGTCAGGTGCCATAATCTCAACCATGAAATAAAACTAACAATAAGCAGTACATACATACATCTGGAAAAGAAAAAACACAAAGAGCAATGTCAGTATTCGATAGGGAGAACTTCATATTCTAATAGAATCTGCAAATATTTTCAATATAGGTAAAAAAAAAAAAAAATACCAAATCTTGCTAAGGATTGATAGAACACTCTTTGTAATGTTTGAAGCAGAAGTGCGATCCTAAAATGAAATGCTTAGACCCCTTTCACACTGAGGCGCTTTACAGGCGCTACAGCGCTAAAAATAGAGCCTGCATAGCGCCGCTCCTGTCTCTCCAGTGTGAAAGCCTGAGTGCTTTCACACTGGAGTGGTGCGCTTGCAGGCCGTTAAAAAAACTCCTGCGAGCAGCATTTTTGGAGCAGTGTATACACTGCTCCTGCCCATTCATGGGCAGCGAGGCTAGACCACTGGCATAGCGCTGCTGCAGCAGCACTTTGCGGTGGTTTTAACCCTTTCTCGGCCACTAGCGGGGGGTAAAAGTGCCCCGCTATCGGCCGAATAGCGCCACAAAATTGACGGTAAAGCGCGCTTTAACGCTGACGCACCCACCGCCCCAGTGTGAATGGGGCCTTAGAGTTCTCCCTTGCAAAGATCCATTTGCATTCATTACAGCAACATGGGGTAAAATGTACATTTTAACTCAATGCATGGCAATGTATGCACCACGCTGCAGCGATATGCAGTGCTACTGTAAGAGCCCTTTCACACCGGGCTGCCCATAGCGTTGGCAGTAAAACGCCGCTATTTTTAGCAGTGTTTTACCGTCGGATTAGCGGTGCATTTTGGCCGATAGCGGGGCGCTTTTACCCCCCGCTAGCGACCGAGAAATGTGTCGCAATAGCGGCGTTTTGCCGGCGGTATCCCAGCGCTGCCCCATTGATTTCAATGGGGAGGAGCAGTAAACACACCGCTCCCTCACCGCTCCAAAGAAGCTACTGGCAGGACTGCAGCTGTTTGAGGGCGGATTGCAGGCGCTATTTTTAACGCTATAGCGCCTGCAAAACTCGCTCGGTGTGAAAGGGGTCTAACACTCTACAATAGCAGGCAATACACCTGCACTGCAGTCCACAACTCACATGCCAAAGGTGCATATCTGACATTCAGTGCGTTAGGTCTACCGCCACCCTATTAAAATTGAATAGGCTAGCTTAACACAGAAAACCTTTTATTTTATTTTAATTCTTGGAAGAGATAAGTACACTTAAAATGGCATAGTAAAATTAGTAAAATTAAACCATTAATTTTACATTCTTCCTGAGATTTCACATCTAATTTGTAATTTTCCACTCCTTCTGCTCCATCTATTGATTAAAAAACTAAAGGCAACATTTTCTTGTCATTTTGGATAGAGCAAAGCCTAGTACACACATGCTGAATGACGGGCGACATCAGCCGGTTCCATAAAAACCGTCCAACATTCGGCCTGTGTGTATGGCAGCCAGTCCTACAGAAGCCAGGCATTTGGCCGGCTTTTGTTGGATGAGCATGCTGGAAAACCAGCAGCCGACCGGCTCCCAATCAGCGCTCTCAGCCGATTAACACAACAGTTCAGCAGGGGAGATCGCTGGCTGAACTAATGTCGGATCGTTAGTACAGCGGCTCCGACTTGAGCTGTCAGTTTTTTTTTCGTGCAACCCACTGCTTTGAAGGAAAAAAAAAACAAAAAAAGAAAAACGATAGTGTGTACTAGGCTTAAGGGAGCGTTATAACAGATCAGCTTTATTTTTGCCATCTGTGTCTCATTGAGAAGAAGACGTCACTTCCTGTCCCATTGCCGAAGCAGAAAGTGAGAAGAAAACCCTCCTAAAGTGAGGGAATACCTGGTGGTCACCAGAGTCCAGAGTTACTGCACCCATTGGAAGATTTCCTATCTGTTGCTGTTCTGGTAACAACCATAAATTTTGGATTCTCTTTATTTTCAGTGATAATGGTAAACAGGATGAATAGAGGGGAAGAATCTTGAACTAACCACTTAAACCCCTAGCTGGCACACAGATTGCAATAAAAACCTGACGTGTTCTAATCTCTTTCCCCTCAATCCAAACCTTAAAAAGGTTAGGTTCTAACAGAAACACACAGACTGAGGGGACACCTCTAAAAGAGTGCAAGATGGAGGTTTTCAGTTTACCCCCCCCCTAAAAGCGGACTTTGTTTAAAACGTCCAATTTACTTTATTTACCCTTTTGTTATTTTAAGAGACATTTTATAATTTGCAAACCAATGAATGATCGAGACAGATCACAAAAAAAAAAGACACATAAATTACAGAGATATTAAAGAAAAAATATGTCTCACAGCTGTTCTCTCTAGGAAGAACTGGTAGATTTCCAGGAATACTCTGCGCGTCTCCTTAGGGTTTGTCTGCTTATAAAGGTCACCATACAAGTAGCAGAGCTGAGCAATAAGAGAAGAGCAAAACACATCATTATGGTGTCACATTCACAAACAAAGAAATTCATCCCAAAAAAATGTTTTTTCTTAACATACCAATGGAGCAGGGTCAAACTGTGAAACCACATGGAACATGAAGACCGCAAGGTGAGCAGGATGAGTCTTCAACATATCCATACTTAGGAAGCAGCTACACTGATCGTTCAACTGCTGAAAGAAAATAAGAACCTTTATAATACCATTAAGGGCTCATTCAGACCTTGATATCCTCATGCATTGCATTAAAGTGGTTGTAAACCCTTTACATCCACTTTTGACTACAGGTAAGCCTATAATAAACCTGCACGGTTTAGGAGATATCCCCTGTATCAGCATGTGCCAACATGATCGGCACATGCACACTGAAGCAACAACACCTACGTGCCGTTGCTTCAGTTAGTGTGCCGTTACCGGCGGCTCATGCGCACATGCATTGCATACTAGCTCATTATGCCTTTGTCTTGCAGGTTTTTTTTTTGTGGGTTTACAACCACTTCAACGCATGTTTTTTCCCACACTGCAAGTCAGTTCATTAACATAAATCAACTTGCAACACACCAAAACATCCAAAAAATGGACGAGCACCATTTTCTGCATGTGCATTGGAGCTGCTTTGCCTTACAGTGTTCGGACGCTAATGTGCAACACAACGCAATGGAAAAGTGTGTTCAGGAAATAACAGTTACTGGTGGATTTTACAATAATTTGTTTCAATGGTAACACATTTTAAAAAGTTACCTTTTAAATAGAATCTTTATTTCTAGAAAAAAAAAAAATGTTACCAGGTTCTTTTAAGGCTTAGCA
Organism: Aquarana catesbeiana; assembly: GCF_042186555.1. Taxonomy (NCBI): domain Eukaryota; kingdom Metazoa; phylum Chordata; class Amphibia; order Anura; family Ranidae; genus Aquarana; species Aquarana catesbeiana. The sequence goes on along the minus strand of NC_133333.1, from coordinate 124,386,454 downwards.
TGCCAAGCTTTATAAGAAAGCCAGAACTTATTGACAGTTTCTTCCTAATTTAAATTTCAGGCAAGTCATCTGCTAGTGAGGTGGTATGCATTCTCCAACTCATAAGACTATACAAGTGTAATCTGATTTCCTGTTATTTAGGTGCAGGCATACATAGGGTCTATTTAAAATGTTTTCCCACAAGATTCACACATTTTCTAATTTGATTCAGTTGAAAAGACATATGTGAAACCTGGGTGAAAATCGTGTGACTCTTGCATGAAAATATTTATAATGAAACCCCATGAGTTTTTAGAACTGTTCCACATAGCAGTGTGCTGGTAACAAACAGTAAATGTGAAATTATACATATATAGTGCAGGGGTCTCAAACTGGTGGCCCTCCAGCTGTTGCAAAACTACAAGTCTCATGAGGCATTGCAAGGCTGACAGTTATAATCATGACTCCCACAGGCAGAGGCATGATGGGACTTGTAGTTTGGCAACAGCTGGGGGGCTGCCAGTTTGAGACCCGTGCGTGTGTATATATATATATATATATATATATATATATATATATATATATATATATATATATATATATATATATATATACACATACATACATACACACACACACACACCATGGCAGAATTTATGATTTCTTAGCCATTTTTCAGAGAATATGATTGATAACACAAAAACATTTCTTTCACTCATGGTTAGTGTTTGGCTGAAGCCATTTATTATCAATCAACTGTTTACTCTTTTTAAATTATGACAACAGAAACTAGCCAAAAGACCCTGATCAAAAGTTTACATACCCCAGTTATTAATACCATGTATTGCCCCCTTTAACATCAATGAGAGCTTGAAATCTTTTGTGGTATTTGTGGATGAGGCTCTTTATTTCTCAGATGGTAAAGCTGCCCATTCCTCTTGGCAAGAGTCCTCCAGTTCCTATAAATTCTTGGGCTGTCTTGCATGAACTGCACATTTGAGATCTCCCCAGAGTGGCTCAATGATATTGAGGTCAGGAGACTGAGATGGCCACCTTCACTTTATTCTGCTGTAGCCAATGACAGGTCGACTTGGCCTTGTATTTTGGATCATTGTCATGTTGGAATGTTCGAGTACGTCCCATGCGCAGCTTCCTGGCTGATAAATGCAAATGTTCCTCCAGTATTTTTTGATAACATACTGCATTCATCTTGCCATCAATCTTGACCAAGTTTCCTGTGCCTTTGTAGCTCACACCATCCCCAAATCATCAGCGATCCATCTCTGTACCTTTAATCATAGGCCTTGTTGACTTCTCTCCAAATGTAGCGTTTATGGTTGTGGCCAAAAAGCTCAATTTTGGTCTCAATGTTCCAAATGACTTTGTGGCAGAAGGTTTGAGGCTTGTCTCTGTGCTGTTTGGAGTACTGTAAGCGGTATGCTTTGTGACATTTGCGCAGTAATGGCTTTCTTCTGGGGACTCGACCATGCAGCCCATCTTTCTTCAGGTGACTCCTTATTGTGCATCTTGAAACAGCCACACCACATGTTTTCAGAGAGTCCTGTATTTCACCTGAAGTTATTTGTGGGTTTTTCTTTGCATCCCAAACAATTTTCCTGGCAGTTGTGGCTGAAATTTTAGTTGGTCTACCTGGCCGTGGTTTGGTTTCAACAGAACCCCTAATTTTCCACTTCTTGATTAGCGTTTGAACACTGCTGATTGGCATTCTCATTTCCTTGGACATCTTTTTATATCCCTTTCCTGTTTTATACAGTTCAACTGCCTTTTCCCTCAGATCATTTGACAATTATTTTGCTTTCCCCATGACTCAGAATCCAGAAACGTCAGTGCAGCACTAGATGAAAGATGCAAGGGTCTGTCAGGAGTCCAGAAACCCATTGACCTTTTATACACACACACAAGCAAACAGATCACAGGTGAGGATGGTTATCTTTAATAGCCATTCAAACCCCTTTGTGTCAACAAAATCACCAGGGTATGTTTCTGTTGTTATGATTTAAAAAGAGTTAACACAGTTGATTGATAATAAATGGCTTCAGCCAAACACTAACCATGAGTGAAAGAACACTGAATTTCAAAAGAGCCAACTTACCTAAACTACGAGCCTTGCTAGAAGGCATTAATTGGGATAGAATCTTAGGAACAAAGAACATGGAGGAGAGATGGGTTTGCTTTAAGAGCATATTAAATAAGGGCATTAGCCAATGCTTCCCATTGGGTAATAAATTTAAATGAGCAAACAAAAGTCCTGGATGGCTTAACTCCAATGTAAAAATGCATATAAAAGCAAAGGAGAAGGCCTTCAAAAAATACAAGGTTGAGGGGTCATCATCAGCATTCACACTTTATAAAGAATGCAACAAGAAATGTAAGAGTGCAATAAGGACGGCTAAGATAGAACATGAAAGACACATAGCGAAGGAGAGAAAAAAAAATCCCAAGAAATTCTTTAAGTATGTAAACAGTAAAAAAGGGAGGACAGACCATATTGGCCCCATAAAGAATGAAGAAGGACATCTGGTTACAAAGGATGGGGAGATGGCGAAGGTATTGAATGTATTCTTCTCCTCAGTCTTCACAAGGGAATCGAGGGGCTTCAGTAACCAAAACTGCAGTGTTTATCCTCATGACACATCACAGGAAGCACCTCCATGGTTAACAGAGGACAGAATTAAAATTAGACTTGGGAAACTTAACAATAATAAATCAAAGGGACCAAATGGCTTGCACCCGAGGGTACTTAGGGAACTCAGTCAAGTAATTGCCAGACCATTGTTCCTAATTTTTACTGACTGGAATGGTACCAGCTGATTGGAGAAAAGCCAATGTAGCACCAATATTTAAAAAGGGCCCAAAATACATCCCTGGGAATTACAGACCAGTTAGCCTAACATCAATAGTATGTAAACTCTTGGAGGGGATGATAAGGGACTATATACAAGATTTCAGTAATGAGAACGTTATCATTAGAAGTAATCAGCACGGATTCATAAAGAATCGTTCTTGCCAAACCAATCTATTAACCTTCTATGAGGAGGTGAGTTTCCATCCAGATAAGGAAAGCCCGTAGACGTGGTCTATCTGGATTTTGCAAAAGCATTTGACACAGTTCCCCATAAACGTTTACTGTACAAAATAAGGTCTGTTGGCATGGACCATAGGATGAGTACATGGATTGAAAACTGGCTACAAGGGTGAGTTCAGATGTGGGGGTTAAATGGGGAGTACTCGGAATGGTCAGGGGTGGGTAGTGGGGACCCCCAGGGTTCTGTGCTGGGACCAATCCTATTTAATTTGTTCATAAACGACCTGGAGGATGGGGTAAAAAGTTCAATCTCGGTATTTGCAGACAATACTAGGCTAAGCAGGGCAATAACTTCTCCGCAAGATGTGAAAACCTTGCAAAAAGATCTGAACAAATTAATGGGGTGGGCAACTACATGGCAAATGAGGTTCAATGTTAAAAAATGTAAATAAATGCATTTGGGTGGCAAAAATATGAATGCAATCTATACACTGGGAGGAGAACCTCTGGGGGATCTAGGATGAAAAAGAACCTGGGGGTCCTAGTAGATGATAGGCTCAGCAAAGGCATGCAAGCTGCTGCTAACAAAGCAAACAGAATATTGGCATGCTTTTGAAAGGGGATCAACTCCAGAGATAAAACAATATTTCTCCAGCTCTACAAGACTCTGGTCCGGCCGCACGTAGAGTATGCTGTCCAGTTATGGGCACCAGTCCTCAGGAAGGAGGTACTGGTAATGGAGCGAGTACAAAGAAGGGTAACAAAGCTAATAAAGGGTCTGGAGGATATTGGTTATGAGGAAAGGTTGCAAGCACTGAACTTATTCTCTCTGGAGAAGAGAAGCTTGAGAAGGGATATGATTTCAATATACAAATACCATACTGGTGACCCCACAATAGGGATAAAACTTTTTCGCAGAAGGGAGTTTAATAAGACTCGTGGCCACTCATTAAAAACAGAAGAAAAGAGGTTTAACCTTAAACTACGTAGAGGGTTCATTACTGTAAGAGTGGCAAGGATGTGGAATTCCCTTCCACAAGCGGTGGTCTCAGCGGGGGGGGCATTGATAGTTTCAAGAAACTATTAGATAAGCACCTGAACGACCGCAACATACAGGGATATACAATGTAATATTGACATATAGTCACACACATGGGTTGGACTTGATGGACTTGTCTTTTTTCAACCTCACCTACTATGTAAAATGTTTTTGTGTCATTATTAATATTCTCTGAAAAAGGCCAAGAAATCATAAATTCTGCAAGGGTATGTAAACTTATGAGCTATATATGTGACGGACTGGCCAAGCATGTCTCCAGACCTAAAGTCTATTGAGCATCTGTGGCAACCTATGAAGCTCTGGTGAACTCCATGCCCAAGAGGGTTAAGGCAGTGCTGGAAAATAATGGTGGCCAAACAAAATATTGACACGTTGGGACCAATTTGGACATTTTCAATTGGGGGTGTACTTACCGTAATTTTCCTTTCCTGGATCCTCCCCATGTCAGCCTACTAGGGGTCAGCTCCGCCCCCTCTTACCCCTCCAGGACCACCTCTTTCTTAGCCCATAAAGGGCGGCTGTCTGCCCACACCAGTGTTAGAAAAAAAAAATGGCCTTGCGACGGATAAACTCGGCCTTGCGACGGGTGGAAATCCCCGGCTGACATAGGGAAGATCCAGGAAAGGAAAATTACGGTAAGTATGGATAACAATTTTCCTTATTCCTGGACCTCCCCATATCAGCCTACTATAGGATGTACCAAGCAATATTAAGAAGGGAGGGAAGACAAAAAATAAAAAATAAGCCAAACCCTCAATGCAATGCTACTCAAATTTTTCATGGGCAACAGCCGCAGTAATAACCGTAGAGCCAAATGTTTCATCAGGCGGACAAGCCAAATTAAGCCTGTAATGCCTAATAAAAGGTGGTGGGCGCGCTCCAACTTGCTGCTCTGCAAATTACCTCAGGGGCGACCTTCGCGTATGCTGCCCAGGATGCTGCCATACCCCTCGTCAAATGTGCTTTGATCTCTGAAGGAGGAGGAAGGCCCAGCGTTTTGTATGCAATATGTATGGTCTTAACAAACCAGGAAGACAACTCTGGATGTTGCTGCATACCCTTTTTAGGCCCCATTGGGAAAACCTACAGCTGATTTTGTTTTCAAAAGCTTTTAGTCCATTTCAGGTAGGTTGAAACCGCAGAGACCAGGTCTAACTTACTCCACTCATCATCAGCTGTATCCGCCAGAAAGGCTGGGAGAATGACCTCCCAGTTCATACAAAATTATGTGGCCACCTTAGGTAGAAAGCTCGGTATCGGCCTAAGGACTATCTTGTCTGGGAGCACCAAACAATATGGTTCTTTAGATGAGAAGGCACACAACTTGGAGACTCTTCTGGCAGAGGCAACGGCTAGTAAAAAACAAAAACAAAAAACTGTTAAAGGAAATAATGAACAAGAGAAAGCTTGATCAAACGGAGGAACCAGCAATGTTCCCAAGACTAGTGTTAAGTCCTCTTTTGGAAAAAACGATTTCTATGGCTGCCCCTAAAAATCAGATCACCAACGGATGTAGAGCATATCTTGGACACGACATAGCCGACAAGATGGGGAGTTGACCCTTCAGGGAATTATAAGCTAACCCTTAGAGCCCACTCTGCAGAAACTCCAAAATGTTAGATACTGAAGGAGATCCAAGGTCCCAACTCCTTTCTGTAGTATTCCAGATCCGGTTATAGGTTACATTCGTGGACCTCTTACGAGCCTGTAATAATGTCTCCACTACACCGCCTGAGAGACCCAAGCCAGTTAAAGGCCCCCTCTCACTTCCAAGTCATTAATTTCATCCTCCTGCGGTTCGGGTGTCAGGCCCCACTCTACAGAAGGAGATTTTGACAAGGAGGCAGTGGGATTGGTGAGCCCAACTTTATCCTCCAAGCCAGAGGGAACCACGGCTCCCTCAGCCAGTTAAGTAGGACTACTATTGCTGTGACCCTTTCTCACTGAATCTTCAGCAGGATTTTGAGAGCCAATGGAAGCGGCGGGAACACATACACCAAGGGGAAGTTCCAAGACCTGGACAGAGCACCCTGACCCAACGCCTGTGGATGCCAGGTCCGGGAGAAGAAGGCAGTTGACAATTCTCCTCCAATGCCATAAGATCTATCGAAGGCATCCCCCAGACCCCGAAGATCTTGCGTAGGTACTTGGGGTTGAGGCCCCATTCGTTGTGATCCCCAAAGCCTCGACTCAAGCGATCTGCTAAAACATCCCCAGGCCCTGGCAGATGAGATGCTGTAAGAGAGCCGAGATTCTTCTCTGCGCATAGGAAGATTGAAATGCCACCTGAAGGAGAGGGCGACTTCTTGTGCCCCCTTGATGAGACACATAAGCCACCATAGTTTTGTTGTCCAAAAGAATCTTGGACAGGTCGACCATGCAACATAGGTTGGAACACTAAGAGAGCGTGTCTGACAGCATCCAATCTCAGGAAATTTAAACTCTTCACCCCACAAAGGTTCCATTGGCCTTGAACCTGCTGTCCCAGGCAGTGTGCCCCGCAACCTGCCAGAATGGCATTCGTCGTCACCACTATTGGTTCTGAGGCTTTCAACGGAACGGGAAAGATTGCGAGCTACTGACCACCAAACCAGGGAACAGATTATCAGAATTGGCAGATAGATTTTCTGGAACAAGGAGTGACAATCCCACTGAACAAGAAAGTTGCATTAAAACCTCCTTCTGCGCCACCTGACCCACGGGACTACTGGAACTGTGGCTGATAGAACCCCCAGATACTGCATGCATGCCTTCACCATCATAGAAGGCCTGGCCATCACTGCTTTTGTCTGAGACTGGATCTCCTGGACCTTCCTCTGAGGAAGAGAAACATGACCCCGATCCGTGTCGAATTGTACTCCTAAACACTCCAACATTTGGGTCGGATGCATCTGGCTCTTCCGAAAGTTGATCAACCAACCGAAAGGAGCTAGTGTTTTGCAAGTGAAATTCACACGAACTATTGTCTAGATAATGGAATATTTGCACTCCCTTGACCCTGAGAGTCGCAACAACAGTAGACAGTAGCTTTGAAAACGTTTTCGGAGTCGCGCAGAGACCGAATGGGAGACATTAAAATTGAAAATGAGAGCCTTCTACGGAAAACCCGAGAAAGCGATGGTGAGATGCGTCTATGGAAACATGAAGATACGCATCCGCCAGATCGATGGAAACCATCCAGTCTCCTGACTCCACAACCGAAATAATCGTTTCCAATTAATTCATTTTGAATGGTGGCACCTTCATGTAAAAATTCAGGACTTTGAAGTCAAAAACTGGTCCGAAACCCCATGAAGCCTCTGGGACCAAAAACAGAGGGGAACATACTCTTTGACCCAATTCGTGCCTTGGAACCAAAAGGATGGCCCTTGCTGCCAACAGCTCCCTTATATATCCTTGCAAACATTGCCTCCTTTCCAAATCCCTAGGAAGTCCAGTTTCTACGAACGAGGTCTGAGGGGGCCTTGTTCTGAACTCGAGACGATAACGTGATCGAATGACGGCTACAATCCAGGCATCCTGTAATTTGTCCGCCCAAACCCCCCCAAATTGGGCTAGTCTTGCTCCTACTTGAGAGGGTTAAGCGGAGACACCTTCAGAAGGACTTATTTGAAGCCTTAGGAGCTTTGTTGGACCTGGGCCTGGAAAGTTTCTGGAAGGTTGAACCGGCTCCCTTCAACTGTCTGAAAAACTGTCTGTAAGCACTGGCCTCATTAAATCCTTCATTGGATCTCTTGTTAAACCGAAAGGGCTGGTCTTGTCTTTCTCTTCTGCGGATTTAGGCCAGATCTGCCGCTGAAAACCCGCTGAATTGCTGATTCTAAGTCTTCCCGAAGAGTAGCTTCCCGTCAAATGGAACCAAAGACTGCGCTTAGAAGCCTTAACGGCCGACCAATGCTTCAACCATAAGGCTCTGCGGGCTGTGACAGAATGAGCCATTATCTTTGATGTCATCTTGACCTGGTCGACAGCCACTTCAGCCACAAACTCTACAGCAGTCTTGAAAACTGCAAAGGAGAAGAACTGCCACTTCCCAGACTTTCATCCGAACATCCATCCACCAGCTCCGCTACCCGCACTCTAAGGCTGGATTCACACCCATGCGCTCCCAGCATTCCACAGACCCGCACCACAGAACGTGTTCCATAGGAGACCATGGTAAATGGATGGTAGTGCAAATCCGCAAAAAGCACCAAAAACGCACAGGTGCGAATCCAGCCCAAGTGCTGCTGCCACAGAAGTGAGTGCTACCACCGGTCTGCAGGCTGCTCCGGCCAAACTATACAACCTTTTTAGGTCTGTGTTTATTCTGCGATCCATAGGATCCCTAAAAGGGACTGAATCCTCCAGCGGAAGCGTAATGTGGCGGGGGAATCTACGTAATGAAGCATCCACCTTAGGCGTAGTGTCCCAAGGGGAACAGCTTCGATACTCTCTTATGCACATTGAACTTCTTCTAAGGCCCCGCCCACGCATCGTCAATTACTTCTTTAATTTCAGAAATCAATGGGAAGGAAGGTAACGATTTCTTTAAATACGGGTAGTATCTTTCCTGTTTCTTTGGAGGCAATGATTCTTCCTGCCACTTCATCGCATCCTTAACAGCCTCCACTGGGGGGGGGGGAACCAGAGCAAAAATCAAACGTATGTGATTCCGAGACCATCTCAGCATCAGATGGATCAGAATCGCTATCGACTTCAGAGTTAAAACGCACTGAAAACACATGATCTGAATCTGCAGATGCTGAAGATACAGCAGGATGAGCAGAATTCCTTGAAACACTCTTTAACTCTTCCTTGACTGCATGCTTAATGTAGGATTTAACCTGGCGTGCTTTCGCAGCATTGTCCTGAGCTGCCTCCTTGAAGCAAGATGCGCATACCCGCTCTCCTCTGAGGACCTCAGTTGAGCAGGCCCAACAGGATCTTTCTTCTGCCTGGCGATGAAGACCTATCCGAAGGATTGGATCTTCTTCTGTATCTGCCCCCTGATTTGCTCTTTCTAGAGGCTTTCTGATGTCTTGACCTCTCTTGGCTTGGGTCCTAACGACTAAAGTGAGGTAAAGGCGAGGGAGAACTGGAATGCTGTGACAACAGGCGTCTATCCAGCTGCATGCGACGCTGCGATTTGTCATGTCTAGTGTCTTTTTAACTCCTTTAAGGCTAGAATTCTGATTTGGAACCTCTTTGAGGGCGTTTATCCCGCACTGGGCCCTTCTCTCTGTAAAACACAGAGGATGTGCTCTCTTTTTAAAAAAAATAAAAAAAACTTAAAACTTTAAAACAAAAAAAAAAACAAAAACAATAAAACAAAAAAACAAATAAAATAAATAAATACAATTAAAATAAACTTCTCCATCCTAATCTTTAGTGCTAAGGCAGCTAGGCAGGCAAAATTCCCCAGACCTATAAGGCACAGGATAATAAAAACACTCTGATAGACAAATAACACAGCAGTAAGTAATGAGAGTCCTGGAGAAAGCTTACCAGAGCAGAGCAGCAGATTGATCAGCTGGAGGCTGAGATTAGCCTAGAGGACAGAGCCTGCTGCAAATCAGCAGTAAGCATTCTGGTGTTTGCTAGGCAACCCAAGGAGGAAGCTGCCTCTGACCTCACCTGCTCAACTCTGAGCTTCCTGAAAGGAATACATGTGGAGGTGGTGAACTACAAGTCCCAGCGAGCCAAACCACTGCCTGAACACATAAAAACATGGAAGGAGAGTGTGCCAGCACCTGCCTAACGAAGGTATTTACAGTCATTTATACTGCCAGTGACCTTTGCCAGTAATACACAGTCATTTATACTGTACCCACCTCCTCAGGAGATTTACAGCCTATATGGGGGGGATCTTCTGAACCGGGAGAGGCTGAACCCGAACAGGATGGATGGCGGATGGAGAAAAAAAAAAAAAGAAAAAAAGAAAAGAAAAAAAAAAAAAAAAAAAAAAAAAAACTTTAAAAGGCGTCTTGAGCGAGGACGAAAAAAGAACACTGGTGTGGGCAGACGGCCGCCCTTTATGAGCTAAGAAAGAGGTGGTCCTGGAGGGGTCAGAGGGGGCGGAGCTGACCCATAATAGGCTGACATGGGGAGGTCCAGGAAATATATATATATATATATATATATATATATATACACACACACACACACATTTCCCCTGATTAACTAGAAATGAAAGCAAAGAGCAAACCTTTTTTAGCTCTGAACTTAAGATACAGATTTGCCTAAAGTTGTCACCTGTTCTGTCCTTTGAAAAAAGTACTTGTAAGCGCTATTTTTTTTGTTTAAATAGATGTTTAAACAAACGTTTTTATACTTATACAAGGAGATTGCACAGAGCAGCCCCAAAGCTCCTCTTCTCAGGTCCCCCTGCCGGTGCTCCTGGCTCCTCCTTTTCTTGGTGTGCCGCATAGTAAGCTGTTTGTTATGGGGCACATCTGCAGGCTCGCCCCTGAGCCATGCAGCCAGAGATTAGACATAAACAGTGCAGCTTAGCCCCACTCCCCTCAAAGGATTTAACCGACAGGAATAGCCAAGTTTGTGAGAGCAGGGAGAAGGGAGACAGCTGCTTTAGATGGGCACAGTGCTTGATCGAGTGAGGACTCAAGTATGGGGGGGGTTATACTGCTACCTAAGCATTTTTTTACCTTAATGCAAGGAATGCCATAAGTTAAAAACTCATTTAGGCTATAGAACCTTTTTAACAAATGAAGACGTTGCCCAGTTGTCCATATACTTGGTACTATATATTAACCTGTTCTGGTTCTGCATCAAATTCCTCATCTTCCGCGCCAATAATGCTGTGTGAAATACGAGTCGATGGACTTCCCATGCTAGACTGTGAATCCTACAAAACAAATTACAAGTCATGAAAACATGCCATTATACACAATGTTAATACAATGTTAATAAAATAATATGTAAAGTCTGTTGGAACAAAATGTGAGATTTGCAGTATGTAAAGCATTGCTTTGAATATTCTTGCAGTCTATGTAGTGTCCTTGCATGCAATAACAAACCCCCCTTAAAGTCCAACCAGGGACTGGTTATAGACAGATGCTGGTGGATTGAAATGGCCCACTGGCTTCCCATATCTTTTGGGAATTTCAATAGTGAGATGTTTTACAGAAGAAAAACGAGGACTGCCTGCAGATCAAATAGCTGTCAAAGGACCTTATGATGTGAACCGCATCAGATGAGGCCGAAACATCAACCTGGCAGGACTTGGAGAAAGTGTGATCAGAAGTCCAGGTAGAAGCCCTACAACTCTGGGAAACAGTTGCCCAAGGTTGAAAAGCCTGATAACTCACAGACCTAGTAGTCTTAACAGAAAAGAGTAATCTGATCCTGGAATGGTTTGACAGAGCCACCCAGAAATGATAGAATAAGAAGCCATGGTGTCCTTCTAGCGATGCACCGGCATGAAAAAACAAAAACAAAAAAAGAAACAGAATCTGTCTTTTTAGAAAGAAACAGTGGCTAAGAGACTCATAAAACCCAAACCACATCCAGGAATGGTGGGACATTTTCCTCTGAAGAACCAAAAGACAAAAGGTCTCAAAGAGTAGAGAGGATTTGTTCCACAGAGTTGCTACTGGGGTTTAAAGCGATACTAAAACACACGCTGTTTATTTTAAATTGTCCCTTCTATCTCGGTGTGGAGATGATGGCACTGTAATTATTTTAATTAAAAAAAATCTCTTTCCCAGCCCATCTGCAGGGAAACATAAGCAGGAGGATCTTTTAGTTCTCTGTTGCTGGTCACAAAAGAAAAAAAAAAAAGGCCTTTGAAGTAAAAATAAATTACTAATATCAATAAACTATTTTTAATATGGAATACAAATATATATTTGAAATCAAATCTTTATTATTTTCTGGAATATTATGTGGGCAGATTTCTGCCAGTCACAGGCTGTGTCACGCCCATCCCAGCTTGTGTTTTAGAACAGGGAGGTGAAGCCACCATTAATCTACATATAAAACCCCACCCCCATTGTACTTAGCTGGTTAGTGGGCATGGAGGAGGAGGGAAGGAGTGGGTTGTCATTTGTTACTGCGTATACGCCAACATGTGAGACTCTATAGTCACATGGGCTGCTCAAATGTGATAGGGAGGAAATACTCAGCATAGAAACTTCCTGCAAACTGAGCATGTGAGGAGTTGCCACCACAGCTGCAAAATCCCCAGCTGAATTGGGGACATGGACTGAAGGAGGAGATAGAGAACAGTAGGATCAACATAATGTGGGTTTAGTGACAGTATAAGCCTATAGACTTACATGAAATTAGGTCTGCCTTCCATGTCTGATGATAGATCTTGCAGGAAATTAACTTCCTAGCTTTAAAATATACTTCCACTTTTGCAGATAAACTAGGATAACACCTACTGTGTGTGTTACATGTTCCCCTTAACATAGCACAAATTAAAAGAAAAAAAAAAAAAAATTTGCTGGTTACCTTTTTAAGCACCATTAACTTGCTGAAAAATCCTTAGATGCTCCCCCTGCTTTGTGATTTTTAGGATGGGGCTATTGAGAAATGTTTAACTTAATTAACCATGTCTGTACTGTGTATGCAGTTCTTTATTATCAGCTGTAAAGTACATTTGAACGCTTTATCTTAGCAAAGAGTTAAAAATTCAGAAACCGCCCTCCTGCACTGTATGTTACTAAGACAAAGCTAGACTCTGTGTGGGGACAGAGCCAATGTGACACTCTTCATAAATTCTTAGCATCAACCATGACGCCTTTTCCTTAGAAGCAATGGAGAGAATACCACAACCACTTGGTAGTCCAAAGCAATGAGGATCTGAAATGCCCTTCAAAGCAATCCTGCAGAGAAGTCGGGGAAGCAGTGGAAGAAAATCAGAATGTAGTGATAACACAGAACCATCAAGAGCATCCACTGCTTTTACTAGAAGACCCTGAACCTCAGTACAAACATGCGCAATTAATTCTTGAAGGAGGTCCACCTTTGACACAGGTTCCGGATCAGCTCTGAATGTAGAGACCACTCTACTGGCTCAGATGCTGCTGGCTGAGGAATTATGCCTGCCAATGGCCATGCCTGAAATGGCTGACAAGACAGAAATATGACATTTTTGCCTAGGAAAGGTTCCACTCTACCTCTTTTGCTGATGGCTGACGTATGCTATCACAGTGACATTCTCTGACAGAATCCAGATCAGATGGATCTATAATAGGTTGTCCAAAGCTGAATTGAAAGCCAAATTGCCTGAAATGCTTAGATGTTTATTGGGAGACAAGATGTCTTCAACAACCAAGTCCTCTGCACCAACAAAATGTTCAGACCTATAATAGTCCTGGGCACTATAATAACAGTTGTATTAAAGTGATTGTAAAGGCAGAAGGTTTTTTTTTATCTTAATGCATTCTATGCAATAAGATAAAAAGCCTTGTGTGTGCAGCAGCCCCCCTCAGAACCCCCTGATAAATACCTGAGCCCCATTTAGATCCAGTGATGTTGTAAGACTGTCTCGGCTGCCCGGGACTCCCCTCCCCATTGGCTGAGATAGCAGCGCTGCATCGTTGCCACCCCCCCCCCCCCCCCCCCCCAGCTGCTGTTGAAGTCAGTCAGCCAATGAGGAGAGAAAGGGGGTGGGGCCTGGCCATGGCTCTGTGTCCGAATGGCCACAGAGAGCTTTGGCTCGGCTCGGGTGCCCTCATAGCAAGCTGCTTGCTGTGGAGGCACTCACCAGAAGGTAGGGGCCAGGAGAGCCAAAGATGGACCCGAAAAAGAGGAGGATCCAGACTGCTCTGTGCAAATCCACGGCATAGGGCAGGTAAGTATGATATATTTGTTATTTTTAACTAAAAAAAGAAAAAACAAACAGACTTTACAGTCACTTTAATATTAGAGCATGCCCATAAAATCTATAAAAAAAAACACTTTGCAAACATCAACAAAGTCATTCAAATCTTCTGTGCAACTATAATAAAATCATAAGAAAATGTACAAAAGCATGTGTGCAAGATGCCAAAAAAACACATACAAAATAAAAATGTGCAAACCCACTTCAGTGTAAATGTATTAGAATAAAGTGCAAATTCTATATCTTTGAGTACAGGACACAGGCCGAACATTCATAGGCCCTGGTACCTTCAGGCAATTGGAAAATGTCAAGCTTTTGAGGACATGCCCCCTTGGGCATACCCCCTATATCACTATTCAACTCCACAAGTTCTTAGCATTCTAGCAAGCAATGCAGAGCAACACAGGATAAGAAGTGATCATGGCCGGTGTCCTGTACTGTACTCCGAGATATGGAATTTACAGATAAGTCAAATTTCATTTTTTCTTAATCGTACACTACAGAACACAGGCTGAATAATCATAGACCCTGGGACGCCCCAAACCACTGAATGAGAAGGTGGGCAACAAACTAGTAAAACAGATATCTGACAAAAGGGACAACAATAGGGGTCCACAGACTATTGGACGTCCACCTGGAAAACTTTGAGATGGTATGAACAAATGACCTGGTGGAGGCCTTAAAAATCTGTGTTTAAATATGAAAGTGTGTGATGCTGCGCTGCTAGATTCTATTGCATAAGCAAAACAACAAAATCACCAAAAGTGAAGTTCTGTATGTGTACCTTTCTTTCCCCATGTACATTACAAGGAAAATAAATATGATGAAGATCACATAAAAGATTAAATCATACAATAAAGTGCATCTATAACCAAAAATCCAGTCCAATTACAAATAATGAAGTGCTCAGTCCATACAGTTGGTGGTATCAAAACAATAGTGGTGATAAGAATCTTGTTCTGATTATCCAAGCACCCAATATCATAAGCGCTGTGCCTCTAGACTTTACACAATGTGTGTCACCTCTGTGCTCACAGAACGCTCACCTCCAGATTGGTGTCATATAGCCTGTATATGATAATCGTCCCAAGTTTGGACAGTATCAAGCTCATCCTGTACCTCCAGACCTCTAGGGGCTCTCCACATATACTTCCTGAAGGCTCTGGTTTTAAGAGGAGTATGGTACCTTTAAAAGTTCTTGTTTATTCATGCTGCCATATTTGCCTTGCCCATGCGAGGGAAAGATACCAACAAGCCTCTTATGATGTAGTATGTTAGTAAAGTAAATATTTATTACAAACGAAATGCACTTACACTTTAAAACATAAAAAAATGCTTATATACATAAAATCCCGGATTTTACTATTGCATGTTGTCACTTCTGGTCCGTGTGTGCCTCCGCACACACCCTACGAATTACGTCATGGTCACGTGACTTCAAAGTGACGTAACGCATAGGGCGTGAGCCGAGGCAGACACAGAATGTAATGAGGAAGTAGAGACCGAGAAGCAGGTTGGAATAGAAAGCCTTAAGGCATCATGTCTGGCCTGTTGGAAGGAGGCCAAGGGCCGTCTCCTAGAAGTCCGATTATGCCTGAGTATCAGTTTCTTCTGGGCCAGTTTGGTGCTTTGAGAATCACCAGTTTCCTCTATTGCTCTATTTTGTGGAGCAGTTGAGTTAAAATGCACATTGGAGGAAAAGCACAGATTAGACTGAATGGAGTCAAGGAAATTATTTGAGCATCCAATATCAGTGCTAAAGATCCTTGGCCAGGCCACGAACAGAGGTAACTTGGTGTTAAATCTGTAGGCCAGAATGCCCACATTTAGAGTCCCCCTCCTCTGACATATCAAAGCTGAAGATGTCAGGGTGAGGGCCCATTTCCCTTGGTCCAGGCAGTGACGGCTGAGGTAATCCACCATCCAACTGTCCACTCCTGGGATGTGGACAGCAGAGATCGCAGGACAATATTTCTCCATTCATAAGAATATCTGGCTTGCTTCTTTTAAGGCTACATGACTCTTGGTACCTCCTTGGTGACTGGTGTACTGTAGGTCACAGGAAATTAGGTGAATGTGACAGCCTCGAAAGGAGGCCACCATAAGGCCCAAAACTATTTTGGAGAAATCTCACAAAAGGGGTGTTTCTTTGACCTCAAGACCTAAGAGTGAGATCTGAGGGAAAGCAGTTTGTTCCCTGGAAGGAAGACTTTTACTTGGGCCGGATCCAGAATCAGGCCCAGATATTCCAGGAGAAAAAAAGAGGTTTTTGGAACTAGACCACCCACGCAAAATTAGCAGACAGCTGGAAAGGGGATGAATCCTTCAGAAGTCATTTAGAGCCTGTGAAGGGCTGGAAGGGCCTGAAGAGGTACCTTTGTGAATACTCTGGTAGTAGACGACAGGCTAAAGGGCAGTGCAAAAAACTGGAAAGAATAGTCTCCTATACCAAAGTGTAAAAGCGCTGATGAGGAGGATAAATGGAAATATGAAGATTGCCATCTTGGATGTCTACAGGTGCCAAGTATTCACCTTGTCTCAGCGAGGCAATCACTGATCTTATAGATACAGTTAAAACATTTTGGAATTTGCAGGTATTTGTTTAGAGATTTTAGGTCTAGGATCAGAAGAATACCCCTGTTGGGTTTTGGTACCATGAACAGGCCTTTGGACCTGTCTAGAGGTACTGAAACAACACTACAAGTGGTGGTTCTAAACATTCTTCAAATCTGACTGTCCTTAAGCAGATTTTTAATGATTTGAGAGAAGTGGTAGTGTGGGGGGAAGGGGGAGTTGTGCTCAAACTTTATCAGCAGAATCTTTGAAAGAAGAAGCATCTTCAATTTGTACAGTGAGTTTAAGACAGAGATGGCAGGGTTTACCACTGGAATAGAGCATTTTCTAACTAATTTTTCTTTTGACAGCATTCGGTAATGATCATTGGAGGGCTGAAAATCTTTTCTGAATTGACCCAACTGCCAAGAATTGCATTTTATTTGTTTTAGAACAGGGAATGTCTTTTCTAATTTGGTGGGTCTCTTTGTAACCGAAAGTGCCTGGCTAGACGGAGGAGATTCAAGTGTGAAAATGCAAAGCTTCCTCTAGCACCGTCTCTGGGTGTTCTTCATTCCCTCCTATGTATGACTCTCTCAGGTATAAGAAAAAAGGAGTTGGAACAAAGCTAGTCCCAGGATAGCAATCAAGGGGAGAATCAACAACGGTATTCTAATCATTTATGCTGTTAACTTTATTGATGAATGCATGAATATATAAAAGTAATCCCACCAATGCAGCACAAAGGTCGCATGGGTAGGACACGTAGTCCTCCACAATATCTACTAGCAATTATAAAACACTATAAACTGTAGAAAAAGAAACATTGTATTGTTTAAAAATAGACGCTAAACAAAAAGCCTCTCCCACTAGTCCCGAGTAAATTGTGCCCTAACTAGGGCTTGAATATGATAATAGTCAGAAGTCATTATGAACAGACAAGAGGCTGCTTCCCGTTACTGCTGTTCTCATGCAATCAAATAAAATATATAGACAGCACTGCTAATCCTGCAAAAGGTGGATATAAATCAAATGTCAATTTGTCTATACACAATACAGCATACGGGTCTCCAGTTATTCAGTAATGTAACGGAACACACTCAAGCAGAGGATGTTCAATTCAAATAGTGTGGCCAGCTGCAGGGACCGTTGCTGGTTGTATAGAGCCCGGAACCTCTAAAGCTCTTGTCAATAAGTCAGCAGTCAGTCTTGGCATATACACTCATGAGGACACACATGTAAAGGAATAAATAGTGTAGGACCCACTGATTATGGGGTACTTTGTCACAGTAAGTGGGCTTAGCACCATATAGCAATATGGTGTGACCAAATCCCCATATTTTTTGATAATGTTTTTCTAGAAATGCTTAGGTGTTTTAAACTAGCCTTGCTTGAGGTAAATGTCTTTTTTGCATGTGTGCGCTGTAATATTTTCTTCTACTGTATGGTCTTATGGCTGCACCATCTTTAATGCATTTTTTAGAGTGTGCCCCCCAAATATCTTATTTGTACATGTAAAGGAATGACACCGGTCCACAAGGGGTTCTTACCCTTCCCTTACTGTAGCTGCTTAGCCATTGTATAGGTGTCTTCCTCGTGTCAGGTGCCAGTAGGTCAAGCGGAGACAGACTGCAATACTTGGAGCATAGCAGGTTCCGTGTACCCAACAGAGTGAGAAGCAGAGAGCCTGATTACTTCCGGTTCAGCATTCAAGGAGCACAGATACGGTAGCCAGTAGGAGATACTTTCTGCCAAATTTGCAACAACACTTGTCCTTTGGTGTTCAGGCGGAAGGAATCATCTTGCGGTCATAGATATGGAATCACTCAGGAATGAGGGGATCAGCCAGCGTCTATGGCATCGCTACGTCAACGTGTTTTGTGCTTTAAACAAGCACTTCATCTGGACGTCGTCCATATGTAATCACAGTCTTTAAACAGGGCATCTCAGCTAAATCTAAAAAAATCGCACATACATTGTATATCGCCATCTTGTGGTAACAACTCAAAACTACAGTTGATTTAAGAAAAATACCAGGTGAGAATCCCAAGTTGGCCGTAGGGACGACATGATCAAGGGGCAATTCAAAAAATTAGATCTAACATGTTAAACACAATCACCCAATCATCAAAAAAATGGATAATACATTTAAAGTGAATAAAAACACAAAGCGCTGTGATACTTATTGAAGAAACAAATCAAGAATCAAAAAATAAAGTATGAATCAAAAAATAAATTATGTGAGGCTGCTATCAACCAAAAGTGTTCAGAATCACTCAAATGTATAAATAAATAAATTAAGAAATTGATGCGCTTCACTATGTTATCAATGATAATTGCATGAATCCATAAGACCCCCATACACAAATCATTCAGCAATTATAAATATTGTGCAGAAAAGATACTGTGCGAAAAAATGTAACTAAAATAGTTGTGCAGGAAGAGGATTGTAACTAAAATGCTGATCACACATGTAAAAAATATATAACTGGTGTCTCAGTGTGTAAAATAGATCAGTTAAAGATAATTATTAGAGTGATAATAAAATAAATGGTCACACTACTGATACACTTATTAAATAAATATTAAGACAGCCAAGTCCAGAAGGAATATACAAAAGAGCAGTCACAATAGTGCCAGTATTTAAAAGTTCTAAAATCGCTTAAAAATTGCTTAATTGGAGTGCTTGTTAATCAATCTTGAATGACAATGTTATTCAGCTCCAACCTCATCAGATGTTATATTCTCCATCCGCAATCATATATAAAGCAAGAAAAGAAGAAAAATATTTCATTGCGCAATGCTCTATACAAACGGTACACCAGCAAAAACTCGCTATGAGAACCACTCACGTGCGCCCCATGTTAGAAAGGCATATGCAGATAAGATAAGCAGTCAGCCGCCACGGACGAGAGCAGAGTCACTGCAGTACACAGCTAGATGCTGACAGACTGCACAGTGCGTCCTAGGCTCCTCCCACGCGTTGCGTCACGGTCACGTGACTTTTTCAAGGATCATTACATACATACAATACATTTAAACCATCCTCCATTCCATTCCCTACATAAAAACCACCAGCCAAAATACCAGAGAAAGAAGGAAGGAGAACTGCCACCAATAATCACAGCCTCCTGGAAGAAATAATAATAAAGCTCATCATGTAGGTAAGATGGCAATTATTTAGAGTACAGGGCATGAATACTAGTAGATCATGAATCAATGATTAGTTGTATGGAGTACACAACAATGCAGAAAACTCACACACTCTTATGTGCGCTGAGTGCACTGCTGCGACTCCATAAAATATATTCCTATCTAGGGTTCCAAGAATATTTTCAGGCTTAACTCCGTGTTCAGGCCCTTCGGCTGGAGGGTCTGAAGCCTGAAAATCCATAATTTTTCTTTCCTCAGGAGCACAGTATCCAAATCTCCCCTCGATCAGACAGGTTAAGTGTAAAAAAGCCCTTTATCTTAGGTCCACATGTACTGCCCTGATGGAATTCAAGAAAATGCTGAGCCATTGGGGTGTGTTCCTTTAATCTGATACTTTTTAAATGTTCAGCAAATCTGACACGTAGCTGGCGTTTTGTTTTGCCAACATACAACTTGTGACAGGGACATTTTAAGAGTGTACAAAACCTTTGATGCAGCACAATTAATAAATGATTTAATGTCAAATTCATTCTTTGAATTCGAGTGACAGAATGTTTTTGAGTGATCAACGTACTTGCAGGTGCCACAGTGGCCACAAGAGAACATGCCCTTATTCTGGGCATGTCCGTCAGCCAGTTTCTATTTACAGATCATCTGAATTCAGATTCAACCAGATCGTCCTTCAGATTCCTTGCTCTCTTTGCCACCATATGGGGTCTGTCACCTAAATCTCTCTTTAGAGTGTCTGAACAGGTGAGGATGTGCCAATGGTCAAAAAGGATAGAGCTGACCTGATGCCACTGCACCCCAAAAGGAGTAATGAACCTTATTGGCGCTCCCAAATGACTAGTATTTCTTTCCTGGGGTACAAGGAGGTCAGCCCTAGTCCTCCATCCAGCAAGCCTCTTGGCACTTTTTAGCGAATAGCCACGCTCGCGAAACATGCAACATAGTGACTCTGATTCGCAGCGGTAATCCTCCTTGGTGGAGCAGTTCCTCTGTATACGGAGGAACTGTCCCACCGGGATACCCCTGTGAGAGAGCGAGGATGGTGACTATCTGCTCTTCCAGGGCAGGCATATCATATTTCGACTCAGGTAGAGACAGTGGAGCTGGAGAAGGAGTCTGGCATTTTTGAGACATAGGCAGTAATAGCCACAATAAATCCGTTATTTGTCCGAGAAATTGTGACAGTTGGCAAAAAATCTGCTTTAGTCAAGTAAACCACTTGTTGTCTGCCTGAAAAAAGAGTTAGAAATGGTAGATGATACCAGTGTTCGAATCAGGCCCTGTTCCGTTGTAAGGGAAGAGTTGTCATGTGATTTTTGGTTCTGATCAATAAAATGGGTTACCAAAATTCTATGGAATCCATCCTCCAGTCCAATAGGCCTCATCCAGCATGAATCACAGTTGGGGATTAACATTATGCCATGTATAACAGCAAGTAGTTGACTATTGGCTTTTTAATTTTCAAAAAATAGGATTTTTATAACAGCTTACCTGTAAAATCCTTTTCTTTTGAAGTACATCATGGGACACAGAGCCATAGTAATTACTATGTGGGTTATAGTCCACCTTCAGGTGCTGGACACTGGCACACCCTAAACAGGAAGTTGCCTCCCTATATAACCCCTTCCACTACTGGGAGTATCTCAGTTTTGTAGCAAAGCAATACACGTGTATACTAGAAAGAGGGGCGGGACCTCTGTGTCCCATGATGTACTTCAAAAGAAAAGGATTTTACAGGTAAGCCGCTATAAAAATCCTATTTTCTTTAATTGTACATCACGGGACACAGAGCCATAGTAATTACTATGTGGGATGTCCCAGAGCAATGGCAACTGAGGGGGGGGAGACACAACCAAAGTAGGGCACCATGAGATCAGAGGATTTATACTGCTACCTGCAGTACACTGCACCCAAAGGCGACATCCTCATGTCTTTTTACATCCATCAGATAGAATCTGGTAAATGTATGGATTGAAGACCAAGTTGTGGCCTTGCAGAATTGAGCCATGGAGGCTTGGTGATGCACTGCCCATGAAGCACTAACAGCCCTAGAGGAGTGTGCTTTGATTTGAGAGGGTAGAACTACCTCTTTAAACCATAAGCTTGAACTACTACTTGTCAAATCTATTTAGAAATAGTAGATTTCAATGAAGGTCTTTTAGGACCTTCAGGCAACACGAACAAAACATCCGTTTTCCAAATCTGAGCAGTCGCCTTAAGTAGACTTTGACTGCTCTCACCACATCAAGAGAATGTAGTGATTTTTCTTCCATAGAACAGGGTTCTGGAAAAATGAAGGTAGAACAATATCCTGGTTTAGATAAAAACCTGATATTACCTTTGGTAAAAAGTTAGGATGAGGACGCAATACTACCTTATCCTTGAACAATAAAAATATGGCTCTTTACAAAAAAGAGCAGACA
Source organism: Aquarana catesbeiana (assembly GCF_042186555.1). Lineage (NCBI taxonomy): Eukaryota > Metazoa > Chordata > Amphibia > Anura > Ranidae > Aquarana > Aquarana catesbeiana. Next base: position 124,364,402 of record NC_133333.1, on the reverse strand, counting down.
ATTCTGATACCCTTCTTGCAGCAGATATGGTTACCAGAAAAAATAGTTTCCTTGTCAAAAAAAGACCAGGGGAATATGTCGTATCAGCCCAAAAAAAGGCTGTTTTGTAATACCGACAAAACTAAATTCAAGTCCCAAGGGTTCAGGGGTTACCTAACCGGAGATTAAGCCGTGTTACCCCCTGAATAAGGATACGAACCGAAGAATGCAAAGCAAGTGGTCATTGAAAATATACCGATAAGGCTGAGACCTGTCCTTAGAAAGCACTCAAGGCCAGCCTTATTTCTCACCCCCATCTGCAGAAATGCTGAAAGGGGTGAGAAAGGCCGCTGAGGGCCACAAGAATCAATGACATCACTTCCTGCTTGATCCTGCGAAGAAATCGTGGACGCAGGCAGAATAGGAGGGAATGCATAAATCAGTGAGAACCGATTCCACGGGAATAGCAAGGCATCTGTTCCGCATGCTAGCGGATCCTTTGTTCTTGACACAAAGCTGTTGATTTCTTTGTTGAACCTGGACACAAACAGATCTATGTCTGGGATCCCCCATTTTTGACATATTGACAGGAAGATATCGGAGTGAAGGAACCATTCTCCCGGGAACAACTGCTGGCGACTCAAGTAGTCCGCCTGCCAATTTTCTATTCCTAGAATGAAGACTGCCGACAGGCAAAATACATTGATTTCTGCCCAAGATAGGATATTATTCACCTTTCTCTGGGCCGCACAACTTCATGTTGGTGATTAATATAGGCATTGTCGGATTGAATCCTGGCAGGACAATACTGTAAACTGAACGTTCAGGCCCTCAGGACCAAGAGCTCTGCCTGAATTTCTAAAATGTTAAAGGACAAGTCCATTTCTGATCTGGGTCACTTCTCTTGGACAGTTGCCTCTTCCAGGACTGTTCCCCAACCTAAACAAAAAAGGTTGGCATATGTTGTTACCACTTCCCAGATAAATGAAGGAAGGATTTTCCCCTTAGTAGATTTTTGGGCATTAACCATAAACTGAGGCTCCGGCGCACCCAGCCTACAGCACCTGGTATTTCCAGGTGGTCTCTCATCCAGGCACTAACTAGGCCCGACCCTGCTTAGCCTCCAAGATCAGACGAGATTGGGCGCTATCAGGGTGATGTGGCCGTAGGCTTTGGAGTCAGACACATTGGGAATGTAGAGCTTGAACCCTTTGTTCCAAGTCAATAGGATACTGTTTTGCAGCAGCCTCGAATGAAACTGAGCATAAGGAACGGCCTCGAATGAAGCCACCATCTTTCCCAACAACCTCATGCAAAGTTGAATAGAAGAAATTCATCTTGCTTCGACCACCTAAATCAGTTTCTTGATGGCGCTGATCTTTGCCTGGGGTAAGAATACCCTTTTCTGGGTGTACCTATGACCTTCTTCGTGATTTTAAAGAAGATTTCTCCATAGGTTGATAATCCGACCTAGATATTCCAGGTAGTTGAATGTGGTGACCATATTTTGGTCTAAGCGGGCTACAGAGTGGTCTATCAAGAACAGGTCGACTAGGTAAACCATAATCGTTATACCTTGGGTCCTTAATCTGGCTAGAAGAGGGGCTAGAACCTTTGTAAACACTCAAGGTGCAGTAGCTGGACCGTAAATCAGAGCTGCACAATGAAAATGAAGATTTTCCACCTTGAAAAGTAGATATTACTAGTGAGCGAGGAAATAGGCATATGGAGGTATGCATCTTTGATGTCTATTGACGCCAGAAGTTCTCCTCCTTGTAGGATGGAGATAACTGATTTGGATTGACTCCATACGAAAAAAAGAGTGGTTATATTCAGGAAATTAATTTAGATTTTTGAGATCCAGAATGTCCATTCGGATTTGGCATCGTAAAAAAAAAGAGGTTTGAATCAAACCCCAACCTCTGTTCTTACATGGGGACCCACATGATCACTTTTTTTTTTTTCTCTGGATCCTTAGAAACGTTTGATCTGAGAAAACGAGGAGACGGGAACTCTTGGAACTCCAGTTTGTACTCTGGAGCTATTGAGGAAGTCCCCTATTCGTCTCAACACTCTTCCTGCCTGATCCTTGAGAACTGCAGAAGAATTCCTCCTATTCGATTGAACCTGACGGTGGCAGCCGCTGTGACTGCCTGGAGGTTGATGCCTCTGGCACAGAAGAAGGAGCTTTAAAACGAAAATACATTTACTCTTTTTCTTAAATGGCAAAAGGGGTGCTTTCAACTAGAATTTCTTTGGATGTATTATCCAAAACATCCCCAAATAGCTGTTTCACCGCAAAAAGAAAGACTAGCCAGGAGCTTCTTACAAGGCGTTTAGCGAAGGGTGCAAGGCCTGAAGGATAGACTCACTCATAGCAACTATTGCAAACAAAGCTGCATTCCTGGGCCTGCTGAGCAGGGTAACCTTGAACACCTGTTTAAACTGGTCTCTCAATGATTAAGCAATTACTGTCAGTGCAGACTGAAAACACTCAATCTGCCAGAGAAAAAAAAGTGTTTGTTTTTTTTCTTTTTTTCCAATAGGAATTCCACCTTTTTATCCGCTGGATCCCTAAGCATTTGAGCATTGTCTGCCGGACAAGTCAAACGTATTCACAGCAGAAATAGCAGTGTTAATTGCTGGTATACCCCACTTAGTGAATTTCCTCCACCATAGGATAAAGTGTGAAAACTTTTTAGGAGGGAAAAAAAAATGCTTATCTGGGTGATCCCCTCAGATACAAAAAAGCTTTTCCAGCAATGAATGGACAGGAAAAAGCCTGCACAGCTTGAGGAGGCTTTAATGAACCCAAACACTCAGTTAAGGGTACATAAATGTGGAGCGATCATTCAACAAGAAATTGCACCATCGATCTTAAGATTGGAACAGCTGATTCTCCCGCATTTAACACCTCAGAAGAGGATTCATCAGCCTCACCACTGTCCCCTGAGGGAATTCGTCTTCTCCTGCCCCTAGTTCCTCAGTTTGAGGGTCCTAGGTAATGGAAGATCCTGTGGCATTTTGACCCACACAGGATGCGATTAAAAAAAAGCTTAACTTTTTTTTTTCTTTTTTTTAAATATCATAAAATAAACAGGGGCTGCAGTGTTAAAAACAGTTGCACCAAAACCTCTTTAATGCTTTTCTTTGCTCTTATGTCTCTCCGATAATTTTGCAGCCAGAATAAAAGGTGTTGTTTTAAAAATACACTCCCGCGCTGGAGGACACCAACGCAGCGCTAAGCCCCGCCCCCACCATCACATCGCGCCCCCCCTCCTTTCTCTTTCAAAAAAGAGTTTTCACGGGCAAGCATAGGCGCCGCCACCGTGTAGGGGCGGTGAAAGAAAATGGCATTGGCGATCATTTTTAGTTCTCCTTTATACTCAGCCTCTTGAAGAGGAGAAGAGTTTAGTCAGGTGGGCGTGTCTGGAGGAAGCAAAACCCCCCCAAACTTACCAGAGGTCTGCCTGCTAGCCGGAGGAAAAAAAGTCTGCTGCTTCTGTGACACAGCGTGACTCTGAGCAAAGCATGAGAAGGTACGTGCTCCTAGGAGACGGGGACCTTCGGATTCAGCCCCCAGTGGTGACACTTAGGCATGACAACATTTATTTTAAAGGAGACATTTCATAAGAAAATTTTAAAATTCCTTAGAAAAACTCCACTTACCTTTCACGCCGCAGGGTTTTCTGTGGTAAAACCAACAGACTTAATCTTCACCCTTCACGGTGGGTTCCATTAACAAACCTTCAGGAACCAGGGACCCTCGGGGAACCCACAATCCTGGACCTGTAAAAAGCACCCCGCCGGTAAAACTTTATGGCCTTAATACCAATAGTACTGGATCCCGGGATCCAGCTCTCTAAAAAGAGAAGTGTTACATGCAAAACCTCGTTTCTTCGGATACGAGGCCCAGGTACCATACAATTCGGCCTAAAAGACACTCTGAATGGATCCGGCTACATAGCTAGCCCCAGCAAGGATTGCTCCAGAGAAGCTCAGCACAGCACATCTTCACTCGTGACCAACACCTTAGACACTGGAGAAAAAACTGAGATACTCCCAGTAGTGGGAGGGGTTATATAGGGAGGCAACTTCCTGTTTAGGGTGTGCCAGTGTCCAGCACCTGAAGGTGGACTATAACCCTCATAGTAACTACTATGGCTCGGTGTCCTGTGATGTACGATCAAAGAAATGCATATCATAATATTACAGAGACCAATGCACCTAGCTTTTACAGGAGGAGCGGCCTTCCTCCTCCGCTCTGCTGTCTGAGGTAATGGGGGCTCTGCTGGGCACTCCTGGATGTAAGACAGGGACTCTGCTAGGCACCCCTGTATGGAAAGGGGGGCTTATTTCATTTAAATTTTATGCATTCATAAACATCTTTTTTGGCCTGAAAATATCTGTAAAATATTTGATGTGGCCCACATAATGAAATCAATATAAAATATGTTGGTGCGCTTATCAAACTATCCCCATCTGTTGGAGTGGTGCTTTATATATATATATATATATATATATATATATATATATATATATATATATATATTCACATTTTGTATTTCTGTTTTCCCACATAATTAAATGTCTAGTCGCTATGGTTTTAGATTATTAATAAAAAGCCTTCACACATACCGTGTCCTGATATTCAGTTTTTTCTGGGCTTTCTTCTACAGAATTTTTTTCTTGCTGTCTGCTGCATGGACTCTGTGGAGACCAAAAGTTTGGGTCTAATTAAGCATATACAAAATATCATATTCGACTTACTGATAGTACATATTTGAATAATCTTCCATTATGAAAGGTTAAAAAGAAATGGTAGTGTATTTTAAGCAAGCACATAATTTTGAACTTTCCTATTTATAACATGGTTATAAGTGTGTGTGTGTATATGTGTATATGTGTATATATATATATATATATATATATATATATATATATAATGTGCTAGAATGGCTGGATCCACTGTGGGGATAGACCATCTTTTAATTCTGCATCTATCGGATACAAGGCTTGAAAGTTGTCAGGAGGGATAATTCATTTCTCAGAGTTTGGCCAATCGTATAATACCCAACTGGCCTGATTCAGAGTATCAAAGGGCTTTCTATAAAATACACTTTTTGAACTTGTGGGGGCCGTGTGGTGCTAAGCATACAGTTGTGCTCATAAGTTTACATACCCAGGCAAAATGTATGATTTCTTGGCCATTTTTCAGAAAATATGAATGACACCACAAAAACTTTTCTTTGACTCATGGTTAGCGTTTAGCTGAAGCCATTAATTATCAATCAACTGTGTTTACTCTTTTTAAATCATAATGACAACAAACTACCCAAATGACCCTGATCAAAAGTTTAAAAACCCTGGTGATTTTGGCCTGATGACATGCATACAAGTTGACACAAAGGGGTTTGAATGGCTATTAAAAGGTAACCATCATCACCTGTGATCTGTTTGCTTGTAATTAGTGTGTGTGTGTGTGTGTGTGTGTGTGTGTGTGTGTGTGTGTGTGTGTGTGTGTGTGTGTGTGTAAAAGGTCAATGAGTTTCTGGACTGCTGACAGACCCTTGCACCTTTCATCTAGTGCTGCACTGACGTTTCTGGATTCTGAGTCATGGGGAAAGCAAAAGAATTGTCAAAGGATCTGCAGGAAAAGGTAGTTTAACTGTATAAAACAGGAAAGGGATATAAAAAAACATATCCAAGGAATTAAGACTGACAATCAATGTTCAAACTCTAATCAAGAAGTGGAAAATTAGGGGTGCTATCAAAACCAAACCACAGTCAGGTAGACCAAGTAATATTTCAGTCACAACTGCCAGGAAAATTGTTCGGGATGCAAAGAAAAACCCACAAATAATTTCAGATGAAATACAGGACTCTCTGAAAACATGTGTTGTGGCTGTATCAAGATGCACAATAAGGAGGCACTTGAAGAAAGATGGGCTGCATGGTTGGGTCGCCAGAAGAAAGCCATTACTACGCAAATGCCACAAAGTATCTCGCTTAGAATACGCCAAACAGCACAGAGACAAGCCTCAAACCTTCTAGCACAAAGTCATTTGGAGCGATAAGACCAAAACTTAGCTTTTTGGCCACAACCATAAACGCTACATTTGGAGAGGAGTCAACAAGGCCTATGATAAAAAGGTACACCATTCCTACTGCAAAACACGAAGGTGGATCGCTGATGTTTTGGGGATGTGTGAACAAATGCAGAGGGAATTTGGTCAAAATTGATGGCAAGATGAATGCAGTATGTTAAGAAAAAATACCGGAGGAACATTTGCATTAATCAGCCAGGAAGCTGCGCACGGGATGTCCTTGGACATTCAACAAATGATCCAAAACACAAGGCCAAGTTGACCTGTCATTGGCTACAGCAAAATAACGTGAAGGTTCTGGCGTGGCCATCTCAGTCTCCTGACCTCAATATCATTGAGCCACTCTGGGGAGATCTCAAACGTGCAGTTCATGCAAGACGGCCCAAGAATTTACAGGAACTGGAGGCTTTTTGCCAGGAGGAATGGGCAGCTTTACCATCTGAGAAGATAAAGAGCCTCATCCACAAATACCACAAAAGACTTTAAGCTGTCATTGATGTTAAAGAGGGCAACACGGTATTAAGAACCGGGATATGTAGTAAACTTTTGGGTAATTTGGCTAGTTTCTGTTGTCATTATGATTTAAAAAGAGTAAACACAGTTGATAATAAATGGCTTCAGCCAAACACTAACCATGATTGAAAGAAAAGTTTGTGTTATCATTCAAATTTTCAAAAAAATGGCCAAGAAATCATAAATTCTGCCAGGGTATGTAAACTTATGAGCACAACTGTATTTATCCAAAGACTAGTACGCACTGCCTCGATCAATTAGTTCACAGTAGACAGCACATGGCTAGAGGCCTATGAAGTAACTTCCATATTGTGGTTATGAAAATTCTTGAGCCACCTCCTGCCAGAATGTCTGCATCCCTCTTGCTTTTTGCCACAGCAAGTTTGTCAGGAAATTATACTTTTAGCCCATAAACATATATAGTGGCAGTAGATTCTAGCTTAGTCAGACAAGTCGCATGTTGCACACCTGTAAGGAAAGCCCGAGTCAGTTGGCTGAAACGGTGTTGGTGTTGGACATTGCTCTGAAACAAGGTGACCGCTGAAAACTTGGGAGTTTGCTTGGGGCCTGCGGCAGACTCTATGCTGGTGTGTCTTATGTGTTTTCCTCCTCCTGTAATCCTCCTTTGCCAAGTGAGGGTCCTCCCTTGCTGGTTACAAAATGGATGTCAATTAAGGGGGTTCTGATTTTCTGATGAGGGAATTGAGTCAACCCAGGCGTTAACCAAGTTCCAATGTCTGTGTCTCGTTAGCTTACATTTGTCAATGGAAAATGGCAGACGGAAGTGCACTGCCAGGAGCCATATAGACAGGCAAGTCAGGAACCAGTATGTATAAGGGTACAAGAATACTCCATCATTCCTTGTCAATATCGCTAGGAAACCCTGTCTTACCCTGTCCTCATCTAGGCTCTGCCCATCATGGTGGGCACACCCTCGAAGGGGTCTAAAAGGTCTGGGTGACATAAGAATGGACCAAGTATTGACCTGTATAGCACCCTGTTGCTAACTAAACTCAAAATCAAAAGTTACAGGCCAGTCCACCTGCCACATGGATTAAAATTCATTATTTTCCTCAAAATTCTACAAACAATACCCCATATTGACAATGTGAATGAAGTTTGTTTGAAATCTTTGCAAATTTATTAAAAAAAAAAAAAAATACATATAAGTATTTACAGCCTTTGCTCAATACTTTGTTGAACCACCTTTGGCACCAATTACAGCCTCAAGTCTTTTGGAGTATGATGCTACAAGCTTGGCACACCCATTTTTGGGCAGTTTCTCCCATTCTTCTTTGCAGGACCTCTCAAGCTCCATCAGTTTGGATGAGGAGCGTCGATGCACAGCCATTTTGAGATCTCTCCAGAGATGTTCAATTGGGTTAAAGTCTGGGCTCAGGCTGGGCCACTCAAGGTCATTCACAGAGTTCTCCTGTAGCCACTCCTTTGTTATCCTGGCTGTGTGCTTAGGGTCGATGTCCTGTTGGAAGATGAACCTTCGCCTCTGTCTGAGGTCCAGAGCGCTCTGGAGCTGGTTTTTATCAAGGATATCTCTGTAAATGGCTGCATTCATCTTTCCCTCGATCCTGACTAGGCTTCCAGATCCTGCCACTGAAAAACATCCCCACAGCATGATGCTACCACCACCATGCTTCACTGTAGAGATGGTATTGGCCAGGTGATGAGCGGTGCCTGGTTTCCTGCAGACATGACACTTGCCATTCAGGCGTAAGAGTTCAAGCTTTGTTTCATCAGACCAGAGAATTTTGTTTCTCATTGTCTGAGTCTCCTTCGTGTACCTTTTGGCAAATTCCAGACGGGCTTCCGTTTGGCCACTCTACCTTACAGGCCTGATTGGTGGAGTGCTGCAGACATGGTTGTTCTTTTGGAAGGTTCTCCTCTCTCCACAGAAAAACGCTCTGTCAGAGTGACCAGCGGGTCCTTGGTCACCTCCCTCACTAAGGCCTTTCTCCCCTGATTGCTCAGTTTGGCCGGGCACCCTGCTCTAGGAAGAGTCCTGGTGGTTCCAAGCTTATTTACCCTTCTCCAGATCTGTGCCTCGATACAATCCTGTCTCGGAGGTCTACAGACAATTCCTTGGATTTCATGGCTTGGTTTGTGCTCTGAATGCACTGTTAACTGTGGGATTTTATATAGACAGGTGTACCCCTTTCCAAATCATGTCCAATCAACTGAATTTACCACAGGTGGACTCCAATCAAATTGTAGAAACATCTCAAGGATGATCAGTGGAAACAGGATGCACCTGAGCTCAATTCTGAGTGTCATGGCAAAGGCTGTGAATACTTATGTAAATGTTATTTTTTTTTTTCTTTATTTTAATAAATTTGCTAAGATTTCATACAAACTTCTTTCATGTTGTCATTATGGAGTATTGTTTGTAGAATTTGGAGGAAAATAATGAATTTAATACATTTTGGAGTAAGGTTGTAACATAACAAAATGTGAAAAAAGTGAAGTGCTGTGAATACTTTCTGGATGCACTGTAATTGAAGCATAAAGCTCCTCTGTCCTGTTGATTTTTCTAATTTTTCTTAACTACATGGGACACTGCTTTCATTGCCTGACAATGCCACCACCTCTTTATCCAAGCACTAATTAGATGGAGGAAAAAATGTTCTGTAAAAGTACAGGCTATAAATGGTAAACAGGCAGTGGTATATGCAATGCCTTAAAGTGAATATCTGATAGAGGAGCATGGATATAGACACAAACTAGTAACTATACGTACATCCATAACATTAATGCTTGGACATGATCCATCCCCAATGATATAATCAGAACGTTCTTGGTCATAGCAATCTGCATCAAGTTCATTTATCTGTTAGAAAAAAAAAGTCGACAGTTATAATGCAAACATACCTAAATAGGAAGAAAATACAAACCTCACACACAACAGGCCAGCTTCATACCATCGCATTGCAGCAAGACTGATTTATTCTGAATAGCACTATAAGGCACCTTGTCAAAATGCACACAACTGGGGGGGGGGGGGGGGGATTTACTAAAACTGGTGCACTCAGAATCTGGCGCAGATGTACATGATAGCTAATCAGCTTCTAAATTCAGCTTGTTCAATTAAGCTTTGACAATAAAATCTGGAAGCCGATTGTTTTATTTATTTTTTTTTTGCAGAGCTGCACCAGATTTCTCCAATTTTAATAAATAACCCCCAATGTGTTGTAGTGCACCAAAAATGCACAAGTAGAAAACATCTTTGTGCTCAAATGTGGTGCAAAAAAAAGGGGGGGGGCTAGCCTGGCTTTGGGGATACTGTGATGCATTCATTTTAAGTAGACTGTCCCAATTAAAACACACATTAACACGTGTGTTATAATGGTGTAAAGGGGGCCTTTAAACCAGTACTATAGGCTACAGAAAGCATACCACAAACTGGATTTTTTTGTTACTCACCGTAAAAGCCCTTTCTCCAAGTTCATTGATGGACTCTTCCATACTCTTGACCCTATAGTTATAGCACCACCTTCAAGAGTAGAGAAATAGGCAGAAAAATTACACAGCACAGCCTATGGGCAGTCTTCGCTGGTAGTAAACCCTGCTCTGCTATAGGAAGCTCAGTGCATCACAAAGCAGTACAAGTAGAAAAAAAAAAGGGGGGAGTGGGTGCTGTGTTGGTCAATGAACTGGCGAGTAGCTATAAAAAAAAAAAAAAAAACCCTGTTTTTGCTTACATTGATTGATGGACACAGCTCTTCCATATTCATGACTGTACCGGTTGGAAGCAGTGCCCTAATGAGGGGTGGGTGACAAGAGATGCACACAGCAACATTGAGAACCCACCCAAAAGAGGAATAAGAAACTTTGCAACCAAAACAAGCTTTCAAAGATGCCAAAACATCAAATTCGTAAAACTTGGTAAAAGTGTGCACAGACAACAAAGTTAGCCACCTTGTAAACTTGAGGCACAGATGCCTGATGTTAGAATGCCAAGGAGGCACAAATCGCTCGGGTAGTGTGTGCCCTAATGGGGAAAGGAGTAGACTGACCTTTAATGGCATTAGCCTGGGCGACCGTCTACCCGATCAATAGAGAAATAGTGGTAGAGGAAGCCACGAGGCCTCTTTGAATCAGTTTGTGAACCCAGTTGGCCACCCAACCCTGGAAACAGGCGAGGCAAACCTTCAATGCAGAGGCGGTGCGCTGGCAAGCTTGGCTAACAAAAAAGCCGATTGTGCGCAAAGGAGGGACCCTACTTGCACCGCAGCTCCTTCCAAACGACGACAAAACAAATTTGTCAAAATAGGCGGAGTAAGGAAAAACCTTACCAGAATGTGCCAGCTTGCGAGTACGAAAGGGGTCTGCCACCTCCACGGCTGCCCCAGAAGGATGCTCAATTTTTAAGGTTTCCCACACCTCAGTAATAACTGCAGACAGCCATGCCTTTTATTGCGTGGCAGCCAAGGCAAAATAATCATTCTCGCTATCAGAAGGATCAGGGACCGCATCCCATGATTCCACAGGAAAATTGAGACTCACTGCGACTGAACCAAACTCCAGCTTGGAATCATACGAGGGAGATGGGGTGAGTGGGGGGGTTTCTTACTTGCTTGTGACCGAATGACTCAAGGACCACCAAAAATGCACCCAAGGGAATAGAAGAAATGCTCCTTAGACTCCATGTGTGGGCATTCCTTCCCAGACCAGGCACCACCAGGACCAAAATCCACGAATAGGAAGATGAAAACCACCCCTAAGGGGCAGTGGCAGAGAGAGGGAGACCTCAGTAGGACTCGCCACCAAACCAAGGTCGACTGAGAGCAGTGCTGTGTACAGCCATAGCAGAGGAAGACCTCCTATAAGTGCTCCGAGTTGGTCCAAGCCAAAAGGAAACCTCACCCCCACATTAAATGCCCAGTGCTAGGGCCCCAAAAATGGCCACTGTCACACAGCTATACAAACATGGCCATCACGCAGCTATACAAACATTGCTGCCACACGTTCCCTGCCAAAACAGGGGAACCCTGCACTTCCCTACCAGCCACTTCCGCCACTTGGTCAGGGAAATGCCCAAGCCTGCCCAGGGGCCAGTGAGAGCCCTGCTGACCCAGGCCAGGACACCAGGCAGGTGGGAAAGAGGATGCGAGGTGGGAGTGGAGGGAGGACGGGGCCCAGCAACCCAAGTCTAGAGAGGAGGAGGAGAACCCGCAAAGCCAACCGCCCCAAGGAGCACCCACAGTCCACCATCATGCCTGAGGAAGGGGGGGAGCATTTACCTACCAACCACTTTTGAGACAGCACCACCTCCCACCAACAAAGAATGTTTTAATGCCAAACGTGAGAACATGGATTAATGCCCATGCAAACTGTTGCTTTTTACTGCATTTTTGATGCTGCTATACATCTGTAGGAGAAAAACAAACATCAAGAGCATACAATGTGCATGAGGCCTTTACTGCTATCTAAAGCCGGTATCTTATAAACAAACTGGGTGCAAAGTAAACCCCACTCTATCCCCCGCAGGGTCATCCGCAACCATTTACCGAAACATACATAAGTACACACACACACTATGCCAGTCCCAAAATAAATGTTTTGGCTTCAGTAACATGCTTTAAAAATAGGATTTTTAAAATACAGCTTACCTGTAAAATACTTTTCTTGGGAATTCATCATGGGACACAGATTTGATAATTACTTAGTGGGTTAGATTGGCAAGCCTAATTACAAGGCGAGTTCTTCCCTTATATAACTCCTCCCATATGGAGAGTACCTCAGTTTTGTAACAAAGCAATAAAGGGGCGGGAACTCTGTATCCCGTGATGTATTCCCAAGAAAAGGATTTTACAGGTAAGCTGTAGTTAAAAAATCCTATTTTCTTGTCCACACATCACGGGACACAGAGACTTGATAATTACTTAGTGGGATGTCCTATAGCAATGCCCAAATTGAGGGGAGGAAGAGACAGATCAGAAAAAAAACAGACCGCCAACGGACTAGAGGAACTATACTGCTGCCTGCAGCACACTGCGCCCAAAGGCAGAATCCTCATGCCCTCTTACATCCACCTGATAGAATCTAGTGAATGTATGGACTGAAGACCAAGTTGCAGCCTTGCAGATCTGAGCCATGGAGGCCTGGTGATGCACTGCCCATGAAGCACTAACCGCTCTAGTAGAGTGCGCTTTACCCTGAAAAGGAGGAACTTTCTTCTTTACACCATAAACCTGAATAATAACCTATCGAATCCGCTAGAGATAGTAGATTTCAATGCTGCCTGGCCCTTTTTGGGGCTCTCTGGCAGAATAAAGAGACAATCAGTCTTTCGTATCTGAGCGGTTGCCTGCAGATAGATACTGACTGCTCTCACAACATCTAAAGAGTGTAACTACTCTTCTTCCGCGGACTGCAGATCTGGAAAAAAGGACGGTAGGACCACATTTTGATTGGGATGGAATCCTGAAACCACTTTAGGCAGAAATGTCGGGTGAGGGCGCAACACCACCCTGTCTTTGTGTATAATCAAATATGGCTCTTTACAAGAAAGAGCTGCTAATTCGGACACCCTTCTAGCCGAGGATATGGCTAACAGAAACACCAACTTCTTTGTTAATAGATTTAAATAAGCTTGGTGCAATGGTTCAAGAGGTTGTTCCTGTAAAACAGACAAAACCAAATTCAGATCCCATTGGCACGCAGGAGGCTTAACTGGTGGATTCAAGCGTAGTGCTCCCTGAACAAAGGCCCGTACGAGGGAATGAGGGGCATGCGGTTTTTGAAAGAATACTGACAAGGCCGAGATCTGGCCCTTGATAGTACTCAAGGCCAGCTTCATTTCTATGCCTAATTGGAGAAAGGCAAGAATTCTGCTAATGGCATACTTTCTAGGATGCCACCCTCTGGATTCACACCAGGAAACATATGCCTTCCAGATTCTGTAGTAGATGAGCCTGGAAGCCGGCTTCCTAGCATTAACCAGGGTGGACAGGACTGGCCCCGAGAGGCCATGACACTTTAAAATGTGGGTCTCAACCGCCAAATTTAGACTTTGTAAGGCAGGATGGAATATTGGACACTGTGAGAGTAGATCTGGGCGGAGCAGAAGAACCCAAGATCTTCCGTCTGCCATCTTTATGATCTCCGCATACCAAGGTCGCCTGGGTCAAGCCAGAGCCACCAGAATAACCGGCTTTCCTTCCCTTTTGACCCTCTGAAGGAATCGTGGGAGAAGTGGAACTGGAGGGAACGCATAGATCAGAGAGTATTGATCCCATGGAATCGTTTAGGCATCTTATCCTTGTGCTAGTGGATCCTTTGTTCTTGACACAAAGTTGTCCAGTTTCTAGTTGAACCTGGAGGCCAACAGGTCCACATCCGGGGTACCCCATTTTTGACATATGGCCTGAAATATGTTGGGGTGTAGAGACCATTCTCCTGGGCACAGCAGCTGGCGACTCAGGAAATACGCCTGCCTATTTTCTACCCCTGGGATGAAGACCACAGACAGGCAAGGAACATGTCTCTGCCCATGAAAAAAAATGTGATTTTTGGGCATCCAGACACTTGGTGCCCCCTTGGTAATTGACATATGCCACAGCCATAGCATTGTCGGACTGTATCTGGACAGGACAACCCTGCAACCTGCAAGTCCAGACCTTGAGGGCTAGTCGAATTGCCTGAATCTCCAGAATGTTGATGGGCAAGAGCCTTTCGGCTCTGGACCATCTTCCTTGGCTGGAAGCTTCTTCCAGAACCGCTCCCCAGCCTATTAGGCTGGCATCTGTGGTTACCACTTCCAAAGTAACTGGAACAAAAGATTTTCCTTTTAACAGATTCTTGGTCAGCAGCCACCAATTTAGGCTCTGGCGTACCCAAGGAGACAGGCACATTGGGAGATCCAAGGCTTGTACCCTCTTGCTCCCGGCAGAGAGGATGCTGCTCTGCAAAGGCCTTGAGTGAAACTGAGTGTAAGGGACAGCCTCGAAAGGGGCCACCATCTTCCCTAATAGTCTCATACATAGCCGAATGGATGGAATCTTCCTTGCCATGATTACCCGGACCAAATCTTTTATGGATTGAGAGTAAAAATACTCTGCTTTGGACTGTGTCTATGACCATGCCCAGATACTCCAGCCTTTTTAGGGGCTTTAAGGAAGATGTTTCTAGATTGAGGACCCAGCCTAGGTACTGTAAGTACTCCACTGTGCCGAGCACACTGTGGTCTAAGCGTGCTACAGACTGTTCAACAAGAAGCAAATCGTCCAGATAAGCCAGGGGTCTTCAAACTACTGCCCGCGGGCCACATGCGGCCCGCCGAGGACATTTATCCGGCCCAATCCACTCAGGGCCGGATTCCCGACAATCCAGGCTCGGGCAGGGGCCAGGTTGGCTCGGCTTCGGCAGGGAGCATATCCGCTCCGCTCCGCTCAAGCCGCCTCCCCCACACCAGTAATGGAGTGCTCCGTGTGCCGCGCTGCATGCTGGGAAGTGTAGTTCCCAGCACAGTCCCGCACGGAGACAGGAGGCGCGAAGAGTGACAGAGAGAGCGGAGGCTTCAAGCAACAGCCTACGAACAAGTGAGGACCCCACTGTCCCCCTGTCCACCCCTCTGTCCCCCAGTCCACCAGTCCACCCCACTGTCCCCCAGTCCACCCCACTGTCCCCCAGTCCACCCCACTGTCCCCCTGTCCCCCCTCTGTCCACCCCTCTGTCCCTCTGTCTCCCTGTCCCCCCTCTGTCCCCCTGTCCACCCCTCTGTCCCCCTGTCCCCCCCTCTGTCCCCCTGTCCACCCCACTGTCCCCCTGTCCCCCCTCTGTCCACCCCTCTGTCCCCCTGTCCACCCCACTGTCCACCCCACTGTCCCCCTGTCCACCCCACTGTCCCCCTGTCCACCCCACTGTCCCCCTGTCCACCCCACTGTCCACCCCTCTGTCCCCCTGTCCACCCCTCTGTCCTCCTGTCCACCCCACTGTCCCCCCCTCTGTCCACCCCACTGTCCATCCCACTGTCCCCCTGTCCACCCCACTGTCCCCCTGTCCATCCCACTGTCCCCCTGTCCACCCCACTGTCCCCCTGTCCTCCCCTCTGTCCCACTGTCCACCCCACTGTCCCACTGTCCACCCCACTGTCCCACTGTCCACCCCACTGTCCCACTGTCCACCCCACTGTCCCACTGTCCACCCCACTGTCCCACTGTCCACCCCACTGTCCACCCCACTGTCCACCCCACTGTCCACCCCACTGTCCACCCCACTGTCCCCCTGTCCACCCCTCTGTCCCCCTGTCCACCCCTCTGTCCCCCTGTCCACCCCTCTGTCCCCCTGTCCACCCCTCTGTCCCCCTGTCCACCCCTCTGTCCCCCTGTCCACCCCTCTGTCCCCCTGTCCATCCCTCTGTCCCCCTGTCCATCCCCCTGTCCATCCCTCTGTCCCCCTGTCCACCCCTCTGTCCACCCCACTGTCCCCCCCTCTGTCCACCCCACTGTCCCCCTGTCCACCCCACTGTCCCCCTGTCGTCCCCCTGTCCACCCCTCTGTCCCCCTGTCCATCCCACTGTCCCCCTGTCCACCCCACTGTCCCCCTGTCCACCCCACTGTCCCCCTGTCCACCCCACTGTCCCCCTGTCCACCCCCACTGTCCCCCTGTCCACCCCCACTGTCCCCCTGTCCACCCCCACTGTCCCCATGTCCACCCCTCTGTCCCCCTGTCCACCCCTCTGTCCCCCTGTCCCCCTGTCCACCCCTCTGTCCATCCCACTGTCCATCCCTCTGTCCCCCTGTCCATCCCCTATATATATTATTATTTATTATTCATTCTTTTATTCTTTTGCACTACAAAAAAGATGTGTGCATAGGAATTTAGGAATTAGTTTATATTTTTTTAAAACTATAGTGCGGCCCCCCAACAGTCTGAGGGACCGTGAACTGGCCCCCTCTCTAAAAAGTTTGAGGACCCCTGAGATAAGCTGTCACTGTTATGCCCTGAGCCTTTAGTTTTACCAAGGGTGGGGCTAGAATTTTTGTGAACACTCGAGGTGCTGTAGCAAGACCGAAAGGTAGGGCCACAAATTGGAAGTGGCGCTTATCCACCGCAAACCTCAGAAATCTTTGGTGAGCGGGAAATATTGGCACATGTAAATATGCATCTTTGATGTCTATTGATGCCAAGAATTCTCCCCCCTGAAAGGTGGAAACTACTGAGCGGATTCCATGTGGAAAGAATGAATGTCTAAAAACTGATTCAGGTCTTTTAGATCTAGAATAGGTCTGACATCCCTGTTTGGTTTTGGAAACGTAAAGAGGTCTGAGTAGAACCCCGAGCCTTGCTCCTCTGGGGTCACCTCTATAATCACGCCTTGGAATAGTAGACGTTCTAAGGCCAGAAACAAGGGTCTTCTTTTTTCTGGATCCTTGGAGACTCTTGACCTTAGGAAGCGAGAAGGCGGGAACTCCCCGAACTCCAGCTTGTAGCCCGGAGACACCGTGGAGGTTACCCATCTGTCCTGAATCTCTTCCCGCCAGGCACCTGCAAACTGCAGCAGCCTTCCCCCCACTCAGCTGAGCGGGGGGCGTCCCTTCATAGGGAGGTTTTGGGGTTCTGCTTAACAGATCTTGAACCCCAAGACTCCTTTTGCCCTTGGACCTTTCCCCTAGTATTTGATTGGGGAGGCCGTCGCCACTGCCTGGAGGACAAGGCTCCAGGGGCTGGGGACAGAGAACGTCTAAATGTGGGAGGTTTACTCTTTCTTTTGACCGGTAACAATGTGGTTTTACCCGCGGGAATCTTCTGGATGTATTTGTCCAGGTCATCCCCAAACAGGCGTTCCCCATAAAACGGGAACGCAGTCAAATATCTTTTGCACAAAGCTTCAGCTGCCCAATGCTTAAGCCAAAGGGCCCTATGCATGTGTACAAGCAGGAGGGAAAGGCGGGATGCTTGCTGAACAGAATCCATAATGGCATCAACCGCAAAACATAAGGCCTTAGGAAGGTTTGCAAAACCTCACCCTCCTCAGTGGGGAGGAGGTTAAGTACCTGCTTCATTTGTTCCTTGAAGAACTGGCACATGCCGATTGCTGCAACCGTGGGCTGGACCACAGTGCCAGCCATAGAAAAGGAGGCTTTAAAAAAAGTTTCCAACTTCTTATCAGTTGGATCCTTAAACCCCTGAGCATTGTCCACAGGACAGGTCAGGCTTTTATTCACACAATAAATATCCGCACCTATTGCTGGCACCTCCCATTTTTTGGTGAATTTTTCCTCCACCGGATAAAGCATAGAAAAACCTCTTAGGAGGAGAAAATAGTTTATCAGGGTGACCCCAGTCGTCATACAATTTCTCCAATAAGGGATGAAACGGGAAGGTATATGCAGCCTGTGGGGATTTCCGGGATCCCAGGGAGGAAACAGAGGATTTGGCAGCCTCAGCAAAGGGCAATCTATATGTGGTACGCACCAACTCAGTAAAGTATTGCACCTGTACTTTGAGGGCCTGGGAGGCAGAAGAGAGCTCTTCCCCTGAATCGCCCGACTGCTCATGATCCCCATCCGCAGATAGGGATATTTCATCATCAGAATGCTTATCCGATAGGGAACCTAAAGCAGAGGGAGGGGATCTACCCCTTTTTCTCCAACTCTTTAAGGAAGCTGTAATAAAAGTAGTAATCCTACCTTCCAAACCATTCAATGCAGCCTTTATATTGTCTTCAGTGACATATACAGGGACTGTAACATTGGGAGAGGCTGCAAAGCCTGACAGGGGCACAGACTCATCCTGTGAGGCTGCCTCCAGTCTTTCGGGGGGATGGAATCCTGCAGGCATGCCCAGAACACCTAGAAGTAGGCAGTGATCTTTTAGTGCCTTTTTTTACTTCCCCCTGAAGCACTCTTACATGAAGACATAGCCCTAAGCTGCAAAGCAGAGGTACTAGTACAAATGCAATCACTGCTGTGCCCTGGTCTTACAATATAAACATTAGCTCAGTCTGCACAACCTGACGCCGAGTAGGTGTCTTAGGTATGCCTAGATCCGAATCCACTGAGATGCTTACTGCCCACAGCTCTGTGTCCCACTGCTTACAGGAGCTCTGGCATACTGGTCTTTAAACATAGACGCTTCAGGCCTGCGCACTGGTACGGTGTGCACGGCTCCGCAATCATGCCCCCCCCCCCCTCCTTCCCCACCAAAAAATCACCATAAAAGTGTGCCCCCTGCGCGCGCGTAGGACTAACATGGCGGCGGCCGAGGGTGAGAAAGGGGATTCCCTGAGAACTGCGCGGGACCCCCGGACAGCGTGGGATCCCCCCTCTTCTATATTATGTGGCAGAGCCTGCAGCGGAGGAGGTGAGCAGCTTCTTATACCAGCTTCACTGAGTATGTATCCTGGATGGCATGCAAGTATACACCAGGTATGTCCTTCCTCCCTCTAGTGGCGGAAACCAGGTAAGACATACAACTACTTAAAAGACGATAATCCATAATGTGTATACTTCAGGATTGTCTTCACTTACCTTATCCCCGCCGCAGGACTGCTGTTAACAGACAGATCCAACCTTCACTCATCATGGCGGGTAGCGTTGTGCCAACCTTCAGGGTTCTGGGTTCCTACTCACAGGATCCTCATCCCTGGACCTGTAGAAGACACTGCCAGAAAAACTTTTCATGCACTTAATTTGTGCACCAAAGCACTGGATCCCAGAGCCCAGTCCTCAAAGAGAGACATTACAGGCAAAACCTCAATTCTCTACACACGAGGCCCGGGTACCATCCATCTTAGGCGTATATTGGCCTGAGGTATGGATCCGGTTGTATAGCTCCTAGGCCCCCCACAGAGACCATCAAGCAAAGCTTTCTTCTTAGCACATCTTCTAGCGTGACCAACCACCTTAGACACTGGCGAAAAAACTGAGGTACTCTCCATATGGGAGGGGTTATATAGCGGAGGAACTCGCCTTGTAATTAGGCTTGCCAGTGTCCAAACACCTGATGGTGACCATCTAACCCACTAAGTAATTATCAAGTCTCTGTGTCCCGTGATGTGTGAACAAGAAAAAGCATTACCATAAAGAAAAAAAAAAAAGAAGTACACAGCATATTAAACAAAGTTCTCGGTGATAGAAAATTAAATCACACTGAAATGGCCTTGTGATAGTACTCACAATCAAACTTAAAGGGCCTAGTAATCTCAAAATGTTCATAACCAAAGTACTATTTTTATCAGGGTTGTCATGGTAAAGAAAATGGACAGAATTAAGCAGAATTCTAAAAAGTACATGTCATACAATGCTGAGCAGTACTGTATATACGAAAATTTATAAAAGGGTGCCAATGCATGGCTCAGTCTTTGCAAGTGATCACCGGCTTTCCACATGACTTGCAATAACCACGTAGAGGTCCCATGAGGGCGATTCTGAGTGCCTGCAATGACTGGAAATTGCCTCACACAATTTCAACCTTGCTAAAAATCACTGTAAGTGGTTGAAGATTGTTTCATTTTCTTTGGATTAAAAGGAATATGTCTTTACTGCACTGATGTTGGATTACAGCATATCCCAGCAGTGCAAAAATTTAGCTGCCCTATAGAACACTAATACCCACAATCTTTCATACTTCCACTGTTGACAGACTTTGCTGCTATGGTTCAAGAAAATGCAGCAGATTGACCTCCTCCAGTCACATGACTCTGTTCTCCCTCTGCAAGTGTTCACTGCTGTGGAATGCAAAGACCATGACGTAGGACATCGCTGTTATGCATCTTGAGTGTTTATAATTAAAATTTAAAATGCAGGCACAGCGCCAAGGGTTTAAAGAAATGTCCTGCATTTTGTAGAGTGAAAAGAATGCGAATAAACATAACTAATTTGAGGCCAAGGTCCTTGTTCCGAAGGGTCTTAAAGTTGATTTTGATTTGAATTGCTTTATTAGTGATAGAGGATTTTAGATTTATATCTCCTGTGGTTTAGAATACATTTTAAATAACTTTGTTCATTATTTTTATATTTAATTTGATTTTTGATTTTTCATTTAATTTTAATATATATTTTTTAATTGTCACATTCATTTATTAAATTTTTATATTTGGTGGTTCATTATTATTGCATAGATTTGTAAAGATGGCTGTGGTGTGGTATATTGTGGTTTGTATTCAATTTGTGGCAGTATGTATGAGGCAACTTGCGCTGTCATGTCCCCAGCAAATTTTGAGTAACCCCTTCCTGTGCACACTACTGTATATCACGTCGGGTAGCGTGATTGATTGCAGACAAGCTGTTCACGTTTGTACTAGGTGAAGGGGAGTATGTAGATCAGTGCAGTGATGCTGTAGCTCCACCTCTTACTGAGGAAGTCAACGCCCTGATGGACATGCATCTAGGGGGCAGAGCTTAGGCATTGATGTCACACTGCAGCCATCTCGAAAATTGGATGTTTGCAATGCCTTGCAGTTTGCACAAGCCGATTGTGCTTCACTTGTAAGTGTATCCATTACCTTTATATCATTAAATTACTGGAAATGGAGAGCACTAGATGTTACTTTTCTTTTACATATAAAATCCATTCGGGCAAGACAATCAGGGTTCTTGGAACCCTATTAAGGAGCCATTTACCTAAGGAGGTCTGTGTATCCATAGTATGCCATGTGTCACTTTCCCCAAAGGGGACAACTGCTGATTTTACTCTTATACGAGGTGAGTAGCCTGTGAAACTGGTGGTGGAGAGCACTCATCTTTGTCTCTACTTTGGGTGAATTGATTTACGGCAGGATTGTCTTCAAACATTATTTACACAAACTTTTGATACAATATTTTTTTGCAGTAGTGGATTTGTTTATTTATAATTGATATATTTATGTTATACACATTTTGACATATTTATTTAGTAGTACAGCACTGTTTTTTTTGGTTAAATATAACTAGACTGTAAAAATGGGTATATGCAATGCTGAAAATGTACAATTTATAAAGGTCCGCAAACATTAGCACAAAAGTCCATGTTTCTTTTCTGGAGTCACCCAAAGTGTATATCAGACTAGAGTGAATAATGATATCCTCCATCGAACATCAACACACCGGGCCTCTTACTCACAGCCTGGGATCTGATGTCAAGACGCTATATGCATGGCCATTTTGTGGGTTGGAAAAATCTCTTAGTTTTATACCTCATGACATGCTCGTTTTTATCGTTTTAAATGCGAGTACTCTGGAATTCTTTTTGGAAAAAATTATACAATGATTTGATATACGAGAACTCATTTTCTCTTATTTCTATACATGAACATGTGGATCTACCATTTGTGAGGGCTACATAAGATCCAGTTGCTTGTTGTCTTAGTAGAGACGTGACCAACCTGTGGATATACACTATGCCTGTTTGACCACCTATAATCTAGTGGTCCACTATTTGGGGTAAGAGGCCCAGTGTGCTGACGTTCAGTGGAGGATATCATTATTCACTCTAGTCTGTCTGATTTACACTTTGGGTCACTCCAGAAAAGAAACATGGACTTTTGTGCCAATGTTTGCGGACCTTTATATATTGTACATTTTCAGCATTACATATACCCATTTTTTCAGTGTTATTATTGTTACCTATAATTCTATGCTAGCTGCTCCTTAGAGTTTAAGCTCAGTGATTACTCTCTATAAATATAACTAGACCCCGAAGTAATTTTCTTTTCTGCACACTTTTTTTTTTTTGATGAACACATTGAAAGTTAAGAAATGACAATACCGTGTAAGGGTCCTAATATAAAAAAATTAACCACCGAGAATGCCAGCATAATCTTTAATTACCATGGTCATTCCCTCTATTACTCACCTGCATTGGAGACTTGGTTTTATCCAGCTGCTCCTGTAGCTGCTGTATGTGTTTCTTTGTGTCTTTGATATCCTTGTAAAGCCGTGTGGATGGGGAGTTGCTGTACTCCTCCTGGGAAGACTACAGGAGTAGACAAAACAGACAAAAAAATGTAATTTTTCTAACAGAAGAGCTCATTTTGAAAAAAATGTAAAGTTTAATCGAAGCAGGAAAGCACAGAAATCAGGAAAACCCCACCAAAAAAAACTTTGCCCTACTGTTTTATGTTATGCACACTGATCGCTCAGCTCTAGGAATATTCTCGGATTTATAAAAGTCTAGCATAGCTAAAATTCATATTTATTTGCATGTCAGTTACAAAACATGGGGCAATGTCCTTTATTTTGTCCAGAACTTGTTGCATGGCTTATTTAAAATGAAAAACTGGTTTACTAGAGGTCTAGAAAAGCATAATTAAAAAATGCACGATGCAACAATAGTTTAAGGCCTTGCTCACATGAGCTTCAGCCTGTAAGGCTTGGTTCACATATATGCAGTGCACTCTGAAATCGCACTCTGTTCATGCAATCTGCCCCCGGTGTCAATGTTACAAGCTGTAGCCCATGTGAACAAAGCCCCTGCAGGTCAAAGCAACAGGTTCACTATAGTGTGCCCTTCCGTAGTAGCACATACTGGATTTTTCTTCATCATCATTTTGGCTCAGCCATAGAGAGTGAGGAAAGTGAGGGAGTGGTAGTTGGCCAAGAATAAATACATGGCGTAGGCTGACAGTTAGTACTTTGAAAGTTCTGACTAAAGCAATTTTGGGCTTACACACTGTCTCGCTGCACCTATGTGACAGTCCTTGGTCAATCATCAGAATCCAAGGTTGTCACATCTGAGGAAAGGGAGTGAATCACCTACCTCAAGTACTGGATAATTTCTCTACACTTCCAGCAGCTGAATGAAGTGAAGGAGAGGTTAGTATGTACTCCTGGGAAGGGCAACATTAACTGAAACTGATTATTCTGCCTGCATGGGCAAAGCAGGTTTATATTTTATTGTCTATACTGACCTGTAATTGTTCTTTTTCCTGTTGTAACATTTTCTTTAGTATCATTAGTTTCTGGTTGTGCACAATATTGTTTTCCTCCTTATAAAGAAAAATAAAAAGTTATAATAACTGACATGCTATAAATTATCCTACATAACTAAATTAATCAGTAAATATCCCCACACTACTCGTATCGTTAAAAGGTAAATAAATCTTTGAATAGCAATTACCCCTAATGTGCAAAAACAAATAATAAACAAAAAAGTGCAGCACTCCTCCAAGTACCTGAACCAAATCAATATAATAGAGCAGTGATGGCGAAGACGTGGCACGCGTGCCGCCTCTGTGGGCACACCGTGACAATTGAGAATTACACTGTCAAAATCGTCTACACTGCGCCCGCGAACTACATCTCCCATAGTTCTCTGGGCTAGCGGTGATGTGTCTCAGTGGGCGTGACACAAGCGCGCCAAACGAGAGCACTGAAGACACGCCCCCCATTCTTTTTATCTGACGTCTCTTCATCTGACATTCCCTGCCGACACACCTCTTCATCGGCCGCACCGGAGCGCCCGGGAACTGACCCCACGCTGCAGCCCAGTGAGTTATTATCCACTTTCCGACCCGCCATAGCCGAAAGACGGCTACAGCGTGGTCGGCTTATTCTGGGAGGGCGTCCATGGACGTCCTCCCAGAATCTTGCACCTGCGCGCCCTACAGTGTGAGGGGAGAGGGGGAGGGAGAGAGATCGTTTGCAGAGTATGCAGTAGAGTAGACTACAGATCATACTCTGCAGTACTCTGCCCATACTGTGCAGTACTCTGCCCATATTCTGCCCATACTCTGCCCATACCCTGCAGTACTTTGAACCTGTGTCCTGGCCTATGGACAACAATGACAAGTAATGTTTTTTATTCCAGGCCTTTGTATCTACAGCGGACCCAGCAGAGCAGTGTCAGCGGTTTCACAGGACATTGGACAAAATCGTGAGTTGCTCTTCTACAAATCTTTGTTTATTATGTACCTTTTTTTGTGAAATGCCCATACTCTGCCCATACTCTGCAGTACTTTGAACCTGTGTCCTGGCCTATGGACAACAATGACAAATAATGTTTTTTATTCCAGGCCTGTGTATCTACAGCGGACCCAGCAGAGCGGTGTCAGCGGTTTCACAGGACATTGGACAAAATCGTGAGTTGCTCTTCTACAATTCTGTGTTTATTATGTACCTTTTTGTGAAATGCCCATACTCTGCCCATACTCTGCCCATACTCTGCAGTACTTTCAACCTGTGTCCTGGCCTATGGACAACAATGACAAATAATGTTTTTTATTGCAGGCCTGTGTATCTACAGCGGACCCAGCAGAACGGTGTCAGCGGTTGCACAGTACATTGGACAAAATCGTGAGTTGCTCTTCTACAATTCTGTGTTTATTATGTACCTTTTTTGTGAAATGCCCATACTCTGCCCATACTCTGCCCATACTCTGCAGTACTTTGAACCTGTGTCCTGGCCTATGGACAACAATGACAAGTAATGTTTTTTTATTCCAGGCCTTTGTATCTACAGCGGACCCAGCAGAGCGGTGACAGCGGTTTCACAGGACATTGGACAAAATCGTGAGTTGCTCTTCTACAAATCTTTGTTTATTATGTACCTTTTTTTGTGAAATGTCCATACTCTGCTCATAGTCTGCAGTACTTTGAACCTGTGTCCTGGCCTATGGACAACAATGACAAGTAATGTTTTTTATTCCAGGCCTGTGTATCTACAGCGGACCCAGCAGAGCGGTGTCGGCGGTTTCACAGGACATTGGACAAAATCGTGAGTTGCTCTTCTACAATTCTGTGTTTATTATGTACCTTTTTTGTGAAATGTTGCAGTAATAATTTTGGTATAGGTAGGTAGGTAGGTAGGGATAGATTTGTATTGGGTGCTTCATCCGTCTTTATTTTGTAAACTTTGTGTTTTTTGTAGATTTGAACACACAAAAATGAGTATATCAAAGAAAGCTAAATTTAAAAGAGATAGTGGAAGATCATTCCAAGAGGCCTGGACACAGTCATTTGGAGTGATTGGACGGAATGGGAAAGCGTTATGTGTTCTGTGTAGTGAAAGTGTTGTATCTCGCACATCAAGTGTCAGACGTCATTTTGATACCAACCACAAAAGTGTTGCCGAACTTGGTGAAGCTGAAAGAAAAGTTTCTTGATGGGAAATTGAGAAAATATCACTGCCAGTATCGTAGTTTTTGCAACTATCTTTCTAAAACAAATTATCTGGCAACTGCCAGCTTTGAAATTTCACTGTGCATTGCAAAACATGGTAAGCCCCTCTCTGATGGCGATTTTATCAAAACGGCCATGTTGGCTGTGAGTAATTCCCTTTTTCATGATTTCCCAAACAAGGACAAAATTAAGCAACGAATCTCTGAAATGCCACTTAGCAGAAATACTGTTAAAGATAGAGTCCTGCGTATGGCAAGTGATGTTAGTCAGCAGCTCACCACTGACTTACAAAAGGCAGCCTGTTACTCCATGTGCTTGGATGAAAGCACAGATATAAATAATCATGCAAGGCTAGCAGTAATTTTGCGTTATGCTGTTGGTGACACCATGAGAGAAGAGCTCATGAAACTTGTGTCTTTGCCTGGAAGAACACAAGGGATAGATATCTACAATGCTGTGATGGAGGCGTTTTTGTCACAAGACATAAGGCCAGAAAAAGTGGTTTCAGTTACTAGTGATGGAGCACCTTCCATGGTGGGGGTAACATCTGGTTTCATACAGTTTTTTGTTAAAGAAGCAAAGCATCCAGTCATTCAATTTCATTGTATTATACATCAAGAAGCTTTGTGCCAAGGAAAGCAGCAAAAAATTAGACGATATTCTCAAGGATGTCACAAAAATGGTGAATTACATCATGGCTCGTGCTCTTAATTTTCGACAATTTCAAGCACTTCTTGATGAGGTACAGGCACAGTATAATACTTTACTTATGTACAATAATGTACGGTGGCTAAGCAGGGGACGGGTCTTGGAGAGATTTGTAGCCTGCTTGGATGAAATTAGGCTGTTTATGAATGAAAAGGGGCAGGAATATCCACAGCTCACTGATATGACCTGGCTCACCAACCTCATGTTTTTTACCGATTTTACAATACACTTCAATGTACTGAACAAAAAACTGCAAGGTTTAGGGAAAACAGCAGAAAGGATGTTTTCTGATATCAGAACATTTGAGAGAAAACTGCAGGTTTTTGAAAGAGACCTTGAAAGTGGGCAGCTGAAATATTTTCCGAATCTAAAAATGCATTTGGAAAATTCTACAACATTTACAGACAATCCAAATCATCAAGAAATCTACAAGGAATTTTCGAGCACTATAGCAGTTGCAAAGGAGAATTTTAGTAACAGATTTCTACAGTTCCGTAAGATGGAGACAACCTTGTGTTTTCTTACGTCTCCAGATAAAACCAAGTGTGAAGAACTTGATCTTTCCTGCTTACACTGGTTAGATTTAGAAAATCTTTAAATGGAGCTACTGGAATTTCAAGAAAGCTCTATCTGGAAAAATAAATTCTATGACCTGCGTGCAACACTTGAGAAGATGGAGTGTGAAGGGATGACAGAGGACGGCGCAGTTGCTAGTTCGGAAAAAGAAATCCTTAAAGTGTAGAATTCCCTGCCAAATAATTTTAAGTCAATGAAAACACTTGGAATTCCTTTGCTTTCTTTGTTTGGGTCATCCTATGCTTGCGAGCAGTTGTTTTCAGCATTGAATTATATAAAATGTGATGCCAGAAATAGACTAACAGATGAACTAAGTGCTGTATGTGTTGCTCTCAAACTAACAGAGTATGAGCCAAGGTTTGAGAAGTTATCAGCATGCATACAACAGTAAAGATCACATTAATTACCAATGCCCCCAGCCAAGGCATCTTAAAAAATACCCAGCAAAGGCATCTTTAAAAATGCCTTTTGCTGGGCATTTTCAAAGATGCCTTTTGCTGGGCATTTTCAAAGATGCCTTTGCTGGGCATTTTCAAAGATGCCTTTGCTGGGCATTTTCAAAGATGCCTTTGCTGGGCATTTTCAAAGATGCCTTTGCTGGGCATTTTCAAAGATGCCTTTGCTGGGCATTTTCAAAGATGCCTTGGCTGGGCATTTTCAAAGATGCCTTGGCTGGGCATTTTCAAAGATGCCTTGGCTGGGCATTTTCAAAGATGCCTTGGCTGGGCATTTTCAAAGATGCCTTGGCTGGGCATTTTCAAAGATGCCTTGGCTGGGCATTTTTAAAGATGCCTTGGCTGGGAATTGGTAAAGATGGCTTGGCTGGGCATTGGTAAAGATGGCTTGGCTGGGCATTGGTAAAGATGCCTTTGCTGGGCATTTGTAAAGATTCCTTTGCTGGGCATTGGTAAAGATGGCTTGGCTGGGCATTGGTAAAGATGGCTTGGCTGGGCATTGGTAAAGATGCCTTTGCTGGGCATTGGTAAAGATGCCTTTGCTGGGCATTGGTAAAGATGCCTTTGCTGGGCATTGGTAAAGATGCCTTTGCTGGGCATTTGTAAAGATTCCTTTGCTGGGCTTTGGTAAAGATGCCTTTGCTGGGCATTGGTAAAGATGGCTTGGCTGGGCATTGGTAAAGATGGCTTGGCTGGGCATTTTCCAATACATGCACGTGTACAGTTTTTTGTTCAATAAAAAAAAATGTTTAATGGAAAGCTCTGTTATTGTGTTTTTCTTTTTAAACAAAAGCTGTTAATTAATTTGGACAACTATACGAGTTGTTTTTTTCTAAACTAAAACCTCGGTATTCAGGTTTAATTGCAGTGTTGGCACTTTGAAAAAAATAAGTCGGTTTGTGTTGCAGTTTGGGCACTCGGGCTCAAAAAGGTTCGCCATCACTGTAATAGAGTATTAATAGCCAACCCCCCCCCCCCCCCCCAAAACCAATTATGCTAAACCAAATAATCAATTTAAAATGTCCATTCATACAACAATACATGTCTTGTGGGCACAACATAATTCAACTCATGTGGCCATGCAATATGTAGAAAAAAAAATAGGATTTTTATAACAGCTTACCTGTAAATCGTTTTCTTTTGAAGTACATCAGGGGATTCAGAGCCATAGTAATTACTATGTGGGTTATAGTCCACCTTCAGGTGCTAGACACTGGCACACCCTAAACAGGAAGTTGCCTCCCTATATAACTCCTTCCATACTGGGAGCATCTCAGTTTTGTAGCAAAGCAATACATGTGTATACTAGAAAGAGGGGCGGGACCTCTGTGTCCTGTGATGTACTTCAAAAGAAAAGGATTTTACAGGTAAGCTGTTATAAAAATCCTATTTTCTTTAATCGTACATCATGGGACACAGAGCCATAGTAATTACTACGTGTGATGTACCAGAGCAATGCCAACTGAGGGGAGGGAGACACAACAAAAGTAGGGTACCATGAGATCAGAGGACTTATACTGCTGCCTGCAGTACACTGCGCCCAAAGGCGACATCCTCATGTCTTTTTACATCCACCTGATAGAATCTGGTAAATGTATGGATTGAAAACCAAGTTGCGGCCTTGCAGATGTGAGCCATGGAGGCTTGCTAATGCACTGCCCAGGAAGCACTAACGGCCCTAGAGGAGTGCATTTTGATTTGAGAGGGTAGAAAATACCTCTTTAAACCATAAGCTAGAACAATTATTTGTCGATTCCATTTAAAATAGTAGATTTCCATGCTGCCTGTCCTCTTTTAGGACCTTCAGGCAATCCGATCAAAACATCAGTTTTTCCGAATCTGAGCAGTCGTCTTTAAGTAGACTGCTCTCACCACATCAAGAGAATGTAGTGATTTTTCTTCCATAGAACAGGGTTCTGGAAAAAATGAAGATAGAACAATATCCTGGTTTAGATAAAAACCTGATACTACCTTTGGTAAAAAGTTAGGATGAGGTTAGAATTACTACCTTATCCTTGTGAATAATAATATGGCTCTTTACAAGAAAAAGCAGCCAATTCTGATACCGTTCTTGCAGCAGATATGGTTACCAGAAAAAATAGTTTCCTTGTCAAAAAAGGACCAAGGGAATCTGTCGTATCGGTCAAAAAAAAAAAAAAAAAAAAGTCTGTTTTGTAATGCCGCCCAAACTAAATTCAAGTCCCAAGGGTTCAGGGGTGACCTAACCGGGGATTAACCACTTCGCATCCAGGCCATTTCTGACACTGACACTACGCTCCTACATGTCAAAAATCATCATTTCTTTGCTATAAAATTAGATAGAACCCCCAAACATTATATATGTTTTTTTAGCAGATACCCTAGAGAATACAATGGCAGTCATTGCAACTTTTTATCTTGCACGGTATTTGCGCAGCAATTTTTCAAACGCGTTTTTTTTTTTTAAAAAACTGTTTCATGCTTTAAAAAAAAACAAAACAGCAAAGTTAGCCAAATTTTTTTGCATTGTGTGAAAGATGAAGTTACGCCGAGTAAATAGATACCTAACATGTCACGCTTCAAAATTGCACACGCTCGTGGAATGGCGCCAAACTTTGGTACTTAAAAATCCCCATAGGCGACGCTTTAACATTTTTTACTGGTTACATGTTTTGAGTTACAGAGGAGGTCTAGGGCCAAAATTATTGCTCTCGCTCTAACGTTCACGGCGATACCTCACATATGTGGTTTGAACACCGTTTTCATATGTGGGCGGGACTTACGTATGCGTTCGCTTCTGCGTGCGAGCTCACGGGGACAGGGGCGCTTTAAAATTTTTTTTTTTTTTTTATTGTTAATTTTACTTAAAAATTTTTATTTTTACATTTTAAAAAATTTTTTTTTTTTTTTGATCACTTTTATTCCTATTACAAGGAATGTAAACATCCCTTGTAATAGGAATATGACACGATCAGTCCTCTTTACAGTGAGATATGGGGTCAATAAGACCCCACATCTCACCTCTAGGCTGGGAAGCCTAAAATAAAAAAAAATAAATAAAACGATCGCCGCTTCACAGCTGAAGCGGCGCCGTTTTTTTGAATGCAGAGGCCGGGCGTGACGTCATAACATCGCGCCCGGCCTCCGAACGATCATACAGACTCCGGCGACCATCTGGTCCGCCGGAAATCTCTATGGTGAACATCCGGCGCTGGCGGATCCGCTATCTGACTCACCGATCGCTGAGGTGAGTCGGTAGTAGCACCGGAGGGCGGCGGGAGGGGGGGGACGTCCCCTCCCGCCGCCCGTAAGAACGATCAAGCGGCGGAACAGCCGCTATGATCGTTCTTATGGTGTACGGAATCGCCGGCTGAAAATGCCGGTATCTGAATGATGTCTGTAGCCTCAGACATCATTCAGATATAAGCCCCGAACGTTGAGGACGTCATATGACGTCCTCCCGATGTCAAGCGGTTAAGCCGCGTTACCCGCTGAATAAAGTTACGAACCAAAGAAAGCGAAGCAAGTGGTCCTTGAAATAATACAGATAAGGCCGAGACCTGTCCTTAGAAGCACTCAAGGCCAGCTTTATTTCTCACCCCCATCTGCAAAAAGTCAAGGATTCTACCTTTGACCTATTTCCTGGGGTGCAACCCCTGGTTTCACACCAGGAGACATGTGCTTCCCAGACTCCATAATATATAATTATGGAGGCCGGCTCCCTTGCATTAACCAAGATAGAAACCACTCAACCTGACAGCCCACGTTTATTCAGAGTGTGGGTCTCAATAGCCAAACTGTTAAATTTAGCATTTGTAAATTAGGATGGAATACCGGACCTTGCGAAAGAAGGTCTGGCCGTGGCAGTAGGGTCCATGGGTCCCCTACTGTCATCTTTACGATCTCTGCATACCAAGATTTCCTGGGCCCCACTGGGGGCCACAAGAATCACCGACTTCCCTTCCTGCTTGATCCTGCGAAAAAGTCACGGACACAGGCAGAATAGGAGGGAATGCATAAATCAGTGAGAACCGATTCCACGGGAATAGCAAGGCATCTGTTCCGCATGCTAGCGGATCCTTTGTTCTTGACACAAAGTTGATTTCTTTGTTGAACCTGGACATGAACAGATCTATGTCTGGGATCCCCCATCTTTGACATATTGACATGAAGATATCGGGGAGAAGGAACCATTCTCCCGGGAACAACTGCTGGCAACTCAAGTAGTCCGCCTGCCAATTTTCTATTCCTGGAATGAAGACCGCCGATAGGCAAAGTACATTGTTTTCTGCCCAAGATAGGCTATGATTCACCTTTCCCTGGGCCGCACAATTTTTTGTGCCCCCTTGGTGATTAATATAGGCCATTGCTGTGGCATAGACGGATTGAATCCTGGCAGGACAATACCGTAAACTGAACATTCAGGCCCTCAGAACCAAGTGCTCTGCCTGAATTTCTAGAATGATAATGGGCAAGGCCATTTCTGATCTGGGCCACTTCCGTGGTAACTGAAGGAGGGATTTTCCCCTTTGCAGAATTTTGGATACTAACATAAAATGAGGCTCCGTCGTACCCAGCCGACAGCACCTGGTATTTCCAGGTGGTCCATCCAGGTACTAACCAGGCCCGACCCTGCTTAGCCTCCAAAATCAGAGATTGGGCGCTTTCAGGGTGATGTGGCCGTAGGCTTTGGAGTCAGACACATTGGGAATCTAGAGCTTGAACCCTTTGTTCCAAGCCGATATGATACTGTTTTGCAGCAGTCTTGAATGAAACCGAGCATAAGGAACGGCCTCGAATGAAGCCACCATCTTTCCCAACAACATCATGCAAAGCTGAATAGAAGAATTCATCTTGCTTCGACCACCTAAATCAGTTCCTTCATGGCGCTGATCTTTGCCTGGAGCAAGAATACCCCTTTTCTGGGTGTATCTATGATCAGACCCAAGTATTTTAGCCTTTTTCATGGATTTAGAGAAGACTTCCACTAGGTTGAGAATCCGACCTAGATATTCCAGGTAGTTGAATGTGGTGACCATACCTTGGTCTAAGCGGGCTACCGACTGGACTATCAAGAACAGATCGTCCAGATAAACCATAATCGTTATACCTTGGGCCCTTAATCTTTGAATTTTAATTTTCCACTTTGAAAAGTAGATTTTACTAGCGTGCGAGGAAATAGGCATATGGAGGTATGACGCCAGAAGTTCCCCTCCTTGAAGGATGGAGATAACTGATGGATTGACTCCATGCAAAAAAAGAATGGTTATATTCAGGAATTGAATTTAAATTTTTGAGATTCAGAATGTCCATTTGGATTTAACCAAACCCCAACCTCTGCTCTTACCATGATCACTTTTTGCCAAAAGATGGTCCAATGCTTGAGAGAAAGACTTTTTTTTCTGGATCCTTAGGAACATTTGATCTGAGAAAACGAGGAGACAGGAACTCTTGGAACTCCAGTTTGTACCTTGGAGCTATTGAGGAAGTCCCCCATTCGTCTTGACACTCTTCCTGCCAGATCCTTGAGAACTGCAGAAGAATTCCCCCTATTGAGCGAGCAGGGGCGCCTCCTCATAAGGAGGCTTCAGTATCTTGTAGGCTTCCTCCCCCAAGACCTCTTTTGTCCCTGGGGTTATCTCTTGAACATGACAGTGGAAGCCATTGTGACTGCCTGGAGACTGATGCCCCTGGCACAAAAGAAGGAGCTTTAAAACGAAAATACATTTACTCCTTTTCTTAAATGGCAAAAGGGGTACTTTTTCCACTAGAATTTGTTTGGACGTATTATCCAAAACATCCCCAAATAGCTGTTTTACCACAAAAAGGAAGACTAGCCAGGAGCTTCTGCAAGGTGCTTAGCGAAGGGCGCAAGGCCTGATGGATAGAATCTCTCATATAAAACTATGGCAAAAATAAAGCTGCCAGATCCTGGGCCTGCTGAGCAGGAAAACCTTGAACACCTGTTTAAACTGGTCTCTCAACGATTAAGCAATTACTGTCAGCGCAGGCTGAGACACTCAATCTGCCAGAGAAAAAAAAAGTGTTTTTTTGTTTTAATAGAAATTCCAACTTTTTATCCGTTGGATCCCTAAGCATTTGAGCATTGTCTGCCAGACAAGTCAAGCTCTTATTCACAGAGGATATAGCAGCGTTAATTGGTGGTATACCCTACATAGTGAATTTCCTCTACCATAGGATAAAGTGGGAAAATAATGCTTATCTGGGTGATCCTCTCAGATAAAAAAAAGCTTTTCCAACAATGAATGGACAGGAAAACGCATTCACAGCTTGAGGAGGCTTTAGCGAACTCAAACACTCAATTATTGGTACATAAATGTGGAGCAGATCGTTCAGCAAGAAATTGCACCATCAATCTTAAGATTGAAACAGCCGATTCTCCAGCATTTGACACCTCAGAAGAGGAGTCATCAGCCTCACCGCGGTCGCCTGAGGGAATTCATCTTCTCCCACCCCTAGTTCCTCAGTTTGAGGGTCCTCGATAATGGAAGAGAACTTGTCGCATTTTGACCCACACTGGGATGCGATTAAAGTCGCTAAACTTTTTTTTTTTTTAAACCTATCATGGCTGAGGAAAAAAGATCTTTTTAGTAAAATAAACAGGGGCTGCAGAGTTGAAAACAGTTGCAAATATTTCATGGCCCCGATGCTCACTCTGACCAACCACCCCCTCTCAGGAGAGGATGCCATTTGTAGAGATGAGTAGGCTTTCCAGAGCTTGAGGGAGACCCTTTTAGCTCTTTTTTGAGGGTGTTTCAACCCCCCCCTTCTGACCTTAGCCCGATGCACAAAGCAGAGGTACTACCAGAAGAAATCGCATCCACTGCTTGAGCAATAGTCAGCCACTGCTGCTGCTATTAATGCTCAGCCTGATGCAAATAGTAAATGTGTCAAATAGGAAATGTCTGTGTCACCAAAACCTCTTTCATGCTCCTCTTTGCTCTTATGACTATCCGACAATTTTGCAGCCAGCACAAATGGAGGTTTTTTTTTTTTAAAATACACTCCCGTGTTGGAGGACGCCAATGCCGCAATAAGCCCCCCCCCCCTCCTTTCTCTTTCAAAAAAATAGTTTTACAGCGCAAGCAAGGGCCTCCGATCCGACGGGATCAGCTTGTGTGTGAGGGAGGGACGGCGAGGAGGAGACATGGAAGCCGCCGCCGAGTAGGGGCGGTGAAAGAAAACGGCATTGCTGATCATTTTCAGTTCTCTCTTATACTCAGCCTCATGAAGGGGGGAAGAGTTCAGCCCAGGTGGGGGTGTCTGGAGGAAGCAAAACCCCCCAAATATGCCTGCTAGCTGGAGGAAAAAAAAAGTCTGCTGCTTCTGTGACACAGCTTGATCTCTGAGGAAGCATGAGAAGGTACGTGCTCGATACAGCCCCCAGTGGTGACACTTAGGCATGACAACATTTATTTTAAAGGAGACATCTCATAAGAAAATTAAAAAATTCCTTAGATAACTCCACTTACCTTTCCCGCCGCAGGGTTTTTTGTGGTAAAACCAACAGACCCAATCTTCACTCATCACGGTGGGTTCCATTAACAAACCTTCAGGAACCGGGGACCCTCGGGGAACCCACAATCCTGGACCTGTAATAGCACCCCACCGGTAAAACTTTATGGCCTTAATACCAAAAGTACTGGATCCTGGGGTACAGCTCTCTAAAAAGAAGAGTTTACAAGCAAAACCTTGTTTCTGGATACAAGGGCCGGGCACCATTTTGGCTTAAAAGACACTTTGAATGGATCCGGCTGCATAGCTAGACCCAGCAAGGATTGCTCCAGTGGAGCTCAGCACAGCACATCTTCACTCGTGACCAACACACTGGCGAAAAAACTTAGATGCTCCCGGTATGGGAGGGGTTACATAGGGAGGCAACTTCCCGTTTAGCGTGTGCCAGTGTCCAGCACCTGAAGGTGGACTATAACCCACATAGTAATTACTATGGCTCTGTGTCCCATGATGTACGATTAAAGAAAAATAGCTGAAAAGACCAAATATATTAATCGTGGACCACACAGGAACTCTGTCAAACAGCAGTGTATTCCAAAAAAACTCTGTAAATCAACAGTGTTGTGATGCCATCCAAATCTTAACACACCATATCACCCATGTGCACTTTTAGATGAGCCCTCATCTATTTCTGTGGACAGGTGGTCACATACGGCTTTAAAAAAAACAGTTCCCCCAGGTCTCCCTCTTGTATTGGGTCCTCCTAATGCCGTTTGAGAGCTCATACAATTACAAGGGAACATAAAAAGACTCTATAGTGCTCACTAATTGTTTATTAAAACACATCTTAAAAAAAAAAAAAGGGATACTAAATATATATACATATATATATATATATATATATATATATATATATATATATATATATATATACACACACATACATACATACACACACATACACAATCTCACAGAAGTAAATGCACCCCAAACATTTTTGTAAATATTTTATTATATCTTTTTATGTGACAACACTGAAGAAATTACACTTTGCTACAATGTAAAGTAGTGAGTATACAGCTTGTATAACAGCGTAAATTTGCTGCCCCTCAAAATAACTCAACACACGGCCATTAATGTCTTAACTGCTGGCAACAAAAGTGAGAACACCCCTAAGTGAAAATGTCCAAATTGGGCCCAAAGTGTCAATATTTTTTATGGCTGGTGGATGTTTGAGACCTTGCAATCCTCCACCTTCCATTTGAGGATGCCCCACAGATGCTTAATAGGGTTTAGGTCTGGAGACATGCGTGGCCAGTCCATCACCTTTACCCTCAGCTTCTTTAGCAAGACCGTGGTCGTCTTGGAGGTGTGTTTGGGGTCGTTATATTGGAATACTGTCCTGCGGCCCAGTATCCGAAGGGAGGGGATCATGCTCTGCTTCAGTATGTCACAGTACATGTTGGCGTTCATGGTTCCCTCAATGAACTGTAGCTCCCCAGTGCCAGCAGCACTCATGCAGCCCCAGACCATGACACCCCCACCACCATGCTTGACTGTAGGCAAGACACACTTGTCTTTAGGCTCCTCACCTGGTTGCCGCCACACACGCTTGATTAACTTCTGAACCAAATAAGTTTATCTTGGTCTCATCAGACCACAGGACATGGTTTCAGTAATCCATGTCCTTAGTCTGTATGTCTTCAGCAACTGTTTGCAGGCTTTCTTGTACATCATCTTTAGAAGATGATGCACAAGACGGCAGCCGTGCAGACCAATTTGATGCAGTGTGCAGAGTATGGTCTGAGCACTGACAGGCTGACCCCCCCCCACCCCTTCAATCTCTGCAGCAATACTGGCAGCAGTCATATGTCTATTTTCCAAAGACAACCTCTGGATATGACGCTAAGCATGTGCACACAACTTCTTTGGTCGACCATGGCGAGAGCAGTTCTGAATGGAACCTGTCCTGTTAAACTGCTGTATGGTCTTGGCCACCATGCTGCAGCTCAGTTTCAGGGTCTTGGCAATCTTCTTATAGCCTAGGCCATCTTTATGTAGAGCAACAATTCTTTTTTTAGATCCTCAGAGAGTTCTTTGCCATGAGGTGCCATGTTGAACTTCCAATGACCAGTATGAGAGAGTGAGAGCGATATCACCAAATTTAACACACCTGCTCCCTATTCACACCTGAGACTTTGTAACACTAACGAGTCACATGACACAGGAGGAGGGAAAATGGCTAATTGGGCCCAACTTGGACATTTTCACTTGGGCTGTACTCACTTTTGTTGCCAGCGGTTTAGACATTAATGGCTGTGTGTTGAGTTATTTTGAGGGGACAGCAAATTTACATTGTTATACAAGCTGTACACTCACGACTTTACATTGTAGCAGTGTCATCTCTTCAGTGTTGTCACATGAAAAGATATAATAAAATATTTACAAAAATGTGGAGGGGCGTACTCACTTTTGTAAGATACAGTATATAAAAAGTCTACACACCCCTGTTAAAATGTCAGGTTTCTGTGATGTCAAAAATTTACGAAGATAGATCATTTCAGAACTTTTCCACCTATAATGTGACCTATAAACTGTACAACTCAGTTGAACAACAAACTGAAATCGTTTAGGTGGAGGGAAGTAAAAATAGCAAACTAAAATAATATGGTTGCATAAGTGTGCACACCCTTAAACCAATACTTTGTTGAAGCACTTTTTGATTTAATTACAGGACTCAGTCTTTTTGGTTATAAGTCTATCAGCATGGCACATCTTGACTTGGCAATATTTGCCCACTCTTCTTTGCAAAAACACTCCAAATCTGTCAGAAAGCGAGGGCATCTCCTGTGCACAGCCCTCTTCAGATCACCCCACAGATTTTCAATTGGATTCAGGTCTGGGCTCCGGCTGGGCCATTTCAAAACTTTAATCTTCGTCTGGTAAAGCCATTCCTTTGTTGATTTGGATGTATGCTTTGGGTCGTGATCACGCTGAAAGATGAAGTTCCTCTATGTTCAGCTTTCTAGCAGAAGCCTGAAGGTTTTGTGCCAATATTGACTGGTATTTGGAACTGTTCATAATTCCCTCTACCTTGACTAAGGCCCCTGTTTCAGCTGAAGAAAAACAACCCCAAATAATCATGCTGCCACCACCATCCTTCACCGTGGGTATGGTGTTCTTTTGGTGATGTGCAGGGTTTTGTGCCAAACATATCTTTTGGAATTATGGCCAAACAGTTCAACCTTGGTTTCACCAGACCATAACACATTTTTTCCACATGCTTTTGGGAGACTTCAGATGTGTTTTTGCAAAATTTAGCCTGGCTTGGATGTTTTTCTTCATAAGAAAAGGCTTCCGCCTTGCCACTCTACCCTATAGCTCAGACATATGAAGAATACGGGAGATTGTTGTCAAATGTACCACACAGCCAGTACTTGCCAGATATTCCTGCAGATCCTTTAATGTTACTGTAGGCCTCTTGGCAGCCTCCCTGACTAGTTTTCTTCTCGTCTTTTCATCAATTTTTTAGGGACGTCCAGTTCTTGGTAATGTTGTGCCATATTTTCTCTACTTGATGAGGACTGTCTTCACTGTATTCCATGGTATATCTAATGCCTTGGAAATTCTTTTGTACCCTTCTCCTGACTGATACCTTTTAACAATTAGATCCCTCTGATGCTTTGGAAGCTCTCTGCAGACCATGGCTTTTGCTGTAAAATGTCATAAAAAACCTACTAGAACAGCTGAACTAAATTTGGGGTTAATCAGAGGCACTTTAAATGATGGCTGGTGTGTATTGACTCCTATTTAACATGAGTTTGATTGTGATTGTTTAATTCTGAACATAGCTACATCCCCAGTTATAAGAGGGTGTACACACTTATGCAACCACATTCTTTTAGTTTTTTTACCCCCCCCCCTAAAAGATTCCAGTTTGTTTTCCAATGGAGTTGTACAGTTTATAGGTCACATTAAGGGTGGAAAAAGTTCTGAAATTATTTATCTTTGTCTCATTTTTTTACATTACAGAAACCTGACATTTTAACAGGGGTGTGTAGACTTTCTATATCCACTAATCATATTATATATATATATACACACACATACACACACACACACACACACACACACATATATATATATACAGAACAGTGGTCCAATGCTGGGCCACACATATACACACTATTTATTGGCGTATAACACGCACTTTTTCCTCCTGAAAATCAGGGTAAAATCGTATGCGTGTTATAAGCCGATCCCCGCTGCCTCGGAGTGGAAGGAGGGGACGAGCGCAGCTGGATTACACACAGGCGCGATCTCCTGTGCATCTGGCGCTCAGTCACACACAGTCCAGCCCCCCTGGCCCAGCATTGGACCACTGTTCGGTTAATCATATGAGCCGGGCGGGACTGTGAGTGACGCGGATCTGTCTCATCCAGCACTGGCGCAGCTGCAATGATCGGCAAAGGCGAGTCTGCAGATGTGTACTAAACAGGCTGCAATGATGGGCACATTAGAGGATGCAGATGGGCATATCTGAGGCTGCATTGATGGGTACTGGTGAGGCTGCAGAGCACTGACCCTTATTTTAAAATTGAAGGTTTTTTTCTGAAACTTCCCTCTTAAAGTTAAGGTGCATGTTATACGCAGATAAATACGATATTATATTTTATATATATATATATATATATATATATACATACACACACACACACACACACACATATATATATATACATACACACATACACACACTAGAGCTGCACAATTAATCGTCAAGAATCGTTATCGCGATCTTGAATAAAATGTTTCACAATTCTTTCTATGCAAAGAATTCTCTCTGCTCTTCTGAAGCCACAGCCCTCAAAAGAAAGGAAGAGAAAAACTGGGCAGTCTGCTAAGAATCAAAACATTCTTTATCAGTTGAAGTCAAGTATAAACATTGTAACAATTTGTCAATGGAATAGTGTGTGTGTGAAAAAAGTTTAACCACTTCAATACAGGGCACTTATACACCTTCCTGCCCAGACCAATTTTCAGCTTTCAGCGCTGTCGCAGTTTGAATGACAATTGCACGGTCATGCTACACTGTACCCTAACTAAATTTTTTTTATAATTTTGTTCCCACAAATAGAGCTTTCTTTTGGTGGTATTTGATTACCTCTGCAGTTTTTATTTTTTGCTAAACCAAATAAAAAAAGACCGAAAATTTGGAAAAAAATTAAAGTTTTGCTTTTGTTTCTGTTAAAAAATTTTGTAAATAAGTATGTTTTCTCTTTCACTGATGGGCACTGATAAGGAGGCACTGATAAGGTGGCACCGATGAGGTGGGACCAATGAGCAGGCACTGACGATGGGCACTGATGGGTGGCACTGATATGCAGCACTGATGGGCATTGATAGGCGGCACTGATGGGCACTGAAAGGCTGCAAAGATGGGTTCTTATGGGTGGCACTGATAGGCGGCACTGTTGGGCACTGATAGGCGGCACTGATAGGCATCCCTGGTGACACTGGGCGGCTTCCCTGGTGGTCCTGGGTGGGATCCGAGGGGGGGCTGTGCTGATAAACAATCAGCACAGACCCCCCCTGTCAGGAGAGCAGCCGATCGGCTCTCCTCTACTCGCGTCTGTCAGACGCGAGTGAGGAAAAGCCGATCACTGGCTCTTCCTATTTACCGGCTCTTCCTATGGACACGGCTGATCACGTGGTAAAGAGTCTCCGCCAGAGACTCTTTACCTAGATCGGAGCTGCGGTGTGTCAGACTGACACACTGCAACAACGAACGCCGCGATGCGCGCCCCCGGGGGCGTGCAGCGGCTTAATATCCTGATCACGTCATATGACGTTCGGTCAGGATATTGAAACCATTTTGTCACCGTCATTTTGCTATATGGCGGGCGGCAAGTGGTTAAACACTAAACCTTTTTCTGACATTTGTTGGTTTCAAGTTAAAATCTTTTTTTTTTTTTTGCTAGAAAATTACTTAGAACCCCCAAACATTATCTATATTTTTTTTAGTAGACACCCTAGAGAATAAAATGGTGGTTGTTGCAATATTTTATGTCACACTGTATTTGCGCAGCGGTCTTTCAAATGCAATTTAAAAAAAAAAAAAAACTAACCAGTAAAGTTAGCCATTTTTTTTTTTTTGTATAATGTGAAAGATTTTAAGTCGCAAGAATTGTGAGAGAATCGTGATCTTTTTATTCTAAGCAAAAAAATCGTGATTCTCATTTTGGCCAGAATCGTGCAGCTCTATATACACACATACCCACATTTTCACAATGTAATCTCGAGTTCAGTTACCAGGCTAAAAAAACTCCTTGGTATCGCCGAGGGACCGCCCAACTTGATGATTGGCAATAGACCACCTCAATACAAGAGGGAAAACTTTTTTTTTTTTAAAGCTTTATATGGCCTCCTGTTTGATACTGAGGTCCACCGCAATAGGTAAGGGCATGTCTAAAAGTGCCCCTGGGTGACCTGATGTGTTAAATTTGATGTGGATGAAATCATAGCATTGTTGGAGGTTTTTTTTTTTTTTTTTTTTTTTTTTTTTGTAATACACTGCCGTTTCACAGAGTTCCTGTGTGACACACAATTTTTTTTTTTTTTAACTTGTTTTTTCTACACACTGTATGGACACATAAGTTAACTTATGTTGTGCCCAAAGGATATTTATGCTTGTATAAACGCACATTTCAAATGCATGTTTTTGAGATTGATTATATGGTTTAGCACAATGACTGATTTTGGGGAGTGCTTTAGATTATATTATTATACAGGATTTACAGTTGTGCTCATAAGTTTACATAACCTGGCAGAATTTATGATTTCTTGGCCCTTTTTCAGGGAATATGAATGATAACACAAACATTTCTTTCACTCATGTTTAATGTTTGGCTGAAGCCATTTATTATCAATCAACTGCGTTTACTCTTTTGAAATCATAATGACAACAGAAACTACCCAAATGATCCTGATTAAAAGTGTACATACCCTGGTGATTTTGGCAGGATAACATGCACACAAGTTGACACAAAGGGGTTTGAAGGGCTATTAACCACTTGCTTACTGGGCACTTAAACCCCCCTCCTGCCCAGACAAATTTCAGCTTTCAGTGCTGTCGCACTTTGAAATACAATTGCGCTGTCATACAACAAAGTAACCAAATGAAATCTTTATAATTTTTTTCATACAAATAGAGCTTACTTTTGGTGGTATTTAATCACAGCTGGGATTTTAATTTTTTGCTAAACAAAAAGGATGGAAAATTTTGAGAAAAAAAAAAAAATCATGTTTCATAGTTTGTTATAAAATTTTGCAAACAGGTCATTTTTCTCCTTCATTGATATGCGCTGATGAGGCGGTACTGGTGGGCACTGATAGGCACAGTTAAGGCGGCACCGATAGGTGGCACTGATGTGCAGCACTGTTGATGAGGCACTGATTGTGGCCACTGATAGGTGGCACGGATGGGTGGCACTGTTGTCTACTGCTAGGTGGCACTAGCAGGTGGCACAGGTGGGCACTGAGGAGCTGGTGGCAGCTCTCCAGGGTCGGAACTGATGTCCCTCACGGCTGCTGGTGATCAGATTTTTTTTTTCTCCTCACGTTGCCGGCGCGAGGAGAAAAAATAGCCGATTACCAGCTCTGTTTACATCACATGATCAGCTGTCACTGGCTGACAGCTGATCACGTGGTAAGGGGTCAGGATCGACCCCTTACTCCGATCTGTGATCCAGCGAGTCTCAGACTCGCCGATCACAGAGTGCACCGCACCCGCCCTGCAGGAGGCGCGCATGCCGCTCGGGCATGGGAGGACGTCAATAGACGTACTCCCGGCAAAGCAGGTCCGCGCTGTAGCCATCATTCGGCTATAGCGCGGATCTGAAGAAGTTAAAAAGGTAACCATCGTCACCTGTGATCTGTTTGCTTGTAATGTGTGCATGTGTATATATATATATATATATATATATATATATATATATATATATATATATATATATATAAAGGTCAATGAGTTTCTGGACTCCTTGCATCTTTCATCCAGTGCTGCACTGACGTTTCTGGATTCTGAGTCATGAGGAAAGCAAAAGAAATGTCAAAAGGATCTGCGGGAAAAGGTAGTTGAACTGTATAAAACAAGAAAGGGATATAAAAAGATATCCAAGGAACTGAAAATGCCAATTAGCAGTGTTCAAACTGTAATCAAGAAGTGGAAAATGAAGGGTTCTGTTGAAACCAAACCATGGTCAGGTAGACCAACTAAAATTTCAGTCATAACTGCCAGGAAAATAGTTTGGGATACAAAGAAAAACCCACAAATAACTTTAGGTGAAATACAGGACTCTCTGAAAACATGTGATGTGTGGCTGTTTCAAGATGCACAATAATTAGGCACTTGAAGAAAGATGGGATGCATGGTTGAGTCGCCAGAAGAAAGCCATTACTACGCAAATGCCACAAAATATCCCGCTTACAATAGGCCAAACAGCACAGAGACAAGCCTCAAACCTTCTGGCACAAAGTCATTTGGAGCGATGAGACCAAAATTGAGCTTTTTGGCCACAACCATAAAAGCTACATTTGGAGAGGAGTCAACAAGGCCTATGATGAAAGGTACGGAGGTGAATCGCTGATGTTTTGGGGATGTGTGAGCTACAAAAGGC
The DNA here is from genome assembly GCF_042186555.1 of Aquarana catesbeiana. Taxonomy (NCBI): domain Eukaryota; kingdom Metazoa; phylum Chordata; class Amphibia; order Anura; family Ranidae; genus Aquarana; species Aquarana catesbeiana. The sequence goes on along the minus strand of NC_133333.1, from coordinate 124,320,876 downwards.
ACAGGAAATTTGGTCAAACTTGTTGGCAAGATAAATGCAGTATGTTATCAAAAAATACTGGAGGAACATTTGCATTCATCAGCCAGGAAGCTGCACAGTCTTTGGACATTCCAACATGACAATGATCCAAAACACAAGGCCCAGTCCACCTGTCATTAGCTACAGCAGAATAAAGTGAAGGTTCTGGAGTGGCCATCTCAGTCTCCTGACCTCAATATCATTGAGCTACTCTGGGGAGATCCCAAACGTGCAGTTCAGGCAAGACAGCCCAAGGATTTACACGAACTGGAGGCTTTTTGCCAAGAGGAATGGGCAGCTTTATCATCTGAGAAGATAAAGAGCCTCATCCACAAATACCACAAAATACTTTAAGCTGTCATTGATGTTAAAGGGGGCAATGTATGGTATTAAGAACTAGGGTATGTAAACGTTTGATCAGGGTCATCTGGCTAGTTTCTGTTGTCACTATGAATTAAAAAGAGTAAACACAGTTGATTGATAATAAATGGCTTCAGCCAAACACTAACCATGAGTGAAAGAAAAGTTCATGTGTTAGCATTCATATGCTCTGAAAAATGGCCAAGAAATCATAAATTCTGACAGGGTATGCAAACTTATGAACACAACTGCATATAGTGTTAATACTTTGCGCAGCGCTTAACAAAATGAAGGCAGACATTACAGTTACATTACAATTTGGCACAAAAGGAATCAGAAGAGCGCTGCACTATATTGTTGTTTATATGCTACTTAATTAGTTTGACTCCTGCTTCTGGTTACTGACACAATATTATAGATCTGAGAACATTCCAAATATAGGATTGCAACTTTCTTTTTTATCACCTGGTATTGGCAGACTTCGAAAAAAAAAAATTGTATGGTTTATAACATTTTATTTTACTGATCAAAGACTTTTATATTTATAAAAAGCTGTACATAAAATACATTATTTTGTCAACTTATGAAACGCGTACATAACTTTAAAAATTATATATATAGACTTTGCATTCTTGGTTGCAGTCATGGATGTAGGGGCAGCAAAGTGAGAAGGCAAGTATGTTGTGTGCACGCATAGACTCGCCCTTCTTGTGCATGCCAGGGGCCTCCAAAACCTGATTAACAATTTAAATTAAGAAGTAAAATATGTGACTAAACAAAAATTTCTTTGCCCCAGTGTTCTGCATCTTTGTTTCGTCGTCCAGATCTTATATTTTGTTAGTATGAATACAATGCATCGTCTAGCAATTACCCATATGTACCTCCATACCTTTCCCTCTAGAGCACCCCAGTATTTTTTCTTTTACTGTGTTCTTACAATGAGAAACTGCTTTTATTACTCCCTGTGACATCATTACCAGGCTTGTAAAATTTCTGCAGGGGCAGCATTTGTAAGACAAGTTGCTATAGACGTTGGCACTCCCCGAGGACTAGATCTCCCAAGAGCCTTTTTCAAAGTTTACTCATGGGGAAATGTGCATGTGTTACAGATTTGTGCTGAATATGTTTTCTTTCATTTTGACCTAACTTGTTTTTTAATGTTCACTGTACTTGAAGTAACATAGAAATTTTAGCTAAATTCCTGAGCCAGCAAGCCAGGGATATCCTGGTCTTTGATGGTAAACTATTCCATCCATGTCCAGAAACCAGATGATTGACTTTTCCCACGACAACAGAATGTTGCATTGCAGAGGTCAAGAAAGAAACTGGGCAAATGGAACTGCTTCAAAAGGTACAATCATGACTAGGGCTCCCATGCAAAAGTGGAGAGTCGGATGATCCTTGAACTGCAGAGTTCAAATCTGAGACCGAAGAGACTGAAGTTTCTCTTGTGAAAGAGACACAGGACTAGACCCAGATACTCCAAACGATGTATGTTACAGTAATGATTTCTAAAGGCTCAAAATCCATCAGTTATAATGTCTGTTCAGTCAAAGAAATGCCCGTCAGTGCCCGAGCCAACTGTTCCCTCAACAGGAAGTCTACATATTCCACAACAGAGATGCCATGAGAGCACAGCAGAGCTAATACTGCGGCAAGCACCTTAGTGAATAACCAAAGAGCAAAAGCGAGGCAAGGCACAAACTGGTAGTGCAAAGTCCCCACAGAAAAGCATAGGAATCACTGATGAGCTGGAAAGATTGGGGAGGTGAAGGTAAGCATCTTTGATGTACACAGAAGCTAGAAAGCCTCCCTGGAGAAGGGAGGTGATGATAGATTTTCCCTATTTCATGCAAAATTTTGGGACCCAAATGAAGATATTCAGAACTCCAAGATCCAGGATGGGGCAAACGCAGATCCAGCGCTATGCATGTCTGCAGCTCTTCTCTCCCCTCACTTTCGGGCCTTGCTGGCTTTGCTTTGCTGGGGCACTGGGAGCCAATGTCAGTGATGAGGAAGAAGAGGCATGCCCAGAAGTGAGCACGCACAAGTGCACTAGACAGAGAGAAGGGGCCAGGAGTGCTGGCGGGGGGACCCGAGAAGAGGAGGTTTGCTGCCACTCTATGCAATTCCATTGCAGGTGAGTATAGACATGTTTGTTATAGTGCTTTTTTTTTTTTACAATTGCTTTAAGCCCAAGTGCCTACGCATATGAACCAACATGAGACGCACATAGGAAATCACAACAGAGGCTTCCAGCAAACCAGAGCTGAAGTTTAACGCAACAGCCAGGCTGCTCATTTAATCAGTAAGGGATCAACTACAGAAGTAGTTAATTTCTTTTAAGGGATTTTGATTAATCATACAATAAAGTCTCAACCAGAAGGGTACACCTGAGAGAACTGCACTTTAGAAAAGGCTTGTAGCCTCATTTTAGTTGGGTCAGTGAACATAGGCACATCCCCTACTTTAAGGCAGGACATGGCCAGATTCACAGTGGGAATGAATCACTTTGGTACAAAATCCTCACTGAACAGATACAAGGCTTAAAAGCACTCGGGAGGAGCAAATAACTTATTAGGATGCTTCCAATCTCCATAGAAAAATAGTTGGAAAAGCAGGCATAAAGAGAAACTTGATCTAAGGCTGAAGACTGGTAAAAGCAACAGGCTGATCCTCTAGTTTCAGAGTGGTGCACACTCTATTAATAGGAGCCAAAACGGTCTCTTTTACGGCTAATGCTTCCAAATTAGACTGCGACTCCTCATGGGCAAGCTCATTAGGACTGGATCAACTTAGAATTAGACAAAGCTTCTGAGGCCAATGGCTTGGAAGCCACTATAGCCATAGACAAAATATACAAGTCGCAGGGAAAGGTGTGGTAGTGCAAGTGTGGCCTCTGCAATCACAGTCAGCAAAATGAGTGATTTGGCCATAAAGTTTTCCATGACCCTCGTGAAGGCCTTGCATGATAGGGCAGATTATGCAGGTATCAACTGATGAAGCTGAAAAGCAGTGCAAGGATGGGATAGACTCCAAGTACAGAGGGCAACATACCTCCAGGCTACAGACGTTGGTACCGTCAGTGGACACACTGCAAAAAGTCCAGGAGCTGTTAGTAGAAAGTGAGACCCATACAATGGGGCTGAACTCATGTCTAGAATCAGACATGTCGTGACTACATGGCAGTAACACAATGTATAGGCTTAACACAAAAAGGCAAGGCATCTGGTGCTTCCAAAACAAAAACAGCATGTAGCAGATGAGGGTGAGATGACCGAAGGTGTACAAAGTCACTGTAGGCGGGCAGCAGGTATGTATCAAAACTCTACTCGGCTCTTGCAAGCAGAAGAAGCAGTGGGGAGATGTTCCTTAATGCTATATTGTCGGGAAAGAGCACAGCACTCAACCCAGTCAATTAAGTCAGCTCTCCATCCCATAGCGTTAACCTCTTTTGGTCTAAAGCCAGTCTTAGGAGGACTGTGCCAAATAGCTGCAAGCTGGTGGGAAACACCAGCAGTAGTGTAGAGAAAAGCTTTGATTGAAGATGAAAAATTGCTGGAAATATCACAGGTTGGTCTTTAAAACAGCAGAGTTGAAAAGAATGTCCATCCTATCTTCACAGAGACAAGGCAATGCCAGTAGCTCTGGACCTAGAAGGCATTCAGCAGTAAACTTTTACTGGAGTTTAGTCACTTCCAGGCTATCCCTGCAATGTCCAGTCCAATGAGGGTACTCCAAAAGCCAGGCTGAGGATAACCATGCTGGATAGCTGCAATCAAAGAGACAAAGCTCCAGCAGCAGTGAGTTTTTTTTGTTTTTTTTAATTTAAGAACAAAATCAGAGGAAAAAAAATGCTACAAAAAATTCTATACTAGCAGAAAAGCTGAGGCATGATTGTAATAGGGGGGTTATCCTGTGCTGGCATACAGTTTTTTTTTTTCGTTTACCAGTATCCAGTCCTCCTGTATACAGTAGTATAACCCTAAGGTTTAAGACTCCCTCAACAGGAGAGAAAAAAAAAAAATTTTTTAGGTTACAAATCAAAATATATACAGTTAAAGAAAAGTATCTGACATTCTAATTTTTTTTTGTAGTAAAACTAATAATAACCTGAAGTACTTACCCCCATGGGTATAGGGCTAGTAATTCTTTCAAGGTGCCCATGACTGATTGGTGAGCAAGGAGGTAAAAGCGCTGCAGAAAATGGATCCCCCTCTGAGAGGGGAATATGAGGAGACCCCGGAGGCCGACCTTGAACTGTGAGAGCCACATATGAGCCAGCTGCAACAAGAAAATAAAAAACAAACAAACTGTAGTCAACATTTAAAAAAAAAAAAAAAAAAAAACAACCAAACAAAATTGCACTACTAAAAACAACAAAATATAAAAGTGATAGCAGCCAGCATCAACAGTGTAGAAAACCGTGCAATAAAATACAAATAAATATAAATGCAGCGCTAATAAGTGGTATATGAAGCGAGGTGATAGCATATCACCCCGGAAGTGATGTAAAGTTGCTAATGGCTTGATGGTAAAATACAAGCAACTATAAACGAAAACAAATAAAGTGAAAAAAATCAGTCTCCAATAATTAAAAAATAGTGTCCGTGGTAGAATAAGCCTAGGTTGCTGAGCCATTTGTGCCCTGTCACCACGCAATTTTTTTACCCATTTGTAATCACTATTTGTACTCATTGTTTTAGGGGATTTTATATCCTCCTTTTTCTGGCGTTTTTTAATAAACCTTTTATGCTGGATTCATGCACTCAAGACTTTCTCTTCTCTCCTTTATGATGTGGCATCCTTTGCTGTGGAGTCTGCATGTTCCAGCTGTTTGCTCTCTGTGAATGTGAGCACATCCATCCGCTGGGAACCAAAGCATCACCATCCATCCATGGTTTCTCCCGATGAAGCCATTGGTAGGCATCCTCCCACCATCAGTGCCTTCCATCAAGCACCCTGAGGATTGATTGATCCAAATGCCCGATTGACATACCACCGTATGGCTGAGTGTGTTCACCACTTCTGGTAAGCGTATCCATTTCTTCTGCCATCATAGCTGTATGTGGACCTTGAGCACATGAGGACTACGGTTTCGCTTTACCTATTGGTTGAAAGGCATCATTCACACATATTCCCTTTCTATGACAAATATATTTTTTTGTATTTTTTCTATTTATTCAAGAACACTTATTCTACCACGGACACTATTTTTTAATAATTGGAGACTGATTTTTTCACTTTATTTGTTTTCGTTTATAGTTGCTTGTATTTTACCATCAAGCCATTAGCAACTTCATATCACTTCCGGGGTGATATGCTATCACCTCGCTTCATATACCACTTAATAGCGCTGCATTTATATTTATTATCATTTTTTTAAAGCATGAAAGGAAAAAAAGGTTGTGAATATGCAACTTGTAAGGAACAGCTGCTAGATGCTGTAAAAAGCCAAGAACCCCAAAATCTTTGGGAGAAGGGCCTTAAGCAGGGAGATGCCTTAGAAGGCTGTGAAATCATTCAAAAGAAGAAATGTGTGAGCATCAGAATTTAGGCATATGGCTCAAAGAATTTTGCTATGGACCCTTGTAGGAAATGGTCTCCAAGGCACACTGGGATAACAATGTTTGGGCTGAGTTTAAGCTTGAGTTTAAGGGTCTAATAAATTAACAGCTCAATGTGGACTACATTGGTGTGAATAAATCGGACGTATAACCCATCATGCTGTGTTTGCTATTAAAAGGTATAACATCTTTCATATGAGAGATATAATGAATGTGTACAGGAGACAAGGCAGAAGCCTAGCTACTGCAGTAGACATACTGGCAGATATACAGGACACAGTGCAGGACCACAGCTACTGCTGTAATAGTAAAGATGTTTTAGAGGCATGATGGGACATGCATCCATAATGGACAAGGGTCCCTGTGTAACATTTAGAAAGTTCTTTTAATTCTTCTCAAACAGGGAAATAGATGATCACCTTTGTAACTGAATCTGAAAGGAGTAAAGGAAATGGTCTTTTTTGTGAAGTAAACAAAAAATAGAAATTTCCTGCGAGCCACAAATGGATCAATGCCTCTAAGGGGTGACAATCATTAATTAATTAGCAGCAAACACTCAACCACGTTTCATACCGTGTAATATAAAGCATAAAAATAATTGTGCCTGCGCTGAAAAATAAACTAAAATAACGTGCAAAATCGGTAAATTAATCCACTATAAATAAGTTGTAAAACCATATATGTGTAATATAATAATTGTATATAAAAGTGCAATATATAGCCTCAAAGTGCATATAACATTGTGCAAAAAGCAATATAACCCATTGAAAGTGCACCATACATAAGTGAAAAACAACAACAAGTGCACAGGTATCCTGTGTATTGCAAGTGTCCAGCTCAATCCACGGGTTAAAACCTAAAAAAATGTGTACAAACAGTGTCCATAAAATAGGAGTTCCTCAGAAATCTTCTGAAAGGTGCTCAAATCACAGCAAACAATACGTGCTCTCCCGTGACACCCCACATGTGCTTGCGCTCACCTCTGCTTGTGTGACCCAGTAACTAAACTGTGTCAAACACGCAATGGGGCCACTCCTGGGCTCCCTCAGGATGGAATGATATGAATACAATCCTCACAGGTGCAGTCAGAATCCACATGTATAGGAGAGAAGTAAGAACTCCATAGTGTAATAACGCAGGGATATTTTATTTATTTAAAAGAAAATCCTCCAGGAGGGTATTCACATTGAGTGGGTGCTCCAGTGCACCAAACTTTAACAAGCGTAAAAAACTGCAATTCAAATGGCGTGCGGTGTGGTGTGTAATGTCTCCTCCACTGCTGACAGCTCCGTCCTACCCCTCCCCGACGCGTATTCGGCACAGGGATCACGTGCCTTCCTCTGGGGGATATCATTGGATCATTGCAATGATATCCTCCAGAGGAAGGCACGTGATCCCTGTGCCGAATACGCGTCGGGGAGGGGTAGGACGGAGCTGTCAGCAGTGGAGGAGACATTACACACCACACCGCACGCCATTTGAATTGCAGTTTTTTACGCTTGTTAAAGTTTGGTGCACTGGAGCACCCACTCAATGTGAGTACCCTCCTGGAGGATTTTCTTTTAAATAAATAAAATATCCCTGCGTTATTACACTATGGAGTTCTTACTTCTCTCCTATACATGTGGATTCTGACTGCACCTGTGAGGATTGTATTCATATCATTCCATCCTGAGGGAGCCCAGGAGTGGCCCCATTGCGTGTTTGACACAGTTTAGTTACTGGGTCACACAAGCAGAGGTGAGCGCAAGCACATGTGGGGTGTCACGGGAGAGCACGTATTGTTTGCTGTGATTTGAGCACCTTTCAGAAGATTTCTGAGGAACTCCTATTTTATGGACACTGTTTGTACACATTTTTTTAGGTTTTAACCCGTGGATTGAGCTGGACACTTGCAATACACAGGATACCTGTGCACTTGTTGTTGTTTTTCACTTATGTATGGTGCACTTTCAATGGGTTATATTGCTTTTTGCACAATGTTATATGCACTTTGAGGCTATATATTGCACTTTTATATACAATTATTATATTACACATATATGGTTTTACAACTTATTTATAGTGGATTAATTTACCGATTTTGCACGTTATTTTAGTTTATTTTTCAGCGCAGGCACAATTATTTTTATGCTTTATTTTTTGTGAAGTAGAAAGACAGCAAGAAAGCAAAAAAGCAAGTAGGAACGTACAGTAGAAAGGAACAGAGATAACAGCAATAGAGACTTTTTTGTGTACCTCTGCAAAATAAAAACAATTCTGGGGCATCTCTGGAGTAAATGTCAGCAATGTCCCCCTCTCACCTCCACTTACTGAGCAGGTTCCCTAAGCTTAAAAGATGAAAGGCCTGCTACAAGAGGATGAACCTGCAGTAGATGAAGCATGGAGGGGCAAACAGACTGTACACATAAGGAAGAGGATGACAATTCAATAGGGACGTGAAATTTGAGATAGTGGGGTAGGAACCTCTTTCCCCTCTAACTGCCTCAAGGGATTTCCCAAAGAGAAGTTCACCTTCAAATGGCATACTTAAAAGGCACCTTTCTCAAGCAAGGGAGATTGCAGTGCTAGTTGTGGAAAGAATATGAGCTTCAGCACCAAAAAGGAAAAAAACATTAAATACAAGAGACATTGGAACTTCTAGAACTTATACAACTCCCTTTCTCCCTAAGGAGAAGCCATGACATCTAGCAGATAACACATGTTTATAATGCAATATATTTTACCCATATTTATTGCATGTCAGCACAATCTATGCTGCAGTTTGGTTGGATCTAGAGTTCCTATTTAAAAGCCTGCAAGCTAGATTAGACGAGAATTGAACCCAAACAAAAAGGTCAAATCAATAATCAGAAGTTACAGTTACCATTATTAGCTTGTTACCTTCAATTCATATAATAAAAAAGGACATTCTTAAGTAAAACACTTAAGAGTATTGGTTTATTGATCCATGTTCTAATACAAATCCAACTCCTGGGCACCAACTAGACAGTGTAACCTTCCTAATCAAGTAGATAAAAAAATATTAGCAACTTTAGAAGTGGCTTGAATAACAGGCTTTAATATACAGTATACTGAAGCCTTTTGCGAATCAACAGGGAGTCTTAATGCATTCCCCCCCCATGAAAATCAAGAGTTCTACTTTCCTGCCAGCCAACTACCATTGAAACAAATAAGCCTTAAAGTGGTTTTAAATTCAAAGTTTTTTTTTTACCTTAATGCATTTTGAGTGTTAAGGTAAAATACCTTCAACTAGTCCTCGCTCTATCCAGCGCTGTGCCCCCCTGCAATGGCGCTGTTCTCTCTTCCTGGTTTCAAAGGAAACTCCGTAGCAAAATGTCATTGGCTCCTGATGCTGTCAGTCAAATACTGTGAGGAGGGAGCAGGGGGCATGGCCAAGCCACGCTGTGTCTATGGATGCAAACAGCCCCTCTGGGAAGCATGCCTGCACCGGTGCCCTCTCAGCACACGGCTTGCTGCGGGGGGCACTCACAGAACAGGAGGAGTGGACAGTGATGGAAGGGGAATCCAGAAGAGGAGGCAAGGGACTATAACAGCTTTTTTTATAATAGGAAGAAAGAGTAAGCCTTTAATATCACTTCAACTACAACATTTACAATAAAGATTTCACAAAAAATAACTACTCACCTCAATCCTATCTTCTGGGGAGTGTGGGTAAAGTCACCGCCCTTCACTGATTCCTCCTCCTCACTTGAAATCCTGCGAGAATACATTCCTGCAATGGGCTAGAATGCAATCTCGCCAGATTTCAAGTGCCCAGCTTTTCCAGGAGGCAGTGGTAAGGCATGGTGATGTCTCCATGCCTCCCAGAAGCCAGGAGGAGGGGAGTATTTTTAGCTTTTTTTTTTTTTTAAATCTATATTTTTACAGGTTTTCTCGTTGCTAGTTTTGTTTGGAGGGTGGGGGCTAGGCAGGAAAAAGACCATCTATTTTTCATATAAAGAGAAGAAACAAGAAAAGAAGCACCTCCCCCACACAACACCAGAACCCGGAGCCAACACACCAGGGACAGCCTTGGTCTTGGGAGATAACCCGATCGGTCTCTCCAGAGACATCACTAATGTATGCCATAATGACAAAATATTCTGTTGCTAATGTCTGGAGTGGAATTGGAAAAGGAACTGCATTGACCGCCATCATTTACCTTCGGCCAACATACCCAGCACCCCCAATCCTCTGATAGCAGCTGCAATCCACACAATCTCATTTATATTCCTCTTCAGCCTAGAACCAGCCTCCCCTTCTCCTGTGCCCTTTGGAATGCCGCTCTGTTTGTGATAAATAGGTCATGGACGGTGATGAGTTTGTTACAAACTCCCTGAACAAACTTGCAATTACTGAGACCTGAATTCAAGAATCTGACCTTCCTTCTCCTGCTTCTCTCTCCTATGGTGGCCTCCTGTGGACTCACTCTCCCAGGCCTAGTGGACGGAAAGGAGGTGGTGTTGGAATCCTCCTATCCCCTCAAAGCACTTTTCAGGTTCTTCATCCACCCCCCTCTCTGTCCCTTTCTTCATTTGAAGCTCACTGTATTCGTCTATTTTCTCCAGTTTCATTGAGAATTGCTGTGATCTATTGGCCCCCTGGACCGGTATCAAACTTCCTTGACAACTTCCCTGCCTGGCTACCCTACTTTCTCTCTTCTGAAATTCCAACAATCATTCTTGGTGACTTCAACATTCCTGTTAATCTTAACACTCACGCTACGTCTAAGCTGCTGAGCCTAACCTCCTCTTTTGACCTAAAACAATGGACAAGCGCTTCTACTCACTCTGTTGGCAACTGCCTTGACCTCATTCTCCTACCTATGCACTCCGCATCACCTCTCCAATATTCCTTTTCCTCTCTCTGATCACCACCTTATTAGTTTCACTCTCTCCTTGTCTGCCTCCTCCTTGCCTTCCAACTACCAAACCATTACCCGTAGAAACCTTCACCATCTTAACCCTTCTCTTCTTTTTTCTGCTACATATTGTCTCTACGACAAAATCTCATCCTTGTCCTGCCCCAACTTGGCCACTTCTGTCTACAATAGTTCACCGTCATCCACCCTGAATACCTTCGCCCCCCTCACTACACACAGAATCAGGCCCCGACCGCTACAACCCTGGCAGACAGACAATACCAGAAGCCTCAAAAAACATAACCGCGCTCTTGAGCGTCTGTGACGTAAAACTAAGTCACAGCAAAATTTCAGCCAATAGAAGTCTGCCCTCCAAAAATACCATTCCTGCCTCCACACTGCCAAACAGACCTACTTTATCACTCTCATTAACACCCTCTCACGCAGTCCCCGTCAACTCTTTTCTACCTTTACCACTCTACTTCGTCCTCCATTACCCCCACCCACTAACTTACTGCCCAGGAGATTGCTAATCACTTCAAAAATAAGATTGAGACAATTTGTATCGAGATCTCCGCTCTACAGATATCTCCCTCACCTTACACTCCTTGTCCTTCTGCACAATCAATACTTCCCTCTTTTAACCCAGCTACTAAAGAGGAAGTCACTAAACTTTTTTTCTAATGCCCACCTAACCTCCTGCCCCCTGGACCCTGTTCCTTCTCAAATACTACGGTCACCATCTGACTCAATCCTACACTCCTTAACTCATATCTTAAACCTCTCCCTCTCTACTGGCATCTTCCTAAACCATCTAAAACATGCGCTAGTCACTCCCTTACTCCCTTTTGTCTTCAAACTCCTTGAACGTTTAAGTCTACAATCGACTGAGCGACCACCTCAATGAGAATAACCTTCTTGATCCCCTTCAGTCTGGATTTCGCCCACAGCACCCCACAGAAACTGCCCTCCTAAAACTCACAAATGACTTACTAACAGCCAAAACCAATGGTCATTATTCCATACTCTTACTCTTGGACCTTTCTGCTGCCTTTGATACAGTTGACCATCCCCTCCTCCTCAAAAAACTCAATTTGCTTGGTCTTCATGACTGCACTCTCCGTTGGTTCAAGTCTTACCTATCTCATCACACCTTCAGTGTCCCCCAAGGTTCTGTCCTTGGACCTCTACTATTCTCGATCTACACATCCTCCCTGGGTCAGCTGATAGCCTCCCATGGCTTTCACTACCATTTATATGCTGATGACACCCAAATCTATCTCTCTGCCCGTCAGCTCACCCCATCAATCTCCTCACGCATCACTGATCTACTAACAGACATATCAGCCTGGATGTCAAACCACTTCCTCAAACTGTATCTATCTAAAACTGAGCTCTTAATATTTACTCCCCCACGTGCCCTTCCCCTGACTTCTCTGTCAAGATCAATGGCACATCTATCAGTCCGTCCCTGCATGCCAGAGTGCTAGGGGTAACCTTAGACTCTGAACTGTCCTTTCAGGCCCACATACAATCCCTGTCCAAATCATGCCGCCTTAGCCTCCGCAACATTTCCAGAATATGCCCCTTTTTACCTAAATGACACCACCAAGCTTCTAATTCACTCCCTGGTCATCTCTCGCCTTGATTACTGCAAATCCCTCCTCATTGGGTTACCTTTACATAGACTATCCACCCTTCAGTCCATAAGGAATGCCGCTGCAAGACTCATCCACCTTACCAACCATTCAGTGTCCTCCACCCCTCTCTGCCAATCCCTCCACTGGCTTCCACTCACCCAACAAATAAAATTTAAAGTACTAACAATAATTTACAAAGCCATCCATAACTCTGCCCCCAGCTACATCACTAACCTAGTCCCAAAATACCAACCAAGCCGATCTCTTCGGTCATCCCAAGACCTCCTACTCTCTAGCTCCCATGTCACCTCCTCCCATGCTCGCCTTCAGGATTTCTCCAGAGCTTCTCCCATCTTTTGGAACTCCCTACCCAAATCTGTCCGACTGTCCCCTAATCTATCCATCTTTAGGCGATCCCTGAAAACCCTTCTCTTCAAAGAAGTCTATCCTGCTTCTAACTAACACTGTTTGACTTCCTCCATCAGCTCATCCCCCTACAGCTATTACCTTTTGTATCAATTGACCCTTCCTTTTCAGATTGTAAGCTCTAACGAGCAGGGCCCTCTGATTCCTCTTGTACCAAATTGTAATGTAACTGTAATGTCTGCCCTCATGTTGTAAAGCGCTGCACAAACTGTTGGCGCTATATAAAACCTGTATTATAATAATAATAATAATAATAATTGGAGGCTACCAAGTCCTTAATATAAAAGCAGAAGTTCAGGTGACTTCTGGATTGGGGACTGAACACTCTGGCCTCGGAAGTACTAAGGACCAGATCTTAGATATGCTAAGTGTTGAGTAGGAGCCAGGGACAATTGCTCAAGGTCCAATGCAGTATGGTCTAAAAAGTCAGTCGGAGGATGAACACACCCAATAGCTGCAAGTTGGTGAGAAACACCAGCAGCAGTGCAGAGTAGAGCCTTGATTGAAGAAGAAAAGAAAATGCAAGAAATATAAAATGCAAGAAATATATGTTCGTCTTTAAAACAGCAGAGCTGAAAATAGATGTTTATCCTCCTAAGGACAATATCTAAAATGGAGGTATGCTGGCAGTGAGGGGTTACACCCAGAGTTGGGCTATGGCTTTACACAGGGGCAACCCTTCAGGTGACTTAGCCGCCTGACAAGTCGCCCTCCATGCATTGCAATGGAACTGTTCTAATAGGAGCAACTCAAGTTGCTCAAACCTAGAAAAAGGCTCCTGTGCTACTTTGGAGCGACTTCAGAGCGGCCTGCATTGACATCTATATAGAAGTCGTTCAGCAAGCCATGCTGTAGTTGCGCTCTGAAGGGGTGGCTTCACAGTCAAATGACTTGAAGCCGCCCCTGTGTGTACCGGCACCAATACTACCAGCTGCAAGTGCTTACATGCAATATTTTCCAGCAAGCATGACAACTGTGGGAAAGTTAACTTACCCTCACATGTAGGGAGTACATTATACGTTCATAATTATCACAACATATTAAATTATGAGCACTGCTTGGACCTTACACGCTTATTGAAGTCTGCTTGCTTTTCAGATAAGGTCAGAAAATCTTTCATGACCAGAGGTAAATGAAACCTACAGTGCTGAAAAAGTATTTGCCCCCTTCCTGATCTTTTTATTTGTTGCATATTTGTCACACTAAAGTGATTCAAATCATCTAACAAATTTTAACACCTTCACGCCTAAAGGTAAAACCAATCTTAATGCCTAAGCTCAATTTTGCAACTTTGACACGAGTTAGTAAAACCATACATATCGCAACTACTTTGTGCATCCGGGTGGATTTATACCTTGATTTTTTTCAGGACAAATTGGGCTTTCATTTGGTGGTAAACAGTTACGGATATCTCCTAATTTTTTTTTTTTATTATCTAAGGAAACTGGCCCAAAATAGTAAAAAAAAACAAAAAAAAAACACCTTTTTTAAAATGTAACTGCATTATTCTTGCTACTACCATAACCTACCACCAAAATAAATTCTCCTGCTCCCGACAACCACAGCGATAGCGCATGTGTGTATGTTGGTTTTTGTTTGTACCCGTAGTACAGCCCAGAAACAATAATGCGCATTTTGCTGTTTTGTTTTTTTTTTTTTTTATCCTACCTAAAACACACCGACTGACACCGATACCAATTAAAAAAAAAAAAAATCCTGTCCAAAAAACACTGACCCTGACCTTTGATCCAAGCACCTGATTTAGATCAAACCTTGAGCTAGATTTTTTTTCTATTTTGTAAAAAAATTTTAAGAGCTCGCCTCATCACTTACTTCCTGGTTTACGAGACACCAGAAGGGACATCACCGACTCCTCCCAAATTTTTGCCTCGCTGGTCGCGTGACGTTCTCCAGGGAATGGTCCCAAGAGAAAGCCACGTGACCAGTGATGCAACGCATTGGGAGGAGCCAGTGACGTCACTTTCGGTGTCTCGTAAACCAGGAAGTAAGCAGTGAGGCAGCGAGCTCTTGATGTTTTTTTATTACATGCAATTATACAAGATGCTGTAAATGTGAATGGGTGATTTTATAATAAATAATATTATTTTGAAGCAGTATTGCGCTAAGATTGTCTATAGTATTTTGAGTAATCTTTAAGGAGCAGATTCCACTGTATGCTACAAGGACTGCAGGCGCACCTGGATACAGTGCGTGTTTTATGATCTTGGAAGATCTTTATACTCAAGGCTTGATTGACCTGTAGGGGGTCCCCCTGAGGTGAGCAGGCAATTCACCTAGAGGTGGTGGTGAACATAATCACTGGATTTTTGCTGTATGGCACATATTCGAACAAGTTTTCCCTGAGAAGTGGACTCTTGCCTTGAATTTTAAAATTTGTTTGGGATTTTTTTCACATTTTCACTTTATTTTATATTTTTTACATTTTTTGTGGTTTATTTTTTCATCATGGTAGTGACGTTTTCTACTATATGTTACATACTGTATAAAGTCATTCATCAGCACTAGCTATTGATGGTAATTAGCAGTGTGTTATTCACATATTTTTTCTTGCACAGGTTCACGTTTCACAGGTTGAACTAACGCACTATTATTTGACTTTATACTGTTTAAGCTCATGCCATAGCATCTCAATCAGACTTAAGCCCGGACTTTGACTAGGCCACTCCAAAACCTTAATTTTTTTTTTTTTTTTTCAGCCACTCAGAGGTTGACTTGCTGGTGTGTTTCGGATCATAGTCCTGCTGCATGACCCAAGTGTGCTTGAGCTTGAAGTCACAAACTGATGGCCAGACATTCTCCTTCAGGAATTTCTGGTAGAGAGTAGAATGCATGGTCCCATCAATTATGGCAAGTCATCTAGGTCCTGAAGCTGCTCCAGACCATTACACTGCCTCCACCATGTTTGATTGTTGGCATAATGTTCTTTTTATGAAATGCAGTGTTTGTTTTACGCCAGATGTAACGGCACATCTTCCAAAAATGTTTACTTTTGTCTCATCAGTCCACAGAATGTTTGCTCAAAAGTCTTGGGGATAATCAAGATGTTTTCTGGCAAATGTGAGATGAGATTTTGTGTTATTTGGGGACAGCAGTGGCTTTCCCCTTGGAACGCTCCCATGGATGCCGTTTTTGCCCAATCTGTTTATTGTTGAATCACGAACACTGACCTTAAACTGAGACCTGTAGTCCTTTAGATGTTGTTCTTTTATGACCTCCTGGATGAGTCGTGGTTGTGCTCTTAGGCTGGTCACTCCTGAGATGGTCCAACACTGTTCAAAGTTTTCTCCGTTTGTGGATAATGGCTCTCACTGTGGTTCACAGGTGTCCCAAAGCCTTAAAAATGGCTTTGTAACCCTTTCCAAGCCGATACATGCATTAATTTGTTTCTCATCTGTTCTTGAATTTCTTTAGATCGTGACATGATGCTTTTTGAGATCTTTTAGTGTGCATCACTGTGTCAGATGTATTGATTAAACAGGCTAATCACGGTACATAAATGATTTATCGGGGGGGGGATTACTTTTTTACATAGGGCCAGGCAGATCTGGACAGCATTTTTTTCCCCCTAATAAATGAAAACATCGTTTAAAAACTGAATTTTGAATTTACTCGGGTTATCTTTGTGTTGTATAAAAAAAATGTTCTGATTATCTAAATCATTTAAGAGTGACAAATATGCATAAAAAGAAAAAAAAATCAGGAAGGGGGCAAATACATTTTCACAGCATTGTAGATGCTCAAACCAAATGTAGTAGTGTGAGCATGCCGCAGTTACCTTGACAGGAACTACACAGGGAAATTTATCAAAATTGTAGCTGACAGAATCTAGAGCAGCTGTGCATTGCAACCAATCAGTGCCTATCTTTCATTTTTTAATGCTTAACTGAACAAACCGGAGATAGAAGCTGAGTGGTTGCCATGCACACAATCTTGGGAGAAGGCCATGACCACCCCCCACAACACACAGCAGGCAACTGACAACCTCAGCTGTGTATGTTTCCTTGTTTCCTTATTGGACTGTTTGGAGGGGTTGTGTTCATTCCCTCCACTTAGATCTCAGATTACACTCAGCTCCCTGCTGTGCAGTATGTGAAATGATAGCTCTGCCCCCTGTCTACTGGAGCTCAGAAATAGCCTTTGATCTGTGTACTTTGGCACAAGAGAAGAAATTGCGGCAAATAAACCGGCACAACTTCTGTAGAAGGATCTTTTTCATCTCTGTGCATCACCTAAGGCTAGTCACTTCTCTGGGTATTTTCAAGGCTTTTCAACCGATTTAATATCCTGCATACCCAACACATGCTTCCTTAATACCTCCCCCGATTGCCTCTCTTTACCTACCCCTGTGCAGCTGTATATAAAGTATGCAAAATTTAACAGCGTATGTTCCCTCACTGTAGAAACTACCTTCATTGTGACAATGATTTCGGTAAATGAAAATCAAGGATGCTCACACTTTATAAGCTTTACCACTTCCAGATGGTTAGAATGTGTGACCAGTGTTCCATTAACCTGAAAAAATACAGATGGAGATGAGATGCATGTCCTAGTTGCAAAGAAAGGCAAAAGGTCACAAACATTAACCAACAAGTATGGCACAGTGAACATTAACATGACATTAAACAATATCCGTATCCCCCCCCCCCCCCAAAAAAAAAAAAAATCCATACACACTTACTACTCAATAGTCCTGTAATTTATTTTTCTTAAAATCATTTCTTACTGTGTTTTTCTGTTTCCTTATAACCAAGTCTGTAAGCTACCAAAACTCTCCTATTCCTCCTTTCTGCCATTTACTTGGCACACTACAGGGTGGCTACATTCCTACATAAAGTGGGACAATGGGAACGAATGTAGCCACCATCTAACAGGAAGGTCAAAGTAGCAAAATAAAAAAAAAAAGGAATGTAGAGATTTTAAGGCGGCCGAGAGCACTAGAAAGTGCATTTTTGAGTTAAAGTTATTGTAAAGGCTTGTTTTTTTTTTTTTTAAATAACATGTTATACTTACCTCCTTCTGTGTAGTTGGTTTTGCACAGAGCCACCTTGATCCTCCTCTTTTCCAGTCCCTCTTCGCTGCTCCTAGCCCCTCCCTCCTTTGAGTGAACCTCAGCCAGCAGCTTGCTACAGGGGGCACCCAAGCCAAGTCAGAGCTCCGTGTATCCATTCAGACACGGAGCCCTGACCTGGCCCTGCCCCCTCTCTCCCCTGATTGGCAGACTGACTTTGACAGCCGCGGGAGCCAATGGCACCGCTGCTGTGTCTCAGCCGATCAGGAGGAGTGTCCTGGATGGTTGAGGGGATCGTGGACATCGCTGGAGAGAGAAGGGACTCAGGTAGGTAATTAGGGGGGTGCTGGGGGGCTGCTACACACAGTGCCTTTACAACTCCTTTAAGAATACATACTGAAATAGATTTTTTTTTTTTTTTTAAACCAGTGATGCTCTACTTCAGAAAAAAAGAGCAATCATTGTCAGAAGGATTCAAATACATAAATAAGCAGGAGAACTTTTTCAAGTATCAAAATATTTTGTACCTTGATGATGCGGTCACCAGTCTGCACTCCGGCTCGCATGGCAGCGCCATCTAATGCAAAGAGGAGCACATTAATAGCAGTAAAAGTGAACATGCACCTTAATAATGTTTGTTGTTGGAATTAACACAGTACTAACTATGGCCTATCATGTGTAACTTACACAGCCCATGGAAGTCCCCATTATCAGCTAACTGGGACTTTAAGAGTCTTTGTTGACCCACAGTCATCTTGTTCAATAACAACTAATATCTAAACACATCCCAACAATTTGTAACTTATAAGCAAAGAAAAAATTTGACCACTATGAGCCACATCCTGGAATTAAAAGCACATCTCCAGAATATTTATTTTCCAGTTTTGGACTGTGTAGGGAAGGGTTAGAAAAGCTGTTAGATTTTTATCACTGTCAACATTTCACATTCCTCCTTTCTTGTTCTATCTGACACCAGTCTGTATGCAGCACAAATCTTTGTTCTTCACCTAAATGTGAAAAATGTTTGCCAACTAGCTGAATGAAGTGCTGGGGATGTTTGCAAAGTTCAATGTTCTGTCCTGCCCATGTACACCTTTCCTATGCTAGTGATATATGGTGTGTGAGTGGCTGCCATTTTATTTGACAAGTTTGACTATTGCTATATACAGTATGGGCCTCAGGTTGGAAGGTCAGATTTAGTAGTTTTGAGTTAGAAACCACACTTTGCAGAGGTGCTTTAATATGGCAGTGTTTGAAAATGTATGCCCCAAAAATCTAGTTTTTTCCTAAAAAAAAAAAAAAGTGAAGTGGCTTAATTAGGCAAAAAACACATGCAGCACATCTCTGTAATACATGCACATTTCTGCAATTTTTTATCAATTTGATAAAATGCTAAAAAATACATAACTTTTTGATTCTGCAAAATACTGAATAAGCTTTTAATTTCCTGCAGCTTGTTGACAACGCTGCCTCTGCTGCACTGAAACTCCAAGCAGCGTTTTCAGCTATGATCGAGTTCTCCCCTGCTTGTTTATAAAACTAATTGCTGATATTCTCTTAGGCTATGTTCACACTTATGTGGGTATGCGTTTAAATCGCAGGCGTTCCTGCACCTACAGTCAAAATACTCTGTTCTTTAGCAAATGTGCAAAGATGCTATTATATCTTATTGGCACCCTTGTTCATCTAAAAATGCAGCGGCTGCAATCTTGAAAAGCTGCAGAGACCTTTTTCCTGCGTTTCCTGCAGGTATAGCAGTCCATTCAAATGACTAGGCTGCTGGGACCACTTAAACACGGCACGCAGAAAAGGAGTTAAATGTGAACCTAGCATAAATGCATATACTGAATTCTTTCTCAGCAAAGCAATGCTGCTGCCTTAAAGGGTTTGAGAAAAAATGAAAAAAATAAAGCCCCACACTCCCCTCCCCCCCAGTCTCCATGGAGACTTAAAAGCCCTAGAGAAGCGGGAGAAGAGTAGGGATTTTAAATCCCTGGACCACTATACCAGCTGCGTGAGCACTGACAGTGCATCACCCCGCATTCATTATTTCTGAAAAGGTGAACACTTTAATGCGGGGGTCCACCTATCTATCGTCTTTTTTTTTTGGAGTTCATTCACAAACTTTTCTTCTCATGATTATCTACTCACATGTTCTGTGTAATAAGTCCGCCTGTGTCCGATTTCGTTGTAAAGAATAACTTAAAATTCACTGAAGGTGGTTTCCATCTTCATTGTGGGCATTTGAAGCCCACAAGCATGTATTTCCTGGATGCGGTGAATGCTGGGAGCAGAGATGTTGTGATGACGCTGTTGCACAATGCATGCTGGGAAGCCTGAGACTAGCTCCCAGGGACTGTGGGAGGTCTGGGAGAGGCTAGAAACACGCCTACTCCCATGGGAGGAAAACCAGGAAGTGCAAAGAAGATTAGAAAAAAAAGGTAATTACGGCGATTTAAATTTTTTTACACAGCATGTCAGCATCTAGGCAAGGAAGAGAATGCATAGAGATAATGTTCAAAATTTGGGTGGAACCCCGCTTTAAATCCAGAGAGTTCTCGCATACTGTGCGTAGGGAAATACTAACTAGAAGATAACATTTTGGGGGCGTGCCTACAACAGGAAGAGACATTGGACGCCTGGTGATGATGTCAGAGTGATAAAAGTGGAACAAGGTAAAAGAAAAAAGAAATCATGTTGGCACATGCACTGGAGTGAGGGGGGAGTTAAATTTGGGTCAGATTGGAAGTGCCAAGACATCTCCCCATTGGGAACACAAACAGCAATACTAATCGGACATATGATACAAATATTTTTGGCTAAACTTGGGTAAAAAAAAAAAAAAAAAGCAAAGCAAAATTACAGAAGTTATTTGCGCTTACTTGCTTGTGAGGTACAGCTGTCCTTATGACTTATTACTTATCACAAGAGAAATATTATTTAGTAGTAGCATTCTACACCGGTACACAAAAACCTGTGGGGTATGATTTTAGTCAGATGGCTTTATTATAATTCAGAGTAAATATATGGAGCTGCACAAATCCGTTCTGTTTTGTTTTTTTTCTTAACAGTTATCAAATTTGCACCCAAGTAAAAAATGTCGATAAAAAAAAAAAAATCCAATTTTCCCACCAAATTAATACCCATATTGTATCATATATTAGAGCAGACTACAAAAGTAAAAAAAACGGACATCTCTGAAAAAATAAATAAATAAATAAATAAATAAATAAATAAATAAATAAATCTCAGGGTTTGGGGGAAAAGGCTCTAGTAGAATTATGATCTCCCATTAGATAAGTACCACTACAAAGTGCCGCAAATACCCAGTGAACCTGTCAGATTCTTGCTGCTGGAAATCAAAAAAATCTCACAGGGAAATCGCCTGTGTGTATGGACCCTTAAAACTAAATTAATCTAGCATGCTGTCTATTATATAATGGCCATGATGAACAGTTAAAGAAAAATTCTTACCCTACATCTTTTATTGATCCTGCCCACCATGGCACAAAGATAATATAGCACACTGATGGCGAACCTTGGCACCCCAGATGTTTTGGAACTACATTTCCCATGATGCATGTAGTTCCAAAACATCTGGGGTGCCAGGGTTCGCCATCACCGATATAGCACTTTGTCCTATTTCAATTGGTGCAGTAGAATGAGAGCTAGCATGGTCAACAGCTGGACTGGAGAGCAAACAGGATTTTTAAAACAGCTTACCTGTAAAATCCTTTTCTTGGAGTACATCATAGGACACAGAGCCTTAAGTATTTACTTAGTGGGTTATAACTACCTTCAGGTGTTGACACTGGCACACCCAATACAGGAAGTTGACTCCCCTATAAAACACCTCTTCCTTCCAGGAGTACCTCTGTTTTTGCAGCCAAGCAATATACTTACACCCCATAAAAAGAGGGGCGGGACCTCTGTATCCTATGATGTACTCCAAGAAAAGGATTTTACAGGTAAGCGGTTTTAAAAATCCTATTTTCTTTATCATACATCATAGGACACAGAGCCTTAAGTATTTACTTAGTGGGACGTCCCATAGCAATGCTACTTGAGGGGAGGGAGACACAACCCGTAGGGCACCCCCAGACCTTGAGGACTTATACTGCTGCCTGCAGTACACTGCGCCCGAAGGCGATATCCTCATTCCTTCTTACATCCACTTGGTAAAATTTTTTGAATGTATGGACTGAAGACCAAGTTGCGGCCTTGCAGATCCGAGCAAAGGAGGCCTGATGACGCACTGCCCAAGAAGCACTAACCGCTCTGGTAGAGTGCGCCTTAACTTGAATAGGGGGAATCTTACCCCTTAAATCATAAGTTTGAATTATAACTTGCCGAATCCACTTAGCAACAGTGGATTTCAACGCTGCCTGTCCTTTTTGAGGACCCTCTGGCAGTATAAATAAGACATCAGTCTTACGAATTTGAGCAGTTTTCCTTAAATAGATTTTCACTGCTCTCACTACATCAAGACTGCAAAGTTGAGGCAGCAACTGAATCGGGAGAAAAGCGTAGATCAGTGAAAACTGATCCCATGGAGTTACCAGCGCATCTGTTCCGTATGTGAGTGGATCCCTTGTTCTGGACACAAAGTTGATTAACTTCATGTTGAATCTGGACGCTGGAAGATCTATGTCCGGAGTCTCCCATCTTTGGCAAACAGCCCGAAACACTTTGGGGTGAAGAGACCATTCCCCTGGGAATAACTTCTGGCGACTTAGATAGTCCGCCTGCCAATTTTCTACTCCCGGAATGAAAACTGCCAATAGGGATGGGACATTCCTTTCTGCCTATGTTAGGATATGGTTCACCTCTCTCTGAGCTGAGAGACTCTTGGTGCCCCCTTGGTGATTGATATAGGCCACAGCCGTGGCATTGACGGATTGAATCCAGACTGGACAATTCTTTAACCTGGAGGTCCAGGTTTTCAGAGCCAGATACACTGCCAGAATCTCTAGGATGTTGATGGGCAGGGCTCTTTCGAGTTTTGACCACTGTCCCTGGACAGTCGTCTCCTCCAGTACCGCTCCCCAGCCTGAGAGACTGGCATCTGTTGTTACTACTTTCCAGATTATTGGTCTGAAGGATTTCCCCTTCAGCAAATTCTGGCTTCGTAACCAACTGAGGCTTTGAGACACTCTTGGGGACAGCCGCATTGGTAAGTCCAAAGCTTGGATCGTCTTGTTTCAAGCAGAGAGGATTCTGTTTTGCAACAGTCTTGAATGGAACTGGGCATAGGGGACTGCTTCAAATGAAGCTACCATCTTTCCTAACAACCTCATGCAAAGGCGAATTGAAGGATTTGCTTTTGACCTGACCATCCGTACCAGCTCTTGTATGGAGCTGAACTTTGCTGGAGGCAAGAACACCCTTTTCTGGGCTGTATCTATGATCAGGCCTAAGTAATCCAGGCTTCCTACTGGTTTTAAGGAAGACTTCTCTAGGTTGAGGATCCAACCGAGACTTTCCAGGTAACTGGTTGTAATGCGTACGACTTTCCTTAAGCAAGTCACTGACTGGTCTATTAACAATAGATCGTCTAGGTACGCCAACACTGTTATGCCCTGTGCCCTCAACCTGGCTAGAGGTGGGGCCAGTATTTTTGTGAATACCTGTGGTGCTGTGGCTAGCCCGAAGGGTAAGGCAGCAAACTGAAAGTGCCTTTGTTCTACTTCGAATCGCAGAAACCTTTGGTGAGCGGGAAATATAGGGACAGGCAGATATGCATCCCTGATGTCGATGGACGCTAGAAGTTCTCCGCCTTGTAGGGTGGAGACCACTGACCTGATCGACTCCATTCGAAATGAGCGAATTTTTAGGAACCGATTTAGATTGTTTAGATCCAGAATGGGCCTGACATCTCCATTCGGTTTTGGTACCGTAAACAGGTTTGAATAAAAAACCTAAATCTTGTTCTTTTGTGGGAATCTGTATGATTACCCCTTGAGTCAATAATCGGTCTAATGCTTGAAACAGGGATTGTCTTTTCCCTGGATCCTTGGGAACGTTTGATCTCAGAAAGTGAGATGGTGGAAATTCCCAAAACTCTAGTTTGTATCCTAGAGTCACTGTGGAGAGAGAGCCCATCTGTCCTGAGTTTGCCTCTGCCAGACTTCTGCGAAATGCGGAAGTCTTCCCCCACCTAGGTGAGGGGAGACGCCTCTTCATGAAGAGGTCTTAGTATTCTGCTTTGTAGTCTTGCGGCTCCAGGTCTTCCTTTGAGCCTGGGCCTGTCCTTGCGATTTTCCTCTGGAATCTGACGGTGGAAGCTGTAGCCACTGGTTAGAAGCGGATGCGCTTGGCGCAGGAGAGAGATTCCGTTTAAATGAAGGACGTTTATACTTTCTTTTGACTGGCAAAAGTACTTTTTTCACTGGAAATTGTCTGTATATATGTATCCAAATCATCGCCAAATAGTTGCTCCCCATGAAATGGGAAACTAGACAGTAGGTTTTTGCAGGGTGCTTTGGCAGACCAACCCTTTAGCCAAAAGGGTCCTACGCATGTGTACTAGCACAAGTGCTAGGCGAGACACCTGGTGAAAAGAATCCTTTATAGCATCTATGGCAAAACATAATGCTTTTGGTAAATCGGCCAACTCACTGGCCTGTTGTGCAGGGAGCTCGTTAAGGGCCTCTGTGAACTGGTCCTTTAAGGACTGACAGATGCCTATGGCTGCAATTGCAGGCTGAGCAACAGTACCTGCTAAAGAAAAAGAGGATTTTAACAGGAATTCCAACTTTTTATCTGCTGGATCCTTTAGCATTTGTGCATTGTCCACTGGACAAGTTAAACTTTTATTCACACTGGAAATCGCAGCATCTACTGCTGGAACTTTCCATTTTTTGGCAACTTTTTCCTCCATAGGATAGAGAACTGAGAATCTCTTTGGAGGGAGAAAATGCTTATCCAGATGATCCCATTAGGTATGAATAAGCTTCTCTAGTAATGTGTGGACTGGAAACGCATGCACTGGTTGTGAAGGTTTCAAGGAACCCAAAGAAGAAACCAGACTTTCAGCTGACTCTGTTAGGGGTAGCATGAAAGTGGAGCAAACCATGTCCGTAAGGATTTGTACCTCAGATTGTGAAGCTGAAACTTCAACTGTTGTTTCCTCCACAGAGGAGTAATCGGTTTGTTTTTCCCAATCGTTTGAGGGTAATACCTCATCCTTTCCCCACTGTTCCCCTGGTAGGGGGTTTGGAGTGGGAGAGAGGGATCTAGCACCTTTCTTATCCCCTTTAATGGAGGGCGATGCGATTAAAGCTGCTAATCTTCCTTCTAAGCCCTGCAGGGCAGAGGAAAATGCATCTTCAGTCATGTATACAGGGGCTTAAGTATGAGAAGCAGTTGCACCACCAATTGCTTCCAATGACTCACCCTGGCTTGCCATGTCAGGTATCTCAGGAGAGGATGACAATGTGGAAGCATGTCTGGAGTTCCCAGTGCCTGGGGGTGCTTTTGATGCCTTAGTAGTAAGCCTTGAAGCCATAGTACAAAGCACAAAAAGCAAAAGGTACTCTAAGAACTGTTATATTTACTTGAACAATAATAGGAAAAACAGTGGTAGCATAGAATGATCTAATGCTAAACAAAACGTTTTTTCCTGTACTGCAAATGCCTGGGTAAACCCCTCACGTGCACCAGCGCTTCTGTGTCCTGTGGCAGCCTTGCTTCAGCTGCTCTGAAAGACACTGTCTGTTTCCCAGAGTATCAGCTTTAAGCTTTTTCAGGTGTGAACCTGATTGTCTATGTGCCGCACCCTTTCCTGTGCTTCAGCAACAGTCACCTCAGAGGGGAGGGGATTTACACAGCCTTTTTATCAACTTTTCAGATTTATGCTTGTTTAAACATAACATGTATCTCTATCCACTCAGTTTCCCCATTTAGGGGGAGAGGAGACCCCCCCCTCCAGCTGCTGAGACACGCTGTATTAGCACAGGTTTAAACAGGGTCTATACACTATTACTCCCTCTAGAGGAGTTTTTAAGGCATTTTACAATATAATTGAAAGAAAAGTCATAGGTGGACTTTGCAGTTCCTATGCTTTTCCTCTTACCTTTTCCTCAGGATACTGCTGAGTAAACAGACAGATCCAAACTTCACCCATCACCGCGGGCAGCGTGTTTAAACCTTCAAAGACTGGAGCCCTTTTAAAAGGGGTTCCACTCCTTTTGACCATGTATAGCACCCCTCAGGACAGCTTTAGGCAATGTA
This sequence comes from Aquarana catesbeiana, assembly GCF_042186555.1. Classification (NCBI taxonomy): domain Eukaryota; kingdom Metazoa; phylum Chordata; class Amphibia; order Anura; family Ranidae; genus Aquarana; species Aquarana catesbeiana. The sequence continues at coordinate 124,294,740 of NC_133333.1, read as the reverse complement.
GCAAGACCAAGAAGAGTCCTGGTTTCTAGGGTCCAGCCCTCAAAGAGGAGCGTTACAGGCAAAACCTCGTTCTTCTATGCGAGGCCCAGGTACCATCCTGGAGCCACAATGGCGGGATGGATCCAGTTGTGGAGGCTTTTTAAATCCAGCATGGATCCCTCCTGGCACATCTTGACTCGTGCCAACACCTTTAGACAAAAAACTGAGGTACTCCTGGAAGGAGGAGGGGTTATATAGTCAACTTCCTGTATTGGGTCTGCCAGTGTCAACACCTGAAGGTAGCTATAACCCACTAAGTAAATACTTAAGGCTCTGTGTCCTATGATGTACTATAAAGAAAGAAGGGATTATCTTTACAATCAGTCAGCATTTCTTTGAAACATGGACAAACATTTTTAAATCGATCCATAGATCAGCGTTTCATTTTTCAATGCGAAGGAGACTTCCTCTTTAACAAAATTTAATTGAAAGGACTAAAATTATCAATAATTCCTTTGATCCAATTATCCTTCAATAAAGTAACACTAAAGTCTCCTTTTTTTCCATTTGAAAATATACTTGTTATACTCACCTCTCCTCTGTGCAGTGGTTTTGCACAGAGCAGCCCAGATCCTTCTCTTCTTGGGTCCATCTTCAGCACTTCTGGCCCCTCCCTCCTGTTCCCCACAGCAAGTAGCTTGCTATGGGGGCATCCGAGCAGAGGCTGTGTGTGTCCATTCAGACATGGAGCCACGGCCCGGACCCACCCCCTCCCTGCCCTCATTGGTTAACTGACTGTTTTACAGCATCGGGAGCCAATGACACTCCGCAGCTGTCTCAGACAATCAGGAGGAAGAGTCTCAGCCAGCCGAGTCTCTCACGAAACATCACTGGATAGAGATGGGGCTAAGGGTTGCTGCACACAGAATTTTTTTTATCCTAATGCATAGAACTGCATTAAGATAAAAAAAAAAAACCCTTCTGCCTTTACAACCACTTTAAACACATGTGCTGCAATAGATTCTGATACAATTTTCTGTTCCATATGTAGCCATTATTGCAATAATAAATTAAACTACCTCAAGACCAGACACTTTTAACCCCTTTCTGGCCAGGCCAATTTTTCAGCTTTCAGTGCTCTCACACTTTGAATTACCCAAATGACGTTGTTATTTTTTAAAGACAGAGCTTTCTTTTGGTTGTATTTGATCACTGCTGGGTTTTTTATATACACAAGCCAAAAAATGGCAGAAAAAAAAAAAAAACTACTTTATTTTTCTTCATAAGTTTAGGCCAAAATGTATTGTGCTACATTTCTTTGGTAAAAATAAATAACCCAAATCCGTGTATATTATTTAGACCCCTTTCACACTGGAGCGGTGCGAGCCTTAGCGGTAAAGCGCCGCTAGAGGGGGAGCTATTAGCCCCCGCTAGTGGCCGAACAAAGGGCGTTTCGGCAGAGCTGTCCATTCAAAGATGCTGCTTGCAGGACTTTCCCGTCCTGCAAGCGCACTGCCCCAGTGTGAAAGCACTCGACTTTTTACACTGGGGTGGCTTGAGAGCCCCTTTCAGGCGCTATTTTTAGCGCTAAAACGCCTGAAAAGCACCTCGGTGTGAGAGGGGTCTTTGTATGAAAAGTTATAGTGTTCACAAACTAGAAAAAGTACGAGGCATAGCAAGTTTTTTGAAGCTGTAAATTTTCTGTCTTTAAAAAAAAAAAAAATTAAATGTATTTTTGTTGGTCAAGTTGTCATGTTAACCAGTTTTCTCTCACACACATACCACATAGGCATACTTTTAATTACACCCCAAAACACATTCTGCTATGCCTCCAGTGTATGTGGATACCACATGTGTGAGAATTTTTCAAAGTCTAGATACAGAAGTGCCCAAAATCCAAGGAGCACCCTTGGGCTTTCAAGGAGCAGTAATTACACATATAGCTTCCTGACTACATTTCTGGAGGCCCTGGAGTACCAGGGCAGTTAAAACACCCACAAAATGACCCCATTTTGGAAAATAAACACGCAAAGGTATTTTCTGAAAGGCACAGCAAGTCTTTTGAAATTGTCATTTTTTGCTTTAAGTTTTTGGAAAATGCAAGAAAGAACATTAAAATGATTTTTTAAAAACAAAGATGTCAATTAACAGGATACTTCTAACACACATCATAGGTATAGTTAGGTATATGTACGTATATAGGTATATTTAGAATTAAACTCCGATTGTCTACTCCTACAGAGTATGGTGATATCACATATATGAAGCTTTTTCACAGCCTAGCCACAAAGAGGGGCTCAAAATCCAAGGAGCGCCTTCAGACAGTCTAGGAACATAAATTAACATTTCTGGGGGGGGCACCAGGAAAGTGGAAACGCCTACAAAATGACCACATTTTGGAAAGCAAACACTCCAGGGTATTCAAGCAGTATCATGAGTCTTTTGAAGACTTCATTGTTTTGCCACAAGTTTTTGTAAAGTGCAGAAGGAAAATAAAAATGATTTTTTTTTTTTTTTTTTTTTACACAAAGTTGTCAATGTAATATTTCTCACACACAGCATTGCAATACTTAGAATTACACCGAAAAACGCATTCTTCAATTGGTTGATTTGTGTATGGACACAAATCAACCAATTGTATCTAAACCAAACCAAATGTACTGTAATGGTTGCCGCTAAATAGGTGGTCATGGAATATAGCTTAGTGTAGTGTCACCTATAGTATTCCAAGTTCCTATAAGCCAAGTAAGCTTAGCCTACTTGTACATGGCTGCCCCCAGGAATGCCATGTTCAGTGGCCATGAAGTACAGAAGGCTGAAGAGAGGAAGAACGAAAGAGTTCCTGTAGTTCTGGGGGTGCAGCAGTCCACAGGGGATGGCTGGGACTGGTGTCTCACAGGAACATAGTCAGTCGGACATACAAATGGGTTAATTCAGGCCACAGGCAGAGATATGGTTAGCAAACAGGCAGAGGATCGGTCCAGGCAAGAAGTATAAACATTTCCAGAAAACACTGAAGAGTGAAGCGATCACTAGCAAGAAAGTAGTGATTTAATTCAAATCAAATAGGGTAGAACTACAAGGGGAAGCTTGAGAATGTACTAGAAGATAACTTAGAAAGGGAACCAGCAGGACATGCAAATAGTCTGCATTTTGCAAAAGTGGAGGGGTATTATTTAGGTTGAGGATGACCAGATGAGACAGAGGACATCTGCCAGTCAGATTTGCTGTTTGAGTATGAGGTAGACTGGGAATGTCTTTGAAGTACTACTATAGCAGTAGAAGAAGAATTGGGTACTTCTGTCAAATCCCAAGATCTCCTGCAATGAGACAGGCATGTAACCCGGGCTCTAGAGGCATCAGGGAAAACTGTTTTAAAGGCAGAAGAGACACCTAACCTTAAAGTGGAAGGAAAGGCTAAGCAAAAAAAGCCAAATAAGCGAAATACAGCTCCTTAACATTGACAGGAGGAAGCCACGATTCCACAGCTTGTTTCCAGTAGGTCTTTGTAGCAATAGCTCTAAAAGTCCCTATGCCTGGAATAGCTGCCTATAGCAGAGAGGGGGTTAACAACCAGTTAGGACTGTCCATAAGCAGTGATGTGCTTGTTCTTTTTTCTGCCTAGTCCTACTCCTGAGGGTGGTGATATAACCCTATGGTCAAGAATGTGAAGAGCTGTGTCCGTTAATGAAGAAAAGAGAAAGCAGGCTCATCCTCCAACTGCAGAGTAGAAGGCACAGAATCCAAAGGATCAAGAACTGACAAAAGACACTTCAGTGGAAGACTGTGAAGAATCTGAACAACATATATTAATAGGGGACTCAAGCACTCAAGAGATAGAGGTCCAGTGAGAGCAGAACTGAATTTTGTTGTAGATGGAACCGGAGCGCACCTAGAACCCCTGCCATTCCAATGTGAATATTAAAAGGTCTTGAGGATGTGTTGTCTCTTGAAGTCTTAGCCTCATGCTGTAGAGCTGTAAAAGACTTTGATAAAGACAGCCCTGTAGTAACAGGAGTCCAAGAGTCTATTGTTGCAGCCATCAGCCCCTTCTGGGAATACTGGAAAGTCACCTCTGTCAACAATAGAGGAGTATTGGCGGATATCACCTATTGCAGCGGGACAGTCCTCTGTGCATCTTTGCAATAACATGTTGCATCGTGTAGACCAGTGGGCGGGAAAGCCTTGCATACTCACAATCCCAGGCAGCTGGTGAAGATGAGGGTCACAGGTGGTTGGAGGTGAGGAACTCACTATAGGCAGGCAGTGGAATAGAACTGGAGGCTGCATAGCTCATGAAGGACCTAAAAGAAGCAGGGACAGCAGTGGGAAGATGCTTCCTCTAAGCTGAATGGTGGGAGAAAAGTAATGCAGGTGCAAAACATTTCACCAAGAAAATAATGTCAGTGTACAGTTCACTTAGTGATAACAGTGACTGCTGTAAACTGGTGGTGACAGGAATTTTAAAATGGTGGTAGCTCCCAGTGCTTCAGCCTGGCTGGCCTTACTGACCATGCAAGCCATCGAATTGGACACACCAGGGGTTGTGCCACAGCTCAAGACTTGGAGCGTGCTCTGTGGCTAAATCGCACAATACAGAGAGGTCTGGGAAGATTCATAATACAGAGACCACGCCCGAAGGTCACATTTCAAGTTAGCCCTACAATCTTCCGTCCAGTGGTGTTAGAGTTATTTTTCAGCAGAGCTGAGGAACATCCTAGGATACTAGCAAAAATGTTGGTTGGAAACCGGGTTATACATTGCTCCTAAACCTCATGAAGACAGTAGTATAGCCCACACTTCCTGCACCCCTAATTGATGATAAAGAGAAACCTGTTGATCATTTCAGAAATGTAGAGCTGTCCTGTGTCTTGTGCACACTTTCAGTGTCATCTCAAGGGGAGTAATTAGCCCTCCTATGTATTATCTTGGAACTGAAGAATAGCACACACTACAGTGCAACCGCAGGGTTGCACGAAAAAAAAACTGGCCAGCTCTAAGTCGGGAGCCACTGTACTAAACATGCAAGGTTAGTCCAGCAATCTCCCCCCGCTGAGCTGTTGTATTCTGACAGGGGGGCGGCCCCTCCGCCAGAACACTCCAATCAAAGTTCTCTGCCATTGGCAGAGAGCCCTGATCGGGAGTCAGTCGGCTGCTGGTTTTCCTGCATTCATGTCTGACAGAAGCTGGCTTCTGTTAGACAGACCGACATACACAAAATATCAGCCAGTATTTTTTGTACCCACAAATGGCTCCTGACATTCTGCCCGTGTGTACAGGGCTTTAGTTGTAGAGATGGGATAGTGGGAATGTTTGAGTGGCTTAGCAAAGCAAAACTGAGCAGCGTCAACACCACACAGTCCTCAAAATGATGTGTGTTGTCAGTTCACAACTAATGTTAGGAGCTGAATATGCATTTAGTACAGATCAACAGGTATTTTCTGTAATTGAGTCATTAAAGGCATAAAACATGAACAATTTTGCAGGCACTGCAGAGATGTACTGTATATGTTTTCTTTTTTTTTTTTTTTTATTTTGCCCTGACATACAATAACTCACAAATACCTAGAGCTTAAAAAAAAAATCCAGACAGAAGCTGAGGAGTTGTACAATGCGTTTCATGGTGAATAAAGTGCAGACTTACCTTCTTTAACAGACTGAACAAAAACAGGGTTATCCCCACTAACGGTTAACCCAAAGCCATTCTCATCCCGTTGAATTATCACACATCGCTGTACCAAACCTGAGGAGCAGAAAAAAAAACAGATTACAGAAAAGACAATATTCAAATCTACTTAAACGGGTAAAATATGGAAAATAAGTGAGCACTATAAGGGTTCATGCACACTGGGCATAAACAGAGCTGCTTATACAGGATTTTAGCTTTTTTATTCTTCAGCCTGTTTAAGCCTGTGTTAGCCTAGGTGTCCATGCACATTTGAGTGTTTAGAGGTATATTTGCAGAGGAGCGTTTTCAGGCAGAAAAAAAAACCATCACAAATGGGCAATTTTTTTTTTGCCAGAGGTCCTGTTATTTTTTCTGCCCCTAGTGTGTATGAACTGTAAAATGTTAAAGTTGAAAATAAATTATTAGACATTAACAGGAGACGGAGACTGGATACAATATACATATTCAATGTTTTTGAAATACTAACACATAAAAAGCTGTAGGTTTGATTTGCCACAAAGGGAATAATTATCACACTATACAAACACAGTATAGGTTTTAGATTAAAAAAAAAAAAAAAAACAAAAAAGGAAGAATGGCGAGGTCTTCAAAGACAGACATATCTTGAAGTTTCTGGTTAAAAAAAAAAAGGGGGAAAGATCAAGGACCAATCACAGGAGACTGTCCAGCCTGCTGAAAATCCATCCACAAACATCCAGACCAAAAGAGAAGCACTGTTTTTAGTAAAGAGTATCCTAGTGAATGCTCATATAAGGCCTGTTGGCTGTGAAGAGGCTGTTTGACAAAAAGGAATACAGCAGTGACAAAGCAGAGAGGAGAGCGCTTTCTCCTAGAATTCTCGTTTTTATGCTGAGAAATTACCTTCTGCATGTTGGTTTATTCTCAAGCTTTTCTCACATTAGGGGCATTCAGACTACACTTACCCTATGTAACTGGTAGGGAAAGCAGAGAGCTTTAGGTCCCTTTCACACATGCCTTCAGTTTGTTTCATTAGTTCAATCACGTTCAAAGAAAAAAATGGATCAGTTAACATCAGTTCTTTACATCCACTTAACCACTCGAGTCAAATTTTTGGTTTTGAGCTGCACGATTTTGGATAAAATGAAAATCACAATTTTTTTGCTTAGCATAAAGATCACGATTCTTGCGGTGTAACATCATCTTTCACATTTTACAAAATATTGGGCTAACTTTACGGTTTCCTTTTTTTTTAATTCATGGAAGTGTATTTTTTGCCATAAAATGGTGTACAAATACCGCGTGACAACAACCGCCATTTTATTCTCTAGGGTCTCTGTTAAAAAAAAAAAAAAAAATAACTTGTAACCAACAAGTGTCATGAAAAGGTTTAGTCGTTACGTGGTTAAACTTCCCAAATCTACAGACTGAAGTTCATTCCTTTGATCTAAGAACCAAGAGATACATTGCATCCCTTCATTATCTCTCTGTGCTTAGGAGTGTATTTTTTTTTTTACAGCTCTGGCTCTGCGGTTTATAGAAAAAAAAAAAATTTGATTTAAAAGCTGACAATGACAATCAGTGAGGGAGCCTGTCTGTACAGACTGTCCCCTCACTATATGTATATCGCTTCTCCCCCTCTCCTTGCAAACACTGCCCCCCCCACAAAATGACAGCTCCAAAACCTAAGGAAAGCAAAAGCTGACAGTGGCAGTCAGCACCGGGAAGTGAGGGTGCCTGTCTGTACAGACTGCCCCCTCACTGTATATACTTGCCTTTCTCTGCCACAACCGTCCCCCCGCAGTAATTGGTGACTAACAACCAATGCAAAAATCTAATGAAAAACTGACCATTTGTCAGTTTACATCTTTTTCCATCCAATCAGTCTTTTTGACGGATGAAAAATAGGGCTTTCATCTGTTCAAAAAAAAGATGATGGAAGCGGATGAAAATAGATAATCACCCGTTTTTCCATTGATGTTGTTTTTTCATCCATCAACGGATAGATGAAAAATGGACAAGCATTCCGTATGCGTAAAAGGGACCTTAAACATTCTTTTACAACAAAAGTTTGAAGGGACTTTACTATGAAGGGGCTGGTGTAGCCGAGAGACAAGTGCACAAACCAATGACTTTCAAACACTTGGTGCACAGTCTAAGAATTTCTGAAGTTAGGGTTTTTTGTAGTTTTTTGCAGTTACTTATGCCAATATTTTACATTTTGAAAACTTCTACAGGTAAATCACTTGAGTACAGCCAGTTGGAGATAGCCTTTATGTCCCATCACTAAGTATGTTCGACTATTAAAAGAAATTGACTACACAGTCAATGATCCCCAGTAGGTTAAAATAGAAAGTCTTCTAAAAGTTTCCGCACTTTTTTATATTTAACCGCTTCAGCCCCGGAAGATTTTACCCCCTTCCTGACCAGAGAATTTTTTGCGATTCGGCACTGCGTTGCTTTAACTGACAATTGCACGGCGTGCGACGTTGCACCCAAACAAAATTGACATCCTTTATTTCCCACAAATAGAGCTTTCTTTTGGTGATATTTGATCACCTCTGCGGTTTTTATTTTTTGCGCTATAAACATAAAAAGAGCGACAATTTTGAAAAAAACGCAATATTTTTTATTTTTTGCTATAATAAATATCCCCCAAAAATATGTATAAAAATTTTTTTTCTTCCTCAGTTTAGGTCGATATGTATTCTTCTACATATTTTTGGTAAAAAAAAAAAATCGCAATAAGCGTATATTGATTGGTTTGTGTAAAAGTTATTGCGTCTACAAAATAGGGGATAGTTTTATGGCATTTTTATTATACATTTTTTTTTACTAGTAATGGCGGCGATCTGCGATTTTTATCGGGACTACAACATTATGGCGGACACGTTGGACAATTTTGACACATTTTTGGGACCACTGGCATTTTTACAGCGATCAGTGCTATAAAAATGCATTGATTACAGTAAAAATGTCACTGGCAGTGAAGGGGTTAATGAGTTCCCTATCGTGTTTTAACTGAAGGGGGGAGGGGACTATGTGGGGGAGGTGACAGATCGCTGTTCATACTCTGTATGAACAGACAGTCTGTCTGTTCTCCCCTCAGAGAACCGGAAACTGTGTTTACACACACAGATCCCGGTTCTCGGAGTGCCCCAAGCGATCGCAGGAGCCTGGCGGTGATCGCGACCGCCGGGCACTCGCGTCAGCTCCATGGGCGAGCAGAGGGCGCAAGCGCCCCCCCCGGCAGCGCGCACGCGCCCCCTAGTGGCTGAATATGTTACCAACGTAACATGAAGCGATCCGTGCAGCCGAGCTATGTTGCCGCAGTACAACTGCGGCGGCTGGTCGGCAAGCGGTTAATAAAGTTAAACTGCGGAATCTTTTTGAAGAACCCTTTTTGACAGTCTGATACATAGTAAAACAATGGTTTACTATTTATCAGCTGTCAGTGGATATAGGAGCGAGGGGGTAATGGTGATAGAAAAGCAGAGGGGGGGCAGTTTAAGATGAAAGTTAGTGACGGGAGGTGGAGAAGCAGGGGGCAGAGAAGCGGTATGGGTGGGGGGGGCAGTCACAGGTTAATAACTCTGATCTGCGGATTTTAATTCGCCGATCAGAGTTATAGAATTGTTCTAGAGTCTGCTGAACAATTCTGATATAAGTTTATAGCCATTGAAGTGACCTTAGGCTTATAAGAGAGGGAGGAATGAGGTATAAGGTCCGTACGGCATATGGACTTGGCCACTTGCGGGCACTTTTTTAGGACTGTACGGCGTACGGATCTGGCAGTGAAAGGGCTAAAGTGACACTAAACTCATTTTTTTTTAATAAAATAAATGCAAAATATTTAATTGGTAGAATGTGTCCATGGATCAAGAACATTTACTTTGTGATTACATTCCACTTTTTTGCGATATGGCACTGCATCGCTTTAACTGACAATTGCGCTGTCGTGCGACGCTGTACCCAAACAAAATTTTCCTTTTTTTCCCCCACAAATACTGCTTTCTTTTGGTGGTATTTGATCACTTGATCAATATTTTTTCACTTTTTGCTATAATAAATACACCCCCCTCCCCCCCCCCAAAAAAAACAAAAAAAAAACAAATTTCTTCCTCAGTTTAGGCCGATATGTATTCTACATTATATTTTATTTTTACCAAAAATATCGCAATAAGTGTATATTTATTGGTCTGCGCAAAAGTTATAGCATCTACAAAATAGGGGATATGTTTATGGCATTTTTATTATTAGTTTTCTTTTTTTACTAGTAATTGCGGCGATCTGTGATTTTTATTAGGATTGCAACATTGCGACGGACAGATCGGACACTTTTGACACTTTTTTAGGACCATTGACATTCATACAGCGATCAGAGCTAAAAATAGCCACTGATTACTGTATAAATGTCATTGGTAGGGAAGGCGTTAACACTAGGGGCGATCAAGGGGTTAAATGTGTTACCTAGGGAGTGTTTCTAACTGGGGGGGATAAGACTGCCTGGGGGAGGAGACCGACTGTTGTTCCTAAACATTAGGAACAACTGATCAGTCTCCTCACCCCTGACATAATGGAGATCTGTCTCTTTACATTCACAGACCTCCATTCTATCTCTCTCAGGAGCTATAGCGGGTGCCTGGCGGACACTGCAACCCCCGGGCACGTGCATCGGCTCCGTAACTGCGGCGGCTGGTTGGGAGCCAGTTAAAGTTTGTGTAGTTGGCTGTGAAACAAGCAGATAGATCAGGTATATAGACTCATTTGTCCTGCATCCCCCCCCCCCCATATATTAGGATTTTTGGTTCATTTATGCTTAGAAATGCTTCTTTAAAATACCTTCATCTTTCAGTAAAGCTGCATCTCCTGTACACCCCCCCCCCCCCATTCAGAGTTCTGCACTGACATATCTGAGTAACAGCCACATCCCTCTGGATAAGAGACCTCACACATACTTCTATTATAGAGAAAGTTAGGGGGTGATACTAAAACTGTTACCACGGGTTGCAGGAAAGAAATTTTCATGATTCTCCCATCAACTGGTGGGAGACGCGGGGGGAAGCCGTCCCCGCCAGGAGAACACCGTGATTATAGCAGCCTTTGGTGACAACTGCAAGTGAATCCGGCTGGCTGGTTGTACCCATTTTAAAATCGATCAACTTGGTACATTCAGCCTGCCCACACACAGTTTGAATCTGACTAACCCTTGTAAGAATGATGCATATAGTCACCTATTGTCAGCCCACTCCAGTCCAATCATGATTTGGCTCTCATGAATGAGTCAGCGGTGGGTGGGGGGGAAACAAAGTACAGATGGGCCATTGGAAACCCATGGGTGACATCAACGCTGCAGAATTAACTAATTATTGAGTGCCTTCTCCTCTTCCCTGCAGCTGCCTGACACTGGTGATCACATGACTGGAATGGAGCAGGCTGAAAATTATTTGATACCCTGCAGATTTTGTAAGTTTGCCCGCTTACAAAGAAATGAAGGGTCTATCATTGTTATCATAGGTGTTTTTAAATGATAGAGACGGAATATAAACCAAAAATCCAGAATAAACACAATACAAATGTTATAAATTGAGTTGCAGTTCAGTGAGTAAAATAAGTATTTGATCCCCTACCAACAAACAATAAATATGGCTCCCGCAGACTGGATACATATGTGCTCATGTGGTACACAGATTAGTCCTGTCAATTTAAGAAGGTGCTCCTAAAAACAACTCGTGTAAAAAAAGACCTGTCCACAGAATCTTTCTTCCATTCATTCCTCACCATTATGGGCAAGGCAAATATCAATCAAATGACAGCTGCCAGGGACAAGATTGTAGACCTGCACAGGGCTGGAATGGGCCACAAGAGCACCAGCAAGAAGCTTGGAAGACTTGCAAGACTTCGCCTCATGGGTTAAGGATGATGATGAGAAAAGTGAGGGCTCAGCCCAAACTACACAGGAGGAGCTTGTGAATGATCTCACCAAACAAACTATTGGTAAGACAATACACCACCATGGATTGAAATTCTGCAGTGCCCGCAAGGTCCCCCTCCTTAAGAAGGCACAGGCCTAAAGTTTGCGAATTAACATCTAAATGATTCAGAGAGGGATTGGGAGAAAGTGTTGTAGTCAGACGAGACCAAAAATGAACTTTTTGGCATTATCTTGACTCGCCACGTTTGAAGGAAGAAAAATGCTGACTATGAACCCAAGAACACCATCCCTACATTTAGTCAAGCACAAAAAGGTGGAAACATGATGCTTTGGGGCTTTTTTCTGCTAAAGGGTACAGGCTGACTTTTCCGCATTGAGAGGCCAATGGATGGGGACATGTATTGTAAAATCTTGGATGAGAACCTTCTTCCCTCAACCAGAACACTGAAGATGGGTCATGGATGGGTTTTCCAGCATGACAATGACCCAAAACATACTGCTAATGCAACAAAGGAGTGGCTCAAGAAGAAGCACATTAAGGTCATGGAGTGGCCTAGCCAGTCTCCAGACCTTAATCCTATAGCAAATGTATGAAAGGAGCTAAAACTTCAGGTTGTCAAGCGACAGCCAAGGAACCTTAAGGATTTAGAAAAGATCTGTAAAGAAGAATGGATCTAAATCCCTCCTGAGATATATGCAAACCTGGTAATCAGCTACAAGAAACGTCTTACCTCAGTACTTGGTGGAAAAACCCTTGTTGGCAAGCACAAGGTCATGTTTTGCTTGGGGATCAAATACTCAAATACTGAATTTCAACAAAATTTCTAACATTTGTATCATGAGTTTTGTGGATTTTTGGTTGATATTCCGTCTCTTTCATTTAAAATATACCTATGATAAAAATTATAGATCCTTAATTTCTTTGTAAGTGGGCAAACTTACAAAATCTGCAGGGGGTTAAATAATTATTTTCCCCACTGTAAGTATACACATCCTTCTTACAGAGGTTAGTCAGCATAGGTGTTATTTGGTGACTAGTTAGTAAAAGTATAATTCCATGCTAACACCTATCTATTCCTATAACTTCAGTTATGCTCTAATTCACATTGACAAGTGCTAATTAAACGTAAGAAACTTTTAGGATGTGCACTCTAGGATATACACAGTGATTTGAAAAGAGAAGTATTGGATTTTTCGGGTTTTTTTAAGAGAATCATACTTACCTAGGTGGATACAGCATCGGTCCGATGCCGTTTGCTCAGTTCTCACAGCCCTCTGCTCTGCCCGCCTCCCCCCCCCCCCCCACACACACACACACTCACTGGACAGCTGGGCTGTGGGGGCAGGAGCAGCTGGCTGAGAGGCTGAGCCGAGTGCCGGTCCAGGCATGTGGGTAGATCCCAATCATATGGTCGCGATTCTTCATGAGCCTGGAACAGTTCTGTGACTTCAGCCCACTGTCTGCTGAAAATGGGTCACAGGAGTGCAGAACTAACTGCAGTCCTGTGATCCACAGGAGAAGTACAGCCAAATGAGATCTGGCTGTACTTTTCCTTTAAATTGATAAATTGGCTCATATAAATAAACATGTCGGGTCAATTTCTGAAAACAATAGAAAAACCTTACTTGCGAAGAAAACAAAAACTAGGACTTGCAGATATTAGGTGCACCTGTTCAATTGTTTGGTAACACAAATTGCTAATTAGCCAATCACATGGCAGCAAATCAGTGCATTTAAGGCATCTACAAATGATGAAGACTTGCTGAAGTTCAAACCAAGCATCAGAATGGGGAAGAAAGGAGATTTAAGTGATTTTGAACGTGGCATCGTTGTTGGTGCTAGATGGGCTGCGATCTACTGGGATTTTTTTCATGCACAACCATCTCTAGGGTTTACAGAGAATGGTCCAAAAAAGAGAAAATATTCAGTGAGCGGCTGTTGTGCGGACAAGAATGCCTTGTTGATGTCAGAGGAGAATGGGCAGACTGGTTAGAGATGAGAGAAAAGCAACAGTAACTAAATTAACCACTCGTTACAACCAAGGTATGCAGAATACCATCTCTGAACATACAACACATCGAACCTTGAAGCAAATGGGCTACAGCAGCAGAAGAGCACACCAGGTGCCACTCCTATCAGCTAAGAACAGGAAACTGAGGCTACAACTCGTACAGGCTTGCCAAATCTGGACAATAGAAGATTGGAAAAAAGTTACCTGGTCTGATGAGTCTCGAATTTAGCTGTGACATTCAGATGATAGGGTCAGAATTTGGCATAAACAACATAAAAGCATAGATGGTGTTGGGGATATTTTATTGGCACACTGTGGGCTCCTTAGTACCAATTGAGCATCTTTTAAATGCCACGGACTACCTGAGTATTGCTGCTGTCCATCCCTTTACGACTATAGTGTAGTTCCACTTTAAAACACTTTTTTTAATATTTCCCAGAGACTATTTCAGAGATTGAAGTTCCCAATGGGAAGTAGGACTTAAGAGGACAGGACGAGAAATGCAAATATGGCAGGGAGATCTCACTGTTGGGAGTATCAAAAAAATACAAGACAAAATAGAAGATTATCAGCAATGGTAACCCCTTATTGAAAATTAAAGTACAACTAAAAGCAAAAGTGCTTTTTTTTTAGCATATTGATAATGTGACAAGGGGTTAGAACTAGTGTTTTTTGTTTATTGCTGTCTGTGTCCCTATTAAAGAAGAACTCTAGTAATACTGGTAGGTTGATTGGATCCTGTCTAAAATTGTCCCTAGTATGTATGAATGTGAGTTAGGGACCTTAGATAGTAAGCTCCTTGAGGGTAGAGACTGATGTGAATGTACAATGTATATGTAAAGCGCTGTGTAAATTGACGGCACTATATAAGTACCTGAAATAAATAAAAAATACTGTAGCTGCTGATGTAATAAATAGCCACTCACCAGCCCAGGAGTCCAATGCTGTGTTCACCTGGGCTGGTTCTTTGCCTCGGATCTCTGGTGTCGTTATCTGTGCCCTCACTGGGTACAGGGTAGAAAGTGATGGGAAGTCCAAAATTTTACCATTTCAATCTGAATGGGAAGTGAGAGTAAATCTTCCCACAGAAAGAGGTGATCTCCCCTCAATTAGGAGAGATAATCTGTCACTTGTTGTATCTCTGAATTTTCTTTGCCTACGTTATCCAAGACTATATCTATACAGGTATCACTAAAGTACTAGAAAGTATTTGCCTCGGATCCAGGTTATTTCACTGGAGAAGAATAAACTGGAAAAAGAAACACCCAAAACATGTGGAGATATTTCTCTAGCTATCTTGTGCGATGACCAGCCAAAATTACTTTTGGCTGGTCATCTTTTCAATAAACATCCAGCAGCCTAACAATTATTGGTGGACAAAAAGGAAAAGTGATTCCACATTCCTTAATGGATGCTAATCATCCATTCACTCCCTTCACATTTGAGCACTTAACTTTAGCATGGTCTGCCATATATATTGTCTCACACATTATTATGTTCACTGTCATGGATCATTCATGCACACACCATTACACATTCATCTAATTTATTTTACTGTCTCCGAGTTTCCAAGCCCATCAAGCTTTGAACAACATTGGGGTGTGTGTGTGTGTGTGTGTGTGTATCTATGTATGTATGCATGTGTGTGTGTGTATATATATATAATTTTTCATTACATTGTATACTTCATAGTAACTCTGTTGCTATAGTACCAACTGATATACATATATTCTTATACTAGCTGACATATACAATGGACTTGGATACATGCTATGCGATGTGGGACACACACTCTACCACACTGGTTTTGTCATATTTTTTTATTTATACATTTGTTTATTTATTTACTTATTCTTCTCTATTGTCCCCTAGATTCTAAGCCCATACCATTATTCAACCAGATTGGTTCATGCATATACATACCTATATCATATACTACTATACTTCTATTCTGTTATGACAGCATCTATTGATACACATGCATTTATGTTTCAGTTGACATTATTAATGGATACTGGGAGATCTTTGGTGACACATTCCCCCATCCCGGCCATGTCTGCCCCCCGTTTGTGCTCCGTTGGGTTGGTTTTTCCTTTGCCTCCTCAGCTCCTGAGCCGGATACTCATTACTGCCGCCTCTGGGTATTCAGTATTTGGCAGGCTGATCCACCCTATGGTGAGTATAGAGCCATGCGTTTTGGACCCTCTTGACTAATTATCACAATACCATCTCTGTGTTGATACTTATTTGGTTCATTATACCCCCTACAAATGTACTACACATGCATCTACCCCTGATGAAGCGATCATGGTCTTGCGAAGCGTGTTGGGATACTTTTCATGCCTGTGTACTTTGCAATGTACATTTTATACCATGATACGTGTAATGACATTTTTTACTGTATGTATCATTTCAGTGGCTTTCCTATGATTCATGTTGTTTATGTTTGCCTGACAATTTTAATACATTTGAGACTGCATTTACTCTGTCAATTGTTGGCTAACTGCAGTCATTCATTTATTTCTGGATCTAAGCGCTTTTAAGAACCTTTTCTGCTTCTATTTAATAATTAGATGACTTCTGAAGGCAATATGTTCCACTAGATCTTAGTTAGGGGTATCAGAGTAAAGATGGCAGAATACAAATGCACGCCTGTCTTTGGTAAGGATGGTTCATGTTTGCTATGATTACAGGAAACCATTTCCAATGCTATGCTTGTATCGCCCTTTGCGAGCACTGGGAGAGGCCTGGAGCCCATCTGGGTGGCTGGATTGGTCATGTGAAATGGGGAGGTCCGCCTACTACTACAATTATAGATATGGCGGTTAGTCTCAAAATTTTGGCCTGGAACGTGCGAGGTCTCAATTCTAAATTCAAGCGCTCTTTGATTTTTGACTATATTAAGAAATACAAGCCCCATATAATATTATTCCAGGAAACGCATCTACAGGGCTCCAGGGTTCTTTCATTAAAACGAGCACATATTGCTGGGGCCTACCATGCTACTTACTCTTCGTATGCACGGGGAGTTTCCACTCTGGTTACTAAGGCTATGCCTATTTCAATACATGCGGTTCGGACTGATATTAAAGGGAGGTTTGTGGTATTAGTAGTCCAAGTGATGAATACATTTCTAACGATAGTGAATCTATATGTACCTCCTCCTTTTTTGCTAGCTCATTTAAATGATATGTTACAAATAATTTATGAGGTAGCGGAGGGGAGGATTTATATATTAGGTGATTTCAATACTGTGGCAGAGCCAGCTCTGGATAGACTTGGGGCGGTATCCGGCACGGCGGCTCCTTTAGGGGGATGGTTGTCTGCACATGGTTTCAGAGATGCCTGGCGTTTCCATCATCCTGGGATGCGGGAATATTCCTGCTACTCCGAAACGCATGAGACGCTGTCCAGGATAGACACCGTCCTGACTGAGGGAGACGGTATGCAATTGGTTCAGGGGGTTTCCTATTTGCCCAGAGCTTTATCAGATCATTCCCCTATGTTACTGGAACTTAACTTAGGACCGAAGCCGGGCTTAAAACTATGGCGAATGTAGGCGAGTTGGCTCCAGGAGGAATATATTAAAATCAAATGTACAGAGACGATCAAACATTTTTGGGCAGAAAACAATGGCTCCGCATCCACACTTCTCCAATGGGAGGCTTTTAAGGCCACGCTGCGAGGGGTGTTCATGACGGAAGTCCAAGGGTTTAAAAAACAACTGGCCTCAGAGGTACAATTCAAAGAGACTGAGGTGACACTGGCGGAAGCTGAATATGTTAGAGAAACCACTACAGAGAGGCTACTGACTTTACAAACCAGAACAAGGGAGTACAAGACGATCCTCACAGATCGTACCACAAAATTAAATCTTGCACAACGTAGACGCATATTTGAATTTGGAGACAAGAATGGCAGGCTTCTGGCATACTTGGCGAGACCGGAATATGTTCCGGTCTATATTAAGTCGGTGTATGATGATTCTGGGATTGAAATATGCGACTCGACCGCTATCCTAGATATTTTTGCTCGGTTTTATAAAAAACTATATAGCTCTTGTGCTCCCTTGGAACTGGAGAAATTGGGGACCTACATAGCTGATGTTGAATTACCTAAATTGACAGAAGAAGACAGTACTGCTCTAGAAGCGGGTAGTACGGTGGAGGAGGTAGAGAAGGCGATTGCCTCCTTTCCGCCTAGGAAGGCACCAGGACTGGATGTGGCCTTCCTTCGGAATGGTACAATACTTTTCGATACGGTATGGCCCCACGCCTATTAAAAGTTTTCAATACAGCTAGATCGGATGGTGGACTTCCTGCTTCTATGAGGGAAGCCTTGATTGTACTAATACCTAAGGGGGGTAAAGACCCTCGAGAATGTGATTCGTATCGTCCAATTTCATTGATGAATATGGACACAAAAATCCTTGCAAAAATACTAGCAGGTAGATTGCAATCAGTCATACTAAACTTAGTGGATGCTGACCAAACTGGTTTTATACAAGGCCGCTGTGCACAGATGAATATTAGGAGACTTTTTATAAACCTTCAGACAGCCCATGACAACTCAGGGACTAGAGTGGTGGCTTCTTTGGATACAAAGAAAGCCTTTGACTCCGTAGAGTGGACGTATCTGTTTCACCTCCTCGAGTCATACGGGTTTGGCCCTTGTTTTATCTCTTGGGTGAAGTTACTTTAT
Source organism: Aquarana catesbeiana (assembly GCF_042186555.1). NCBI lineage: Eukaryota > Metazoa > Chordata > Amphibia > Anura > Ranidae > Aquarana > Aquarana catesbeiana. The sequence goes on along the minus strand of NC_133333.1, from coordinate 124,276,466 downwards.
ACGGACCCGCTGGTAAGATTAAGGGTAAACGGTATAGTTTCGGACTCCTTCCCTATTTTTAGAGGTACCAGGCAGGGGTGCCCGCTTTCGCCCCTCCTGTTTGCCTTGGCAATTGAGCCTTTAGCAGTCAGATTGAGAGCCACACCGCAATTGGTAGGACTGAGACTGGGCGATTTTGAGGAGCGAGTATCGCTCTATGCGGACGACATGTTGCTATATTTACAGGATCCAGGGCCCTCACTATCAGAGGCTTTCCGATTGATTCAAGAATTTGGTGATTATTCTGGATTCCGGATTAATTGGAAAAAGTCCTCTATTTTCCCTATTGATGGGGGGGTGGCGATCCCGAGGGACTGTCCCATCCCACTCTCCACTTCTTTTAGGTATTTAGGGGTCGAAATCCAGCTTCCCATCTCTACGTTTTTGGAGAAAAACTTGATGCCGGTTTTACAAAACTTTCGGGAGAAGGTACGGAAATGGCAGAATTTACCGATTACCCTATTGGGACGGATACATTTATTTAAAATGATTTTCCTGCCTAAATTTCTTTACATTCTTTCGAACTCTCCGGTTTTTGTGACTCTGAAGGTTTTTAAAAATATAGATTCCATTATTGTGGGTTTCCTTTGGGGCTCAAAAGCACCCAGGGTCTCCTTGGCGATTTTAAAACTGCCAGTTACAATGGGTGGGATGGCTCTACCAGATCTGCGGTCTTACTTTCTGGCGTCACAATTATCCTTTCTGCACTGGCGACTCTTCCCTTTAACACCCAATGCTACTGCCCTGTTGGAGGCTGCTATTGCCTCCTCGCAGGAAACACTTCAAAATATGCTGTATAGGAAGGGGATACCAGGAAGAGAGGTGGGATCCGTAATGGCACTACCGGGGAAAGTGTTTTATATATGCTCTAAGCGAAGGAAGGATGATCCATTGTGGTTGTCACCGAATAGTCCCCTATGGTATAATAAGACACTTGCAGAGTTTTTGAAACTACCAGACAGACATAACTCTTGGGCTAGACATGGCATAAAATACCTACATCATATATATCAGGACAATCGCTTCTGTACATTTGCACAGTTGAGAGAGAATTTTGGAATTCCGAGGAACTGGTATTTTCGGTATGTCCAATTACATCATGCTGCGCTCGCACAGTTTGGCGCGGATGAAATTATAGTCCAGAATACTGACTTGGAGAAGGTTCTGATAGATCCGGACCCAAAAAAAAAAATTTCTAGATATTATGGGGCAGTGGGTCCAGGGGTGGTGACTACAACCTCTAGATCTATGAAACGTTGGGTCACGATTATCCCTGAGTTGTCGGAGGAAATGTGGCAGGAGGTGTTGGATACGTATTTAATATCTGTTGTTTCTTCCACGGATAAAATGATTCAATTTCGGTTCCTACATCAGCAGTATTATACGCCTACTAGACTATATCGAATGCATAGACGTGAATCGGCTATATGCCATAAGTGTAGGGGGGCGGAGGGTACTTTCCTACACATGACTTGGGAATGTGAAAAGGTAAGACCACTATGGTCACAGGTAACAGAATTCATTTCGGAACAGTTTGACTTGCCCAATATTTGCTCTCCCTTAAGGTGTCTCTTAGGGGTATTTGGACAAGAAGAAATGAGCGCACACACAAAGTTATTTCTGAGAATTTTATTTTCTGGAGTAAGAAAGCTTATTGCCAGAAGATGGATACATGATGAACTGCTGACACTGGGGATGTGGAAAAAAGTAATTAACTCTGATGTATAAAATGACTTATGAAGCTAGGGGGGCCTCTAAGAAATTTCATAAAGTATGGTTTAGTTGGGTTGACTCTGCTGATACCCTGGAAGGCGAGGGATAAATATTTTGCTGGGAGGTTGTTCCTATCCCAGGAAGTGAATAGGCAAAGGGTGGGCGATAGTGAACTCAAATCTTCTGTTTAGGGTGATGAGGGGTTTTTTTTTTGGTTCTTTTTATCTTATGGGCCGTTCTACCGAAGACAGACTTATGGGTGGGCGAGGGTGGGATGGGAGAAGTTACTGGTTGTACTATACTGGTTTTTGTTCTTTTTCTGGTTTAAAAAAAAAAGCACATATACTGAATGAGTGATAAAGACGGAAAACTCAGGAACCTACATGTACAAGCATTGAAATATGTATGTTTTATTAATGCTGGTTAATTGTTCAATGTACACCTCGATTCTGATTTGTACGTCACTTCATATCGAATGTATTGTATAAATTTTGACTTTGTGCACAATAAAAACATTTGATAATTAAAAAAGAAACACATAACAGTGTCAGCAGCAGCATAGATACACATACATATTTTCTGGTGAGATTTGGTGATTGTGTTGGGGCTCATTTGATTACATTTTTAAATTGAAAACTGACAGCAGTTCTAATCAATCCATGCCACTATATTCAAAACAAAAACAAAAAAAGTTATGCCTTTGGTTACACTTTAAGATTAGGATTTTCAGAGTACCCTACAAGCTTTTAGCCAGAGTTGCAGGATCCAGAAAAAAAATCATCAATTAAAGTCAATTAGGTTTCAAATGATTTCAGTAGACAGTTTGTAAAGCTATGAATGTGATCGCCACAGAAAAGCATATTATAAAAGAGCATGCTGTAAAGCGACAGCAGGAGAACTCAAAGCCACAAAGTCCCTTACTCCAAGACAAAAGATGCCATGCAAATGCACACAGGTAAAAGACACAGCAATGCATGTGCAGGTGGCAAAGATCCACGCTGGCACCAAGATCTTACCATAGGTCTCGTGCCTACTCTCATCCCAAGCAGATTTTGTCTTCCTGGATGAACACTCTGCACGATAGCGGGAGAGAGAATGAAATATGAAGATGTGGAGACAACACAGGTAAAATGTAAACAAAACAGTAACAGCAATCACAACATAAATTAGGTACTATTAAAAAGCATGTCACAGATGGCACAACCATTCTAGCAAGATCCCAAGACAAAAGACAAACATCTACCCCAGTGAAAAAAATGTTAGTAGTAATAAGACATAACTACACATCTAAGTACCTATTATTTAAAAAAAGCAAAAAAAAAAAAAAAAAAAAACACAGTTAAATACTTACCTATCCAGCTGCCGGGGCAGGTCACTGTTATTTTATTGTAACAAGTGCATTACTTAAAGTAATATTAACGTCATATTAAATGGTATTTTTTTTAAATTACGAACATTTTATACTTACCTGCTCTGTGTAATGGTTTTGCACAGAGCAACCCAGATCCTACTCTTTTCAGGTCCCCTGCTGGTGCTCCCCCTCCTCTTCTCCCAAGCCCTGCTGTGCGTGTCCATAAGACATACAGACCTGGGGTTCGGCCTTGCCCCATGCTCCCTTCCCACTGGCTGTGATTGACAACAGCGGGAGCCAATGGCAGTCTCTCAGCCAATCATGAGGCAGACACCCGGGAAAGCAGCCACTCTCATGCACATCACTGGATGGCGATCAGGCTCAAGCATTAGGGAGGGCTGCGGGGGAAGCTGCATACTGAAGGTTTTTTTGCCTTCATGCAGAAAGGTAAAAAACCTTCAGCCTTTACAACCACTTTAAGGTATTAAGTTCACTTTTACAGAAAATCTGAAAGGTGAACTTACACTGGACCCCCTCCCCCATCTCCCCTGGTCCCGCTGATCTTGAGTGCCGCGATCTCCCGCTTTGACACATGGTATAGCCGCTTTACCGGTCTGGGGATTTGAAATCTCTGCACTCTACTCTACTCTACTCTACTCTACTCTACTCTACTCTACTCTACTCTACTCTACTCTACTCTACTCTACTCTACTCTACTCTACTCTACTCTACTCTACTCTACTCTACTCTACTCTACTCTACTCTCCCCGCTGACAGGACTGGCTACGTGGGTTCTGATTGGTTGGCAAAGTATAAAGTACGTTTAGGAGATTGAAATCCCTTCCGCTTAACCTCCTAAACGTACCCCGTAAAGCTATGTATTAGGCATTCCAATTGGTCAGCACCATTGCATGGATGGCGCCGACCAATCAGAACCTGTGCAGCCCGCCCTGTCAGTGGGGAGTAGAGGAGAAAAAGCCGCAGAGATTTCAAATCCCCAGACCGCTAAAGTGGCTATACGATGTCTTACAGTGGGAGATCGTGGCACTCAAGATCAGCAGGACCAAGGGGAGATGGGGAGAGGGTCACGTGCAAGTTCACCTTACAGATTTTCTGTAAAGGTGAACTTAACCTTTAAACCCAAAATCAAACATGTCTTATATTGTAGATTACCAATGCTTAGATGGGATGGCTGTATTCGTTGTCTATAGGCTCACGCTTTCTTCTGTTTTCATCTGGTGATCCAGCCAGTAAGTCTGGTTTCAAAAGCACAAACTCTCTCAAGCTTACAGGGATGAGACAAAACATTTAACACTGGCAGGGGAGCTTAAAACTATCAGTTTTTATTTAATTATGTAAAACGTTTATCCCATAAAAGGAACTAATTGGTTTGCTGTAACTGCTAATAAAGTGTGAGATGGTAAGCTGCAATATTTTGCATTTTTGGTTTTGAGTTTAATACTGCTTTAAATCATGGGTGTCTACAGTATGTCTGCCTAGAGTGCAGCTTTAAATATAGGAGGCCACAACTATTTTTTCCCCTATAGAGTCATTAGAGGTCAGAACCCAATCACGTGCCAGGTCTTTGTCCCAGCTAGGGAGATTTGTTCTTATTTAATCCTCCTAGTGACCACTGTCACTGGAAATAAAAATTAAGTAAAATTTTAAATACCAAGTTGTCACCAAGTTGTCACCAGAACAGGAGGAGAGCAAAAATCTTCCAATAGGATCAACTGTTCCAGTAGCAACCGAGTTGACCTCACATTTCTCCTCTCACTTTCTGCTGTCCATAAGACAGGTAGTAAAAGGGAAATCTCCTGAACAGATGAGGGAAAAAAAAAAAAAAAAACACAGGATAGAAGTTTTTCCTGGTCTATCCAAAATGGAAAAAAAAGAGAAGAAGGATTTTAGCTTTTTTGCTTAGTCCCCTGCTGGATTCGATCAATTTTAAAAAAGGTAACTGCTCTAAACGCCTGTTTTTTTCTGAAACTCACCCAACATCATCACTCCTTTTTTTTGTTTTTTTTAACAGAAAGACAAGTTTTTATGAAATGTATACATACAGTATGCATTTAAAAAAACCTTTATTATGGGCAAAAATAGCAGTTAACAGTGTTTAATACAATTAAAAATATTCACAGTATTCACAGGAAAATATATTACCTGGCATATTAAAGCCCACCTGAACTTTCAGTTTAAATCTGCAACAGTGCTGTAAAAAAGTCCATGGAACCAAAATCATGTTGGAATGGCACCAAAGCAGTACAGGAAACTTTTCCAAAAAGTGATGACACAATTTTCTTGCCTTCCACCCTAGCTGAAAAGTCACTATATTCCCCCATCAAAGCTGACTGACACCTCCCACAGCGCTATTGTATTCTGCCAGTGGGGGACGGCAGGGAGCATTCCCGGCCAGCAGAATACAATGGTTACTGCTAGTGGCTATAGCCGCTGACAGTAAGCATATGTAGAAAAATTTGACAGGCTGGTTGAACTTAAGTCGATGAATGGATCAACTTGGGTACAATCAGCCTGCCCATACATGGATCAAAATTCAGCCGGTCCCTGCTGAACTGACCGAATTTCAATCCATGTATGGCTGGCTTAAGACATTGCACAGATTTTGTTTTGATGCATCTAGAATATATTCAGCTGATCCAAACTTAACATTCAGTTAAGATGACAATACTCCCAAACACACATGCTCAAAAACAGCAGGCAACATAAAATAGCACATAAAAGGCTAATGCTGCGTATACATGACCGTTTTTTCCATCAGAATAAACTGACGTTTTTTCCGACGGAGTTCCGCTGAAACGGACTTGCCTACACACGATCACACCAAAGTCAGATCGTTTAGAATGCGATAACGTACAACGGGACTAGAAAAAGGAAGTTCAATAGCCAGTAGTCAATAGCTGCCCTTGCGTCGTTTTTGGTCCATCGGAATAGCATACAGACGAACGGTTTTCCCGATAGGAATTGATTCCGTCGGAAAGATTTAAAACATGTTCTATTTCTAGGTCCGTCAGAATTTTCGAAATAAAAGGTCAGATGAAACCAACACACGATCGGAATATCAGATGGAATGATTCCGTCTGACCTTTTCTGCCGGAAAGTCCGGTCGTGTGTACGCGGCATAAAAAGAACAAATAAATATCTGCAAAACCTCTTTGACAAGAGTCATTTATTATCCTATTTATCTTCAAACATATTTGAGGGGAAAAAAAAAAAAAAAAAAGCATCTTTGGTCACAGTTTAAAAACAAATAAAAGGATTAGTCCACCCAACACAGTTATTTATTGGACACTGACAAGTTAAATCTGTTGCTAGTGGGGAATAATCTGTCTGAACATTTAATTTCTTCAGTCTTTACACATACACTGATCAATTGTAAACCAAACTGGTTATCGCAGTTATATCTTTGGGTGGTTGCTTTATGTAATATAGCCTCACTTCAATTATTCTGCTATAGTGCCAGTGTTAGACGGATAACGCATGGATCTCGATCACTGATCTTGTGACCAAGCAGCAAACAAGAAACACCAGCTCCATTCAATCTTAATGTAGCTGTAAAGGACAGAGTTTTTTTACCTTAATGCAATTCCCTGCATTAGGCCTCTTGCACACGATACTCCTGTCTGAGCATCTATTTTTTTAGACTTTTTCTTTCTATGTGTTTGCGCCGTTTCCACGCAATTTTCACGTAAATTCGCACATGCACGAAAATTTGTTCTCGCATTTTTGTTCTACACAATATATAAATTCCCATTTGCACACATTTTGCAAGCAATTGCACATATTTACGCACATGAGGCGTAAATTACTGACCAGAAATGCAGATTTTTCCATTTTTATTTTTAATGAAGAATGCGCGGCTCGTTTACGTGTCTGTGTGCATAGGCACATTACAATTAATGGTCTGTAGTTTAGCTCATTAAAAAATAATAATAATAATAATAATAATAATAATAATAATAATAAAAAAGCTGTACTGAGCTTTTTCTGTTTCAATGGTTTTTATTAATTTTTTTGGTAAAACAATAAAGAACAGTCGGTAGAACAGTGAACAACCCTCGCTTGCTTCAAGTGTATCAAATAAACAGATGAACAAGAGAACAAACAGCCAAATAAACAAATGTGGGGCTTAATGCAGACAAGTGAAGACCCGACACGCAGGTTAGGTAGGTTATGTGGCCCCCCCCAACATATTTTAACTAGAATGTGAGGCAGGACAGTAACCAAGATACTGGCAGAAAGTTGAATCTACCTGTACTCTACTCTCTAGTAAGATTCTTTCAGCAATTGTTTGACATAACTGTCCCCTATAGGGGACCCTATCCCCAACAATATACCCAGGAGTGTCCGGGTTAACCGAAGAGAAGCGAGAAAATTATAGAAACACAATTCCAGGTGTAAGCATGAAATAAAGATATGGTAGAAGAAAAGGAAATAGAGAGAAGAAACAAAGGCGAGTCCATCCGGGAATCTGTGGTCGGTCATCCAAGTAAGCAACTTTATGCATCAGGGGCCTGTAGGTATGTGAGCCAGGGGGACCATATTTTCTCGAAAAGAGGTTGTTTGTCATGCAGAATGCGCACTATTTTTTCATTCAACATGATCCAAGTTAGTTTGCTTTTCATCAATGCTACGTCTATAATAGGGCTTTTCCAAGCTGACGCAATGGCAATTTTTGCCGCCAAGAATATAAAATATATTAACGTCTGAGTATGTAGGGATATTTTCAACTGGTTTGTTCAGGAGAGCGACACAAGCGTCTAACAATACCGACCACTGTAATCGAAAATATGAATGAACCCTCATCCAGAAACGACGAATCTTGGGGCATGTCCACCATATATGAAGTGGTGAACCCACCTATCTACAACCCCTGAAGAAGAAGGCCGAGGTTTCTGAATACATTTTGGAGAGGCACTCTGGTACCAGGTACCACCTGGTATATACTTTATACACCCCCCGCCTCAAATCAGGGCAACATTGAGGATGCCTTTGTGGATTTGTGTGCTAGTCTGGCTAGAGGGAAAGTGAACTATTTGTAGAGCACGGAGATGCTGCCCCCCACCAGAGAGCAGCATCCTGCACGCACCTGTTCTCAAACATGGTGCGCACTACCAGGTCAGACCGTCTTTCCATACAGATTGAAGGAAATGTTGAATTTGTTGTAGGGGGAAGCTCTCCGCGGGGAGGGGCATCTCCAAACGGTCTGTGTAATGTGAGGAGGGACGTATTCCTCTGATCTAGGTAGTCGCCTATACGGTACAGTCCCTTGTTCACCCACCAACTAAATCTATTGGGTTGTTTGCCTGGGGGAACAGAGGATTGCCAAAAAGCGGGGCCACTGGGGTGTGTGCAGACCGTAGAGACCATCTTCTACAACTCACATCCCAGATGCTTATGGAATGATAGAGCGCCGGACTCAAAACAGCTTTATGGTGCTTTGGGGAAGTCCAAAAGGATAAGGTTTATTGCTAGTGGAGTGCAAGCCTGAGACTCCAGTGGCACCCACTCAGGGCAATAGTGACAGCTGTGAAGTTGGAGTAATTGGGCCAACTGTGCGGCTATATAGTACTTTTGAAAATCGGGCACACCCATACCCCCCAGGTCTTTGGGAGCATACAGTGAAGCTCGGGCTATTCTAGGACCCTTAGTACCCCAGATGTAATGGAGGATTTTAGATTGGAAGCAGCATATGGCTCCGATGGACTTGGATAGGCAGAGTTCGAAAATAATATAGTAACCTTAGAGGAACTGTCATTTTAACTGATGCGATTCTACCCATCCAAAACAGACTTGCATCAGACCATGCCCTCACTTCTTCCAATAAACAAGCAAACAAGGGCGGGTAATTGGCTTTGTATAGTGAGGTTTCATCAGAAGTCAGTTGGATACCCAAATAAGAGAGGGACGACTGTTGCCACGAAAAAGGGAATTGAGATTTGATACTCTGAAGTGTTGAAGTTGGTAAACTGACATTCAGCGCCTCTGATGCATCATGGTTGACTAACAGGCCAGAAATTTTTCCGAATCGGTTTAATAGGGCCAGAAGATTTGGTAATGAGGTATGGGCGGACGTGATAAACAACAGAAGATCGTCTTCAAATAAAGCATACTTATGACTCTTCCCCCCACCCCCCACTTTCTATTCCTAAGAGTGGTGGATCGCTGTCGCCAGGGTTTCAATGGATATCACAAATAGTATAGGAGAGAATGGGCATCCCTGTCGAGTGCCCGATGAGATGGATATGGAGTCTGACCTATGACCCCTTAAGAGTATCTGAGCCGAGGGTGAGCTATATATTGAATGCAGCGAGGCCAAAAACGTAGGACCGAAATTCCACCTAGCCAACACCCGAAAGAGGAAAGGCCATGATAGCGAATCAAATGCTTTGCAGATATCAATAGATAACAACATTCCCTTTCTATGTGGTCCACCATCCCATGATGAGTGTAATAAAAATATAAGGTCAATCGCTCTCCTGACCTGATCAGCAGCCTGTCTGTATGGCAGGAAGCCCACCTGATCGGAGTGAATGTAGTCAGCCAAAACACATCAACATCCTGTTTGCCGAGATTTTCGTGAATAGCTTCAGATCCGTACGAATTAAGGATATGGGTCGGTAGTTGGCTACATCACTGTGATCTTTGTGTTTGGGAAGAAGTGATGAAGGCTCTGTTGGAATCAGTGTCTATTGGACCGCCTTTCTGCATGTCCCTAAAAAAGTGTGCTAGGGAGGGGGCCAGTAGCGTTGAGAATTGTTTGTAATATAGGGTTGTGAACCCATGCGGGCCCGGTGCTTTGCCTATTGGGGTCTGTTTTATAGCAGCCACAACCTCTTCCACAGTGGTATCTTTATCTAGAAAGGCTCTATATTCATCTTGTAAGGTCGGAATGGTTAAGTGTTCGACAAACTCATCGAACTCCTGCTGGCCTGTGACCTTGTCATCGTTATAAAAATTTTTGTAGAAAGTTTGGAATCCCTGCAGAACTGATTTAGGATTTTGAGTGAAGGAACTGTCAGATTTCCTGATCTTAGGGACATGAGGAGGGGGGCGCATGGGGGCCAGTCTTGTCGATAAAAGTTTACCTGGTTTACCCAATTGGGAATAAAATTTTTCCTGAGTCCAACGCAGTTGTTATCCCTCCTTCGTTGTAAGGCAGACGTTTAATTCCAGGCGAGCAGACTCAATTCAATAACCATAGGTCTAGATTTTTCAGATGTGTTGTATACAAGTTAAAAAACTTTTTTCTTGCTAGAAAATTACTAATTACTAAAATTACTAAAGAACCCCCAAACATTATACATTTTTTTTATAACACCCTAGAGAATAAAATGGCGGTCATTGCAATACTTTCTGTCACACCGTATTTGCGCAACGGTCTTACAAGCGCACTTTTTTTGGAAAAAATACACTTTTTTGAATTAAAAAATAAGACAACAGTAAAGTAAGGCCAATCTTTTTAATATTGTGAAAGATAATGTTAAGTAAAGTAAATTGATACCCAACATGTTACACTTCAAAATTACGCCCGCTCGTGGAATGGCGACAAACTTTTACCCTTAAAAATCTCCATAGGCAACAATTAGAGGTGCTACTCACGTATGCATTTGCTTCTGCACACGAGCTCGGCGGGACGGGGCATGTTTAAAACAGTTCTATTTTTTTCTCATTTATTTTACCTTTTATTTGTACATTGTTTTTTTAAAAAAAATAAAATAAAATTGTGACACTTATTCCTATTACAAAGGAATGTAAACATCCCTTGTAATAGAAAAAAAGCATGACAGGACCTCTTAAATATGAGATCTGGGGTCAAAAAGATCTCATATTTACACTAAAATGCAATAAAAAAAAAAGTAATTTAATTTTAAAAAATGGCCCTTTAAGAGCTATGGGCGGAAGTGACGTTTTGGTCATCTTCCCCTCACTCGTTTCCATGCCAAAGAAGGAAGGAAGGAGGAACATCCGATTGCCTCTGCCACTGCCGACGGCTATGGTAAGCGGCAGAAAGCACCGGAGCAGCGTGGCGGGAGGGGGGCCCTCTCCCTCCGCCGATAAAAATGATTGCGTGGCGAATCCCCAGCAAAGACCGCTTTTATCTTGAAGCGGACTGCCGGCCAAACAAGAGGATATCGGGTTTATGACAGCTAGCTGCTGCCAAAATAATGATATCTCCCGGCAAAATAAGGGCGTATGTCGGTGTGCGGCGGTCCGGAAGTGGTTAAAATTTTTATTTTTTGCAAGAAAATTACTTCGAACCCCCAAACGCATTATATTTTAGTAGAGACCCTAGAGAACAAAATGGTGATTGTTACAATATTTTTTGTCACACTGTATTGCAGAATGTGAAAGATTAAGTTACGCCGAGTAAATAGATACCCAACATGTCATACTTTCAAATTGCACACATATGTGGAATGGCGACAAACTACAGTACTTAAAATTCTTTAAAGCCTCGCCTATGTAGATTTTTAACGGTTACCAGTTTAGAGTTACAGAGGAGGTCTAGTGCTAGAATTATTGAAAAGAAAATAGGCAAAGAACAGCCCTGGGTTAGACAATATTGGATAAAAAATATATATATTGTGCAAACAGAGCAAAAAAGTAAAGAGTTAAAAACATAACATACGATGCAAAAAGAATGCATGCACCGTAAGAGCAACAATGAGCCACTTTGCAACTTTGACCAAAAAGTTGTACAAAGAGAAACCAAATGGGTATATGATTTACATGCTACATCATTCCCAGGTTTAAACGAGGTTTGGAGTTTTAGATCATTTTTGTAGTTACCAAGTTGGGAGCATATCTTTATATACACATATATATATATTTTTTTTTTCCAGGTTTGGTTTATCTCTCCTTGTAGTCCTCCTATTGTTGTTTTGCCTTGTTTGGGTCCACTTCAATTTAGTAAGTTATTAATTACATTATCATTATATATGAAATAAATAGGTCGATAGTTCAATAAAAATCTAGCGTATAAATCATCGAATATGTTGTAGTATACGTTTTTGGACGACAATAATATGTATCAATTTATTATGAAGCAATGATGGCATCGAGCAAATCATTTTTTTCCCTGAGACTTTTTTGTCATATCTGGGTAGCATGTGGGCTACACTTTGCTGCCTAATCCCATAGATTGAAGCTGTTAATTATGCCTTTGTTTGGATGTATTATTAGCCACTTTTTGGTCTGTGGAATGTACCTGCATTTATTAATGCTTCTGTGGATATGTGTTTAATATATCTGCTTGGAGTGACATCTTGAGTCAATAAGTACACCCACATCGCTTCCACTCTAACTAAATACGGAATATGGTTTTGCTTTGATGTTAATGTGCATCAGGTAAATTATTCTAGCTTACCATATGGTCACAAATATCTAAACACTATGATACCTTATCTATATGGTGATGTTTGATGCCCAGTGGGGAGATTATCTTCTGCAGATTTTTTGACAAGGTAGTTGTATGTGTGTTGTACATGTCACTCGGCTAGGACAATGGTTCATGCTTTTATGCATATGTTATCATACAAAGAACTACCTATGAGTTTTATCTTAGATAGCGAGACCTTTTTCTTCCAAGAACCCCTGAATGTGTACTGATGAAGCAAAACAGTGAAACGCGTTGACGCATAGAGGCTCACTGTTGCTTTTACGGTGCATACATGCTCTCTGCACCATGTATTCATGTTCAATGTGTGTTTTATTTTTTTAACTCTCTACTTTTTTGCTCTGTTTGCACAATGAATTGTTATCAATAAAATAGAACATTTTTTTTATCCAATATCATCCAATGTGCCTTTAACCACTTCCCTACCGCTCTATTGTCAAATGACGCCCGCAGGAACCCTTTGCCCCTCCAGGCGGGCGTCATATGATGTCCTGGGATTCCCTGCATTCCTCAGTTTAGGCTGATATGTATTCTTCTACATATTTTTGGTAAAAAGAAAAAAAAAAAAAAAAAAAAAAAAATCGCAATAAAGCAGATATTGATTGCTTTGCGCAAAAGTTATAGCATCTACAAAATAGGGATAGATAGAAAGTAGTTCTGGACTGCTGCACTCCAAAAAAAAATTTGTCTGACGCGTTTCACACTACAAACAGTGCTTAAGCTATGACTAAGCACTGTTTGTAGTGTGAAACGCATCAGCTCTTCTGTCTGTTGCTGTGACATGTATTTTTGATCTTGCATTTTGAAAAAAAGGCAAATTTTTTTTTTGGAGTGCGGCAGTCCAGAACTACTTTCTATCTATTGCTATATGCATTGTCAGCACCTGTGGCTTCTAAACTGGTGAAGAGGTTTACTTTTGTTAGACCCACCTGGGGCGGTGACACCCTTTCCTTCCCTTCCTTGATTTCTGGACTTTGCGGCTACAAAATAGGGGATAGATTTATGGCATTTTTAGTATTTTTTTTTTTTACTAGTAATGGCGGCGACCTGCAATTTTTAGCGGTACTGCAATATTGCAGCAGACAAATCAGACACTTTTTGGCACCAGTGACATTTATACAGCGATCAGTGCTATAAAAATGCACTGACTACTGTATAAATGTCACTGGCAAGAAAGTGGTTAACACTAGGGAGCGTTCAAGGGGTTAACTGTGTTCCCTAGGTTTGCTCTAACTCTGGGGGGGACTGACTAGGAGAAGAGACCGATCGATGTTCATACTAAGTATTTACACACGATTGGTCTCCTCTCCCCTGACAGAACCAGGATTTGTGTGTCTACACACAGATCCCGGTTCTCGGACTGTCACGACCGATCGCGGGTGCCCGGCAGTCACCGCACCCGTCGGGCACTCGCATTGGCTCTGGGGACACGTGCGCCTCCTACAGCGTCTTAAAGGGCTGACGTACAGCTACAACGGCTCGCCCAGTATAACTGCAGTGGCTGCTCGGGAACTGGTTAAAAAAAAAAAAAAAAAAAACACATACTAAGCATTTATTGTAGAAAATCAGACAATGTGACATTCAAAGTGTCATAAACCCATCATTAAAGTAGATGTATACCCCAATTTTTTTTTTAATTAAGACTCATATCTGTTACAACAGAGGATGTTATTTCATCTGTGCCCAGTCTTACCACAAATAGTTAAATCCAGCTCTGAGCAATCCTCTTATCTTTCTTCAGTAAGACAAAAATTGACACACAGAGAAATAGGTGTGTGTTTCTTCCCCCTTGCTGTTAGTGACAGGTGATTTCCTTATGTGAGAGAGGCATTCTGTGTACTTCACACACCCCCTCTCCTTTCTTCTCCAGCTCTCCCAGGATTGGCTGCTCCACACCTCAGCATGATTGGGCATACTGAAGTCATGTGGTGACTTCCCTGACTGGATGTTAGTGATCATAGGGCATAATCCACGAGACCAGCAGAAGTTAAGTGTAAGAAATATCAATGCCTGGCCAAGGGGAGTGTAGAGGTGGGTGGGGAGTCTACTGACATCACGACGCCACCCACCGAGCCCTGGCTAACCGACTTGCCCACAGAATCTGGAGTATTGCAGGGCTCCAAACAGCTAAAGGGGAGATATTTGACAGGTAAGGATACATACAGGTGGCATGTATATCCTTATAGATCTGCACTATATAAGTAATTTAGAAATTATGAGAGTGGGGTTACATCCACTTTAAAAACTATCAATAAATGGCGTATTACATGCTGTTCATACACCGGCACTACGAGATTAGTTTTCTGTATTCTGCAAAAATAGGATGATGCTGCTGTTCTCCATCTCCAATTTCTGTCCATGTTCCCACTGCAGTTGGGGATTTTGCAAAGCAGTGTTGGCAGCTAGTGCACATGCTCCATTTTTCAGCGAGTTTCTATGCTGAGCATTTCCTCCCCATCACATCTGAGCAGTCCATGTGACTCTAGAGTCACACATGTGGGCGTATACACAGTGGTAAATGACTGCCCACTCCCTCCCTCCTCCATGCCCACTAATCGGCTAAACACAATAAGGGTAAGATATAAAAAGTAGATTAATGGTGGCTTCACCCCTTATTTTAAGACACAGGCTGGAGGGCTGTGCACAGCCTGAGACTGGCAGAAATCTGCACGCATCATATTACTGCCAAAAATAATAAATAGAGATTGGATTTCAAATATATATTTGCATGATAATAAAAAAAAAGTTTATTGGTATTACTTATTTTTACACTGTATTCCAAGGCTGTTTGTGACTTGCAGAAGGGAACTAGAAGCTCCTCCTGTTTCCCTGCGGACAGGCTGGGAAAGAGCTGGGTCATGTGACAGCTGTTTATTGATTGGGAAAAAAGTTACGTAGATAGTTTTTTGGATTAAAATAACTACAGTGCCATCATCCACATACAGAAATAAAAGGGATACTGTAAATTAAACAGTGTGTGTTTAGTAGAGCTGCACGATTCTGGCAAAAATGAGAATCACAATTTTTTTGCTTAGAGGATAGATCACGATTCTCTCGGCGTAACATCATCTTTAACATTAAAACAAAAAAAATTTGTGCTAACTTTACTGTTTCGTTTTTATTTATTGAAGTGTATTTTTTCCCAAAAACTTGCATTTGAAAGCTGGGCAAATACAGTGTGACATAAAATATTGCAGCAATTGCCATTTTATTCCCTAGGGTCTCTGCTAAAAATAGATAGATAGATAGATAGATAGATAGATAGATAGATAGATAGATAGATAGATAGATAGATAGATAGATAGATAGATAGAGCGCTCTATCTATCTATCTAATGTTTGGGGGTTCCAAGTCATTTTTTTTAGGGACGTACTAAACTGCATATTGGGATGATGGGATGATGGGATGATTGGATTATTGGCTGCAATACTGAGAACTCTCACTAGATGTCAGTGTACCATATACACATATATATGGTAATGACTCTGTTGTTTCTCAAAATATGTTATTCTTTACTGCAGTGCTAGATACAATGTTGCAAGAAGCAGTTGCTAATGTTTAACTCTTCACTTGCTGATATATATGCAGCTGTACAACAGTTGCTGATATATATGCAGCTGTAAAACAGGATACAGAAGTAGAATAAAAATTACATTTGACCTGTTTTTGATGGGAATATGGGTAGAATTATTATTGCTCATGGGGATTATTGGAGGAATATCATGTTAACACCCGACAATGAACATATTTAATTAACAATAATAATATGCATATACTTTTTCTACATAGGGATTATGGGTGGAATATTGTAGTTAGACATACATAGGAATATAATATCAGATAGTGCAGCGCTAAAATCCAAATACAACATGTAAAAACATAAATTCAGTCCATACAGGAGATAAAATGTCTTCAAGTGCGAACGAACACCCGTAGGTAGAGAAGTGGTTCAGGCAGCCCTCCACCAAAGGATAAGATGGCCTCTCACCTGGGGGAATGGACCCTTTAATTACAGAGGGTCAAAAATCGCCTTATAATTGTGATCACACAAGATGCAGCATCCGTCAGGGTACAGGTGAAAACACATAGGAATATATTAAACCTATTTCTGATATAAATATGTATATAATTATTTTTCTACATGGGGATTATTGGTGGAATATTGTTTATAAATATACATAGCAGCATATTAAACCCATTTCTGATGAGAATATGCATATAATTAAAATTCTACATGGGGATTATTGGTGGAATATTGCTTATAAATATACATAGCAACATATTTAACCCATTTATGATATGAAGATGCATGTAATTATTTTTCTACATGGGGATTATTGGTGGAATATTGTTTAAAAATATATATAGCAACATATTAAACCCATTTCCAATGAGAATATGCATATAATTATATTTCTACAAGGGGATTATTGGTGGAATATTGTTTATAAATATACATAGCAACATATTAAACCCATTTCTAAAGAGAATATGCATATAATGATTTTTCTACATGGGGATTATTGGTGGAATATTGTTTATAAATATACATAGCAACATAGTAAACCCATTTCTGATGAGAATATGCATAGAATTATAATTCTACATGGGGATTATTGGTGGAATATTGTTTATAAATATACATAGCAACATATTAAACCCATTTCTAAAGAGAATATGCATATAATTATTTTTCTACATGGCAATTATTGGTGGAATATTGTTTAAAAATATACATAGCAACATATTAAACCAATTTCTAATGAGAATATGCATATAATTATATTTCTACATGGGGATTATTGGTGGAATATTGTTCATAAATATACATAGCAACATAGTAAACCCATTTCTGATAAGAATATGCATATAATTATATTTCTACATGGGGATTATTGGTAGAATATTGTTTATAAATATACATAGCAACATATTAAACCTATTTCTGATATGAAAATGCATGTAATTATTTTTCTACATGGGGATTATTGGTGGAATATTGTTTATAAATATACATAGCAACATATATGCATATTCTCATCAGAAATGGGTTTGATATGTTGCTATGTATATTTATAAAAAATATTCCACCAATAATCCCCATGTAGAAAAATAATTACATGCATATTCATATCATAAATGGGTTTAATATGTTGCTATGTATATTCATAAACAATATTCCACCAATAATCCACATGTAGAAATATAATTATATGCATATTCTCATTAGAAATGGGTTTAATATGTTGCTATGTATATTTTTAAACAATATTCCACCAATAATCCCCATGTAGAAAAATAATTATATGCATTTTCTCATCGGAAATGGGTTTAATATGTTGCTATGTATATTTTTAAACAATATTCCACCAATAATCCCCATGTAGAAAAATAATTATATGCATTTTCTCATCAGAAATGGGTTTATTATGTAGCTATGTATATTTATAAACAATATTCCACCAATAATCCACATGTAGAAATATATAATTATATGCATATTCTCATTAGAAATGATTTTAATATGTTGCTATGTATATTTATAAACAATATTCCACCAATAATCCACATGTGGAAATATAATTATATGCATATTCTCATTAGAAATGGGTTTAATATGTTGCTATGTATATTTTTAAACAATATTCCACCAATAATCCCCATGTAGAAAAATAATGATATGCATTTTCTCATCAGAAATGGGTTTAATATGTTGCTATGTATATTTATAAACAATATTCCACCAATAATCCCCATGTAGAAAAATAATTATATGCATATTCTCTTTAGAAATGGGTTTAATATGTTGCTATGTATATTTATAAACAATATTCCACCAATAATCCACATGTAGAAATATAATTATATGCATATTCTCATTAGAAATGGGTTTAATATGTTGCTATGTATATTTTTAAACAATATTCCACCAATAATCCCTATGTAGAAAAATAATTATATACATATTTATATCAGAATTAGGTTTAATATATTCCTATGTATGTCTAACTACAATATTCCACCCATAATCCCTATGTAGAAAAAGTATATGCACATTATTATTGTTAATTAAATATGTTCATTGTCGGGTGTTAACATGATATTCCTCCAATAATCCCCATGAGCAATAATAATTCTACCCATATTCCCATCAAAAACAGGTCAAATGTAATTTTTATATTACTTCTGTATCCTGTTGTACAGCTGCATATATATCAGCAACTGTTGTACAGCTGCATATATATCAGCAAGTGAAGAGTTAAACATTAGCAACTGCTTCTTGCAACATTGTATCAAGCACTGCAGTAAAGAATAACATATTTTGAGAAACAACAGAGTCATTACCATATATATGTGTATATGGTACACTGACATCTAGTGAGAGTTCTCAGTATTGCAGCCAATAATCCAATCATCCCATCATCCCAATATGCAGTTTAGTACGTCCCTTTTTTTTAGAAAAAAATATTGATTTTAACTTAAGAAAGAAGTGTCAGAAAAAGATTTAGACTTTAAGTGGTTGAACTTCCTGCATTTACACATTGTTTAAAAAACTTGGCAGATTGCCCGGGTTATTTGTTTACACAGAGAAGTTCTATCCCTTTGATCTAAGAAGGAAGTTAGTTACAATGTTTCAAGTTCTAAACTTGGCAGACTGCCCGGATGCTTTCTTTTGACAGCTGAGTGAGCAGATAATCTCTCCACTTGTTTATATGAAAGAATCGGCAACCTCTGCAGGAGAGATCGTCAGGGGAGTTGAATCGAGATCACGATTTTTTAACGATTAATTGTGCAGCTCTAGTGTTTAGTACCACTTTAAGTTAACAATAAGATTATGTATACAGTACCCTTTTGGAAAACTGATTTTTCATGTCAGTCAGGTCATCAGATTTACAGATCCAATACAAAAAGAGGATTCTGCACTGAGTGAGGAATATGATCTGCTCCGTTTCCCAGCGCTGCCGGCAGTCTTCAACTTTTGACACTTCCAGGAGAGTCAAATGCCAGAGTCTTCCTTGGTTCATTTCTATACATCACTAAAGGACTCGGTAGTGAAACGGGCCAGCAGAAGGAGCCACAATACATGGCAGGACACACAGGCATTCGATACCCACACGTGTCTTGTGGGTAGTCTTCTACCAATGTGAACCAGTATCTAGATTTGTCATGGGAAGTGACCGAGTCAATTTCTGAAATCACAGACCCATTAGATTGTTCTAAGAATATCTGAGGACAATGATGATGCTGGAAGATCTCTGATAACCCTTTCATGACTAAGCCTATTTTTGAAATTTGGTGTTTACAAGTTAAAATCCGTATTTTTTGCTAGAAAATTACTTAGAACCCCCAAACATTATATATATTTTTTTAGAAGAGAGTCTAAAGAATAAAATGGCGATTGTTGCAATATTTTTTATCACACGGTATTTGTGCAGCGGTGTTTTAAACGCAAATTTTTGGAAAAGTGACACTTTCATGAATTTTAAAAAATCCAAACAGTAAAGTTACCCCAATTTTTTTGTATAATGTGAAAGATGATGTTACGCCGAGTAAATAGATACCAAACATGTCACCCTTTATAATTGCACGCACTCGTGGAATGGCGACGAACTACGGTACCTATGAATTTCCATAGGCGACGCTTTAATCACTTCAGCCCCGCTCACTGTATATATACGTCATTTTTTTGAAGATGGATATCTCGGTAACGGCAGCAGCTGCTGCCACAACAGAGATATCCATCTTTTCAGTGAGCGATTCTGTACACGATAATGGTGGTCTCAGCGGCGGGTTCGCCGCGAGATCACCGTTATCGGCGGCGGGAGAGGTGCCACCCCCCCTCCCGCCGCTCTCCCACACCCTCCGCCGCTTACCGGAGCCGTCGGTAGCGGCGGAGGCGATCGGGTCCTTTCCCTGCTGAGGTATGGAGACAAGTGAGGCCAAGATGGCGCCTACCCGTCTCCATACCATGTGACGGCCGGAGCGACGTCATTACGACGGCTCCGCCCACTCTCTTAAAGGCACAAATTTTTTTAGTGTCATTTTTTTAAACGACTTTTTTTTTTTTTTTTTTTTTTGCATTTTAGTCTAAATATGAGATCTGAGGACTTTTTGACCCCAGATCTCATATTTAAGAGGACCTGTCATGCTTTTTTCTATTACAAGGGATGTTTACATTCCTTGTAATAGGAATAAAAGTGATCCAAATTTTTTTTTTTTTTAAAAATAGTGAAAAAATAAATAAAATAAAATAAAATAAAATAAATAATAAAAAAAAAAAAAAAATTTTTTTAAAGCGCCCTGTCCCGACGAGCTCGCACGCAGAAGCGAACGCATACGTGAGTAGCGCCCGCATATGAAAACGGTGGTCAAACCACACATGTTAGGTATCGCCGCGACCGGTAGAGTGAGAGCAATAATTCTAGCCCTAGACCTCCTCTGTAACGCAAAACATGCAATCTGTAGAATTTTTTAAACGTCGCCTATGGAGATTTTTAAGGGTAAAAGTTTGACGCTATTCCACGAGCGGGCGCAATTTTGAAGCGTGACATGTTGGGTATCAATTTACTTGGCGTAACATTATATTTCACAATATAAAAAAAAATTGGGCTAACTTTACTGTTGTCTTATTTTTTTTTTCAAAAAAGTGAATTTTTTCCAAAAAAAGTGCGCTTAGAAGACCGCTGCGCAAATACGGTGCAAAAAAAAGTATTGCAATGACCGCTATTGTATTCTCTAGGATGTTAGAAAAAAAACAATATATAATGTTTGGGGGTTCTAAGTAATTTTCTAGCAAAAAAACCTGTTTTAAACTTGTAAACACCTAAAATCCAAAACGAGGCTGGTCTTTAAGTGGTTAAAAAATTTTTACGGTTACCAGGTTTGAGCTACAGAGGTCTAGGGCTAGAATTATTGCTCTCGCTCTGATGATCGCGCCGATACCTCACATGTGTGGTTTGAACACCGTTTACATATCCGGGCGCGACTTCCGTATGCGTTTTCTTCGCTGCGCGAGCTCGCGGGGACGGGGGCGCTTTAAAATTTTTTATTTTTTTTTTATTTATTTATTTTATTTATTTTTGTACTTTTATAAATTGTGTTTAAAAATTTTTTTTTTTTTTTTTACTTTTATTGCTGTCACAAGCAATGTAAACATCCCTTGTGACAGTAATATGTGGTGACAGGTACTCTTTATGGAGGGATGGGGGGTCTAAAAGACCCCCCATCCCTCCTTTACACTTCAAAGTATTCAGATCGCCGAAAACGGCGATTCTGAATACTGTGTACTTTTTTAAATTCGGCGCCATTGGCAGCCGAGTAAACGGGAAGTGACGTCATGACGTCGCTTCCGCGTTTACAATTAGAAGGCTGGAACGAAGCAGCTCACAGCTTCGTTCCAGCCCGCCCCCAGCCGCCGGAGATTCCCGAATGGACACCGGGCCTCCCGATCGCACGGGAGGCCCGGTAACAGCGGCGGGAGGCGGCGGGAGGGGGGGGATGTCCCCTCCCGCTCCTCCGGTATAACAGCCGAGCGGCTTTTAGCCGCATCGGTTGTTATATTCGGGTAGCCGATCGCCCGCTGAAAACAACGGTACCGGGATAATGCCTGCAGCTGCGGGCATCATCCCGGTATAACCCCGGAAAGCCGAGGACGCATATGTGCGTTCGGTCGGCGGGAAGGGGATAAACACAAAATTAATAATAAAAATAAGGACAGGTGTTTCAATATCTAAAGGCTATATTTCACAATGGTCTCCTGTGTTTGGTTTATTTAAATGCAGAAATTATATTGAAAACAACAATTTTTTTTTCTTCCTGGAGGTTCAGGTTCTCCTGCATTACATGTGTTTACATGCATTTGGATGCAGCCATAGTAGTATGCCCTGGATGCGCAGAATTCTATTTTCTCTGGACGCAACTAAACTCAATGCACTTAAACACGGGTAAATGTTCAGTGTGAATTATACTATTTTAATTCATTACATGCATTTATGTTGTACATGTATTTAGAAATGTCCTATAATCATATGTACTTTTGTCATGGCCAGTGTGAGTGAGGCCTAAGAGTTCATCATTTGTACAGAAAAAGATTTTAGTTTGCCTGCAAACATTTTCTCAGGTCTGTTTTCACCTTAAAGAGGAAGTAACCCCTGATGGGCTTTACTTCCTCTTTATTTCCCTGCAAAGGTAAAGCATAATGGGCTACTATGTATCGCAAATAGTCCATTATGTGTCTCTTACCTGAAAACGAAGCCTGCTATGTAATCACTGTCCCCGCTGGCCGGAAGCGTCCACCTTCTTCCCTCTTCCTTCCGGGGCCGCGGACTCTGGCTTTGTGACTGGCCAGAGTCACGTGATGTCACTCCCACACATGCGCGCGGGAGCCACTAGTCACGGCACGATCCCTTTAGAAACGGCACAATCATGTAGTCAGCGCATGTGTATATTGCAAATATCTCCTAAACGTGCAGTTTAGGAGATATTTCCAGCACCTACAGGTAAGCCTATATTGAGGTTTACCTGTAGAAAAAGTGGTTGTACAGAGTTTACAACCACTTTAAGACAGACTTTAAGTGATGGAAATGATGCAACACTCAGAAGTCAATAACCCTACAGGAGACCATTGAAGGCTGATGCCCTAACCAAAGTTAGCAGTGTCCGTATGTGTTGGCTAAAGTGGTTATTAACCCACCAAGTAAAAATTACACTATCCTCTGTTTAATAATGTAATCTGCCCCGTGTCTGTGCCGTATAAAAATAATGCAGCTATATACCTCATTTCAGAGCGCTGATCGCCAAAGACGTCACCCACCACCTCTCCCCTCTCTTAGCCTGACAGCTGCAGTGGGCAGGGCTGAGGATCCCCCACTGATGTCAGTCAGGAGGAGAGGGGCGGTGGGTCACGTGAGCGCCGATCGGCACTCTGAAATGGAGGTATATAGCTGCATTTATTTTTCTATAAGGCACCGAAACAGGGCAGATTACATGAATAAACAGAGGATGTTATAAAAAAAAATAACGATAATTTGAGCAGCAGGAGTGGAGGGGGCAGTAACATATATGGAGCTGACAGGCAGGGAGGGAAGGGGGAGAGGATGGAGGGGAGCACAGAGGAGGACAGAGGAGAGCTGTGGATGACGGAGGCACGTAAATTGACCACGGTGTCAGGGTTTAGCAGCCATGATACACCGAGGTCAGTTTACAAAGGGCAGAACCAGGCCGAATCAGCCAGGTATGTCAGCTGTTACAGGGGGCCAAATGACACAGCACAAGTGCTGTGCTGTATAACATGCTTTAAAGGAACAGGATCTTTATTTTTTTTTAGGTCAAAACTTTAACTTGATATTAACGCTAACCAATTTTGCTACCTTAATAATTTTTACATTGTGTAAGGACAAAGAAATTCCCTGCTTAAAGTGGAGTTGCTGACTTAACACACACTCACCTGTCCCACGGTCCAGCGATGCGGCCGCCCGAACCCTCGGTTCTCTCCGGCGCCAGCATCACAAGTGTAGGCACCCGGCTGCGACAGCTTGCGCCATGTGCGAGTCTCGCTGCGCCTTCTCAATGACCGGGCAATTATCTGAAACCTGTGACGTGTCCCAGAAGATTGCACGGAGGGATGGGGAGAATTTCCGCTCCAGTCGCCTAGGTGGCCGGAGCATAAGTGGGAGCTGGGTACCTGTCAAAAATAGGTGCTCCCCCCCAAAAAATTACATGCCGAATGTGACATGTCAGGGGGTTAGGAGTCAAAGTGGAAGTTCCACTTTTGCGTGTAACTCCGCTTTAATTTAACAAAAAAACACTTTTTCATTTAACACCTCACAATAATAAATAAAACTAAATTGGATTATACATGTTTCACTTTTTTTTTTAAACATTTTCTCTTCTGTTTTTCAATTTAACAGCCACAATCAGCTATCAGAGTGCCTCACTCTTTAGAAGGCATTGCAGCTGAGCCTATAGGTTTATTTGTAAACGGACCCATGTGACCATTACGATTGGTCATCATAGTAATCACATGTTCTGGTACAAATCAGATTGGCAGTCTATTACTAAGATTAGAACAGAGGTGTCAGTGACAGCACAGTCTAGCAGACATACCAAAACTTCAATAAGTTAATTAGTAAATTGGTAGTAATATAGGGCAGAAGTGTAGTTGGCAAGAAGAGGATTCAATAGATAGGGGCAGAAAGTTAATGGAAAACAAGTCCTCTGGGCAAGTTCTTAGAATATCAAGTCCATGGTGTCATAAATCCATTACACTTCGCACAGCACCGGTTAAAAAAAAAATGTATTAAAACAGACAAATAGCAATTCACATAAGGATGGATGTACAATACCTGTCAACAGAAATGCAGGGGTGGGCATGGCTATAGTTTTGAGGCGTTTCCTGCCTTTCTCAAGCCAGACGATTTTGTCACTTTTGGTTTTGGGTACACACCACCAATCTCAGCATGGTGCTTCCTCCCCAAAGCTGCCTGGTCTACCAGGACACTATACCACCACTTCCCAGTGACATTATCAACCACTGGAATGAAAAACTACAGCGGCAAACTAAACCGGGACAAAACCTTCATAACACTACATACAAGCAATCTTTTAACTAAAAGAGCGAGTTGCCAATTGCTTTGTGTGAATTTACTTTCCTTACCCACTGCACTAAGATTGGCACCTTCTTGCTATCTTTCCAGTTTCTACAGGTGTTTCTCCTGCCAGTGTTCCTGTTCCACCTATTCACTGATGCCCCTTCTGTACGAGATCCCTTCCTGACTGAGGGCAAGCAATTTACATTCATCCTTATGCGAGGTGCGAATAGTCATTTTTTTAATAAATCGTGTAACATCTACACTTAGTTTGCACACTCAACTGTGTTTTCTCAATAAGTTAAAGTGGTTGTTAACCCACATTTCATATTATTCATTATATAATCCTCCTCATCTCCTAAGGATATGTCCCCCTGTGTGTGTGCGTTTTATTAAAAAAAGCTGTTCTTTACCTTATCTCAGAGTGCTGATCGGCACTCACGTGACCCGCCGCCTCTCTCCTCTCCCTTCTGACAGATGCAGCGGGCCGGGTCGAGATTCCCCCACTGACGTCAGTTGTGTCCCACAACCGGTTACAAAATCAAACCGCTTAAGTGGCCCTCGCTCTTCAAAGTGTTGAGCAGAAGTGCTCTTAGGATGAGAGGAATGTATCAATGCTGGACAGCACAAAAATTAGATAATCATGATCAGGGTATCCAATTCCTTTAAGCTCCACAGGGTCCTCCGATTGCTGAAGAAATAAGTACTGATGAAGTAGATGGTGAACATTCCAAGTCCCTTGTTGTCCAAGTTACAAAATATTCTGTGACAAGATGAAAATTCCAACCTGCCTCCATCTCTCATGACCTGCTGGATAATGACTGAAAAATATCTGCTGCCACTGTGGTAGAACAAATTTTAGTCTTCTCCCATTCAGTAAGTGGCTTCATTGTAATTTTCACCTGAATTCAAGATAACTATTCTTAAAGTGGTTGTACAGGCAGAAGGTTTTTAGCCTAATGCATTCTAGGCATTAAGCTAAAAAAACCTTCTGACTGCAGCAACCTCCCCCCATCTCGATCCAGCGATGTTGCATAAGAGACTCTCCCTCCTGATTGGCTGAGACACAGCAGTGGGCACCATTGGCTCCCATGCTGTCAGAGTCACTGAACCAATGAGGAGAGAGAGGGGGTGGGCCCGAGCTATGGCTCTGTGTCTGAATAGACACGCAGAGCAGCAACTCGGCTCAGGTGCCCCCATAGCAAGCTGCTTGCTGTGGGGGGTGAACACAGCAGAAGGGAGGGTCCAGGAATGCTAGCGAGGCACCCAAGAAGAGGATCTGGGCTGCTCTGTGCAAAACCACTGCACAGAGCAGGTAAGTATAACATGTTTGTTATTTTAAAAGAAAGAAGACAAGACTTTAATATCACTTTAAATTTAAATATAAGGCCAGGTTACTCTGGCACGGCTTTATTTTGGCTTGACAAAAAAAAAAGTTACTACTACCATTTTTATGTGAAATTCCTGGAATTTCTATCATCATGTAATCCCCAACCCACCAGTAATTCAAATAAAATAAAAAATAAAGCTTTAATAGCACCCTAAAAGAGCACTGGGGCTTTAATGTTCAATGAATTATGGAGGCGTTTGGGCGGGGGGGGGGGGGGAGCAAAGCTAATCTCTCTGAGTAACCCAACAGCCTGCTGCATGGTGCAAAAGTATTACAAGTGGGGGCTGTTATTTAGCGAAAAAGGGAACCAAAACAGCTCTCAAATTGAAAACCCGCAATATTACTACAAGAATACTGTATTAATCTAAAAGCAAGAGTCTCAATTCTTTTTGCAGGTTTATGTCCTTCGATTCAACCCTGAAAACTGCATACTATAAGAGTTTGAGAAATAAAATAGGTTTAAATCCCAAAGACTTGACTTTACAATTTTAATTCTTTTCCTGTTATGTAGTCAGGTATTATGTGTTCATGCTAAATGAAGCTGCCCTGTGTCAGCACACTGGAGATCTGGACCAATGCTCCCACACACAGTTCCATACTCTGAGTCTTGGTACAACGGACAAGATGAGGAAGGTGACCGCATGCTATTTAATGGGAAATCCAGCAGCTTTATTGAAGAAAATCCATATGTAAAAACACAACAGGCAAAATGTTGCTCTACATTTCACGGCTGCGAACTGGACCAGCACCTGTTCATGGGGAAGCGGGGCTAGAGTGTGGTGGACTGGTGTCTACATCTTTCTGCTTTGGATCTCTTGGTACAACATGTTCCCTTCCCATTCTACAATCAATAACATTAATGCTCCCTGAGCAGCATTACTGATTGCAGCACAGTACATGGGGCGTGTCTCACTGTTGAATCTAAAAGTGTTACTAAACCCAGGACCCTGCATTCACCATATCTGGCCTCCCACAGTACACAGAACATGAAAATGCAATATTTTAGTAAATATAAACTGCTAAATACCTTTATTCATCAGCAGTATATAGCAGTCTTGTGATTTCTATCAGTGTCCGGCTGAGCACTGGTTAAAAGCTTGTAGGAGTTTTCATTCTCCTTTAACTGTTCTATGAGGCTGCAGGACCCCTGATCCTCTGTCTGGACAGTGTTGATTGGCCCTGTGCGTATCACATGCACCCTTTCCAAAAAAAAAACTCTCTAGCAATACACACCAAACTGAGCATGTACAGAGTGTCCCCAAAGGCTCTGTTCTATCATGAAATGGATTGGGGACTGTGAAAGAAGGGGACCGATCTGTGGGAGTGGCCAGAGCCGCAATGACGTCATTCCCGCTAGAGCCGCCATCTACGGCACCAGACTCCGAAGAAACTGCCTGGGTGGCCGTTCATTCCAAATGCATGTGCCTGTGATGTCACCGGCTGCTTGTACAGTAAATGTCTCCTAAACAGTGCACGCTTATTAGATATTTACAGTACCTATAGGTGTTATATCTCTATATGTGTGCAAATGTACTAAACCATCTCCATAAAAGAAAACACAGTAGGTACAATGTCTAATAGAAAAAGGAGTTGATCGTAACCACCAGGATCTACTTTTCAGTTTGGATCTAAGTGCTTCTTATAGGAGACACAGACACTTTTCTGTAAGGCATCCTTTATAACATCCTTCCATTGTTCAGTAATATGAATCTAAAATTTAGTCGTAGATTTTAAAACACAGTATAAGTAACTTTGGATATACCCAAGGCTACAGGAAGTTTGTCATTTACACAGAATTCATTAATAAATTATTCAAATCAAACTGCTTGGTTTATGGTGCTTTACTTTTTGATAGTGTGGTTTCACCATCTCAATTTAATTTATACCCAAGACTAGCATGGAAATTATCATTAAACATGCTTTTATCTTCATAGTACCCTGTCTGACTTTAGCAGAATTGATTTAAAAGTAAAATGGTAGTGAAAAGAGAGGTCCTACCTGTAGGATCAAAGTCATGCGATAAAACGTCATGGGATGAGCTGACACTTCGCTCAAACTTCTGTTTCTTGTCTGCTGATGTTTCGCTGCTCAAAATGCTCCCCTGCCTGAAAAGAACCCAGTTTGTATTAATATACTATCTTACAGTACATGAATAAAATCTTGTATAAAATATATAATCCTACCAACAGCCATGGTCTTGGATAACAATGCCATAGAAATGCACCCAAACACTATACTTAATGTGGGTACTGTAGGGAAGGGTTAAAATCCCATTAGGACTTTGGGGGGTTCCCAAGTATTGGGGGGCATTCCCTTCACTTGTGGAAACACAATAGGAAGTGACATTTGTCAGAATCTAGGATCCAGTCTAAAAAAAGTTAGGAGCCATGCATGGTCATGCAACACTGTACCCATATGAAATTTTTATAACTTTTTTCACACAAATCAAGCTCTTTTGCTGGTATTTAATCACCACTGGGTTTTTTAATTTTTTTGCTAAATAGCTGGCCACACTGGCTCTGGGCTGTCCAGGGTGTGGTGGGCTGGCCAGCGCCCGGGGGGGGGGGGGTCCCCTGAGTGGGCATGTCTGGCTAAGGGATTGCAGAGTGCAATTAGCGCTGCAGGTTCCTTCTCCGAGGTGAGGCCGAGTCTCTCAGAACAGCTCAGCCTGGACCCGCACCCAGTGTTTCTGTAGGAAGAGACACTGCCATGGTGTCACAGAGTCACACAGGGTACACTTCCTGCCAGGGGCTCCGCTGTTTACAGTCCTACCCCTCTCCTCCTTTAACCCACCCTCACAGCGCCACCCCTGGCCTCATGCGCACATGAGGCACAGTGACACCTGCCTACCGGCCGCCTGGCTATGACAAGTCTGTCGTCCATTCCTTGACTCCCATTGTGCCCGGCTGCCCCTCCCCCACCGGGCTATTCCACTGGGGCTGACAAATGCCCAGGCGCCAGGACGCAAGTGATTACTGGGAAAAAAGAAATTGTGAGAGTGAGTCTCCTTAGAATAGCCATAGGCAGCAATAATAACCTAACAGGTCTGCTAAGCCCTCACAACTTTATCCAACACTTTAAAGGAAAATGCCACCCAGAATGAATTCTTTAAAGAGCTCATTTCTAGGTGTTTGTGTTTGGAGCGATTGTGGAGAAAATGAAAGCAATGAGAAAAAAAGCTATCATTACATTGAGTCACTGATCAAGAACAGGTATGTATCATACAGAGGAATAAGAATTTATGCATACATTTTCTGTGTTAGTGGCTCAAATTATTGCAGCTAAAGGACCACCATGACAGACAGGCATCTAGAATTCAGTAATGTCAGCCTCCTATTTTTTTCAGCAGAAAATTAAAAAAAATAAATTGGGAGGAATTGTGTCTAAACAAACTAGGGTGAGCTCACTGCCCCTTCAGTTTTTACCCTCAACTTTGTATATAATGAATCAACATTTAAAAAAAAAACAAACAAAAAAAAAAACCACATTAACTAATAACATTTTTGAATTACCTGGTTGGTTTTCTTGCATGAAACCTGCAAAAAAAAAGCAAACAAAACAATTTTAATCTATAATAAAATTACATCCACAAGTCCAAAAATAAATTTGTAAACCTTATTTTTTTATTTTTTTAAACAAACATGTCAATACTTACCTACTCTGTGAAATGGTTTTGCACAGAGCAGCCCCGATTTTCCTCTTCTGGGGTCCCCGCCAGTGCTTCTGGCATTACCTCATTGATGAGCGGACCCATAAAAAGTCACTTTCTATGGAGGCACTTGTGTGGGCTCATTTCTGAACCACACTGTCTTTGTCTATAAACACAGACAGCACAGCTCGGCCCCGTCCCCTCATCAGAGGATTTGACTAACAAAGCGAACGGTTCCCACTACTATCGATCTGTACTGGGAGGAGGCAGAAAGCTGAGAGATCCAATGCTATCGCACACATTCACAATCCTGATATGTGCCTACTGTGCCATGTACTTGAATGTATGAAAAAGTATTCTTTTCTTTTTGTATTGCTTCATTTGTGTGAAATCCCTAGTGTTCCCGCCAGTCACTCTGCTGTCCTATTAAAAAGTGACAACACTAATCAGAACATAAAGAGAAACATTGCATCTTCTGTTCTCTTTGATCAAATGAATGAACTTCAGTCTGTAAATTAGGTCAGTTTAACCACTTAAAAGGAGAAGCGCCTCTACACTGAGAACCCAGTGATTGAACATGGCTCGGTTCTCTCGGCTCTCCGAGCAGAGAGCTGCTGCCTGTCCTCCACACTCACTGGAGCGCTGAGCTGTGGAGGGGCGGGGAGCGGGTGTCTCAGCGGCTTGCTGAGAGGGCTATAAGTCCAGGCACCTGGCGGATCCAGACTTCCATTGTCAGGATGACACAGTGCCTGGACTGATATGGGTGATGTGAGCATCTGTCCGCTCTCTGCTGAAAACGGGTAACAGGGATGCAAAACTAATTGCACTCCTGTGACCCATAGGAGAAGTCAAGCCAAAACGAGCCTTTCAACCCTATTTTAAACTGAATAGGTCATTTTACAAGGTGAGGGTTTACAATCACTTTATGCCTTTAGAGCCACTTTAAAAGGTGCATGAAATGAAAAAAAAAAAAAAAAAAGACAAACATCTGATTACATATGTACATACTTGAAAACACTTATTAGCCAGCTTATGTTAGAGCAAAAAGCGATGTGATAAATAAAATATTGCATAGCACCTAATAAGAATTAACGTTCAACTGATTGGCCGCTATCTGCCAATACAAAATCATGGTTCTCTGAATTACGTTAAAAGGAGAAATTCATTATACTTATTACTGGTACAGAAATAACTAGTGTCTGTCAGTCCTCAGAAAATGTAGACATATCAGTTCTTGCTACATTTTACTGTTTAGCCCCCTATGTTTATAATATTTCTCAGGGACTCCTAAAGTCAGTTCAAAAGGACTACAAAGCTGATGCAGCAATTATAGTGGCATTTCATTCTCCCTGTTGGTTCTCTAATTTGAGGTTATAGGTAATGTAACTGAAGGACAGGTGAAGCACAGAATTCCAAGGTGGGCAGACGTAAGCTGTGAACTATGCTGGAGGCAGCTCACCACTTGAAACCTCAACAGACAGCTGGGTACTCAACACATCAGGTTCCGCCTAAATAAGTAAAATAATTTCCCCCATATTAGTACAGATTGCAATACCCCCCTATGGGAGTAAAAGTAGAATCAGATTGGGTTATCTGCATGCTTTCAAAAAGTAGAAATTTGCACCAGACTTTGGGTTCCCTTGAAGCAGATTAGGGTGTTGGGGAACAGTACAGATGGAAAGTAAATGCTGCTGACAATACCTCCAGTAATGATAACCAGTTACTTTACCCGTATTGGGCAAAGTACAAGCTCACCTTGAAGGAGTTGTAAAGGCAGAAGATTTTTTTTATCTTAATGCATACTATGCATTAAGATAAAAAACCTTCTGTGTGTAGCAGCGCCCCCCTCCCCCCCCCCCAAATCACTTACCTGAGCCCCTTCTCTCTGAAGCGATGTCCACGAGTGTCTAGGCTGTCACAGACACTGCTCCTGATTGGCTGAGACACAGCAGTGGTGCCACTGACTCCCGCAGCTGTCAATCAAAATTGGTCAGCCAATCAGGGGAGAGATAGGGCAGGGCCAGGTCGGGGCTCCATGTCTGAATGGATACACGGAGCTCTGACTCAGCTTGGGTGACCCTGTAGCAAGCTGTTGGCTGAGGGGGCACTCACCAGAGGGAGGGGCTAGGAGAGCAGAAGAGGGACACGAGAAGAGGAGGATCCGGGCTGCCCTGTGCAAATCCAACTGCACAGAGGAGGCGAGTATAATGTTTTTGTCCTTTTATTTTTAAACGAGACTTTACAATCACTTTAAGCTTATTTAGGAGTAGGATGCATAAGAAATCACAAACACAAGCATAGGAGGAAACACATCACAGTGACAGGCTCAACGGTGCAGCAAGCCTTTGTAACCATCAAACTGTCTGCTACTACAGGCCTGCAGCTGTAGAGGAGTGCCAGACAGAATTAGAAGGTTATAGAACATTCTGTGAATATTTACATAAATCAGTGTTTTTTTCTGCTAAAGTAACAAAACTGAGCAGCTGTAACACTACTGTGTTTTCCTACAACACAAACTATGTAATGCTGCAATTAATCTATGACACATTTAGCAGAAAGCACATTCTGAACTAAATGAAAACATCTGGATAGCTATAAAAGTACTCAGACGATGGGAAAGTGTGAAAGTGACAAGCAAGATGGGAGAAAAACCAATCAGCTCACAAAAACAATGTACAGTGTATCCCCTATAATTCACTGGTTCTGTGTGCCCACATAGTGACATCTCGTGGTTAACTTTGACACTGCGCTACTGCATCTACGTCAAATCTTTGCTTATTGGACTAGTGTTAGACCCCAATTTTTCCATAATTATTATCCCTACCTTTGTGTGTACGTCATGTAGGTTCATATTGATGATTTGCAATTTAATACTGCTTTAACCATATGCTGGCCGCAATACCTATATAGACGTTCCGGCTTGGAAGTGGTTTACCGGGGTTGTGGCTGAAGCCAACAGTCATAACCCTAGTATTTTCGCTTATGAATACGGTCTCAACAGCTATTTAGCCTCTGGATCGCTTTCAGAAGCGGCGGGAGGGGTCATTGTAAAAGCGGCAAGCCTGGGAAAGGATCCGACGGTTTGTGCGACTGGCCATAGAGGTGAACAGGGACCAGATAGTCTCTGATCACCTCTATGGCTCTGGAAGGACCGGATGACATCATGAGGCAGAAGTAAACTTTTTTTTTTTTAAACAAATCAATTTTCTTTTTTTGATCTTTTTCTTTTAAAAGGTAGAGGAGAGATTTTGGGGTCTTATAGATCTGTCATCCCTTATTTCTATTACAAGAAAGGTGTACATTCCTTGTAACAGCAATAAAAGTGAAAAAAAAAAAAAAAAAAAGTAAAATAAAATAAGAAAAAAAAAAAAAAAAAAAAAATTAAGCACCCCATCACTCTATGTTTGTGCATATACAAGTCGCGCATGCATACGTAAACTGTATTTGCGCCACACATGTGAGGTTTCGCTGCGTACGTGAGAACAAGAGCAATAATTCTAGCACTCTCTCTAAACAGGCAACCTGTAAAAATGTTTTAAAGTGTCACCTATGAAGATTTTTAAGTATTGGAGTTTGCCACCATTCCATGAGCATGTGCAATTTTAAAGCGTGACATGTTAGGTACCCATTTACTCGGCATAAGAGCTTTGATATTTCACCAAAAAATAGGGTTATATATCATGTTTTTTTTTTGCTTTGCAATTCATTAAAAATTTATTTTTTCAAAAAAAAAATTAATATATATATATATTAATTATTAATATATATACACAAGAGTTAGTAATAGGTGGTCATAGAGCTGTTTGCTCACTCCCACTAGTAGTATGATTAGGACAACAAATAGTAAGAGCCAGACTCTACAAAAAGAACATTTCAGGAACTATTCTTGCTGCTGACAATCTGGCATTCGTATTAAGAAAGGGAAGCTTCCTCCTCTGACACATTTTTGTCCATGTTCAGCATAAGGAAGAAAATATCTGAGATGGCTCTACTTGAAATGGACTTCTCTGCAGTTACTCAGACAAATGCACCTGTAATATCGATGTCACTTGAAATCTGTGGAACTTTTAAAGCAATAAGCCAATATTGTCAATCAACATTCTGGGGCTCACCCTTGCCGTTGTGATTTAGTTTTTTTAAAGTTAAACTCTTTTTCCATATGGTATCACTGTTATTTTGTCCACCCTCTGTACATACAAGTTCTTCAAATATTAGTATAAGAATTTTTAAACTGTTGTCTGGCATTGCTAGACGCACGCACACATACCAGACCTGACAACATTGTAGGAAATATGTACTTTATTAGATAACATTCTCTTACTTTGAATGCCTTCCTCATATGATTTCAAGCTCGAGTTGCAGTACATGAACAAGGCAAAACTAACTCCACACTCAGGTGTTCAAAGTGCTCTCTAACTATATTCAAGTCATAATACATCGTTTACCTCAACCTTTTTAAAAGTAATTTTGTTTAGCAATTCTAGGGAACTATAAAAATAGCAGCAAAATGGGACTTTAAATGAGGCATGTTCAATATGGCCAGAAAATGAGTCAATAATAAAAATATGTATTTATTAGCTGGATAGCGAAAAACTGTCTCATATTGAATACAGCAATTGATAAACATACAAAAAATATATATACATCAAAGACCATTGTCCTAGAAATGGATCAAAGCATAAAAGTACACTACACAATATGGCATAAAATATCGTCCTTCATGTTTGTGACTTTTGAACAGAGTGGTATAATAATAATAATGAATCCAACTGAGCTAAAATCAAATAGACCGTCTATATAAAAGACATAATATGCATCCAGAGAGGGGCATATCTCTGGATGCGTCTTATATAGACGGTCTATTTGATTTTAGCTCAGTTGGATTTATTATTATACCACTCTGTTTGAAAGTCACAAACATGGAGGACGATATTTTATGCTATGATCCATTTCTAGGACAATGGTCTTTAACCACTTCCCGCCCCGGCCTATAACATATTGACGGCCGGGCATTGGATCTGTTATCCTGACTGAGCGTCATATGATGTCCAGCAGGATAACATGCTGGCGTGCAGCGGGGCAATCGCTAGTGTGGCGTGTCTCCAATCGTGGTAAGGAGCCTCTGTCAGAGGCTTCTTACCAAGTGATCAGCTGTGACCAATCACAGCTGATCATCGCGTGAACCAGGAAGTGACGGTAAACGATATTCCTTCATTCCCTCTGACAGGGAGAGCCGATC
Organism: Aquarana catesbeiana; assembly: GCF_042186555.1. NCBI lineage: Eukaryota > Metazoa > Chordata > Amphibia > Anura > Ranidae > Aquarana > Aquarana catesbeiana. Next base: position 124,241,080 of record NC_133333.1, on the reverse strand, counting down.
GGATAATCAGCACAGACCCTATCAGATGTGCCCATTAGCTGCCAATTAGTGCCCAACAGCTGCCAGCAGTGCCCCAATAATAAAGTTTGTCAGTGCCCACACAGTGCCAGAGCCCACCACAGTGTCAATCAGTGCCCAGCAGTAACACCTGTCAGTACCTCATCAGTGCTGCCCAATGCCACCTGTCAGTGCCCATCAGTGCGCCTATCAGTGCCCATCAATTTTACATATCAGTGCCTCCTTATCGGTGCCAATCAGTGCCCGTCAGTGAAGGAGAAAACAAAATTTTATGGCAAACTAAGAAAAATTTTTTTTTTTTTTTTTAAATGTAGGTCTTTTTTAGTTTGTTTAGAAAAAAAATAAAAACCCCAGGTGATCAAATACCACCAAAAGAAAGCTCTATTTGTGGGAAGAAAATGATAAAAATTTAGTTTGGGTACAGTGTTGCATGACCGCGCAATTGTCATTCAGAATGCGACAATGCTGAAAGCCAAAAATTGTCCTGGGTAGGAAGGGGCGAAAGTGCCTGGTATTGAAGTGGTTAACCACTTCAGCCCCGGAAGGATATGCCCCATTTTTTGCGATATGGCACTGCGTCACTTTAACTGATAATTGTGCGGTCGTGCGAAGTTGTACCTAAACAAAACGTATGTCCTTTTTCCCCCACAAATAGAGCTTTCTTTTGGTGTTATTTGATGACCTGCGGTTATTTTTTGCACTATAAACAAAAAAAGAGCGACAATTTTGAAAAAAAAAAAAAAAAAAAAAAAAAAAAAACACACAATATTTTGTACTTTTTGCTATAATAAATATCCCAAAAAAAAAAAAAAAATGTTCAGTTTAAGCTGATATATATTCTTCTACATATTTTTGGAATAAGTGTATATTGATTGGTTTGCGCAAAAGTTATAGCGTCTACAAAATAGGGGATAGATTTATGGTATTTATATTATTATTCTTTTTTTTTTTTTACTAGTAATGGCGAAGATCTGCGTTTTTTTTATCAGGACTGCGACATTACGGCGGGCAGAACGGACACTTTTGACACCATTTTGGGACCACTGACATTTATACAGCGATCAGAGCTAAATATAGCCACTGATTACTGTATAAATGTCACTGGCAGGGAAAGGGTTAACACTAGGGGGCGATCAAGGGGTTACCTGTGTTTCCTAGTTGTGTTCTAACTGTAGGGGGGATGGGACTGCCTAGGGAGGAGACCGATCGGTGTTCCTACTTAGTCGGAACACACTATCGGTCTCCTCCCCCCTGAGAGAACTGGAATTTGTGTGTATACACACACACACACACACACACACACACACACACACACACACACACACACATCCCCGTTCTTTCACGAGAGATCGTGGGTGCCCGGCAGACATTGCGCCCAACGGGCACACGCGCGCCTGCTATGACGTCTGAAAGGAGCGACGTAAAGCTACGGCGATTTGCGCAGCTGTGCCAACTTGCCGCAGTATAACTGCGACGGCTAGCCAGCAGTTAATGTATATATTTTTTGTATGTTTATCAATTGCTATATTCAGTATGAGACAGTTTTCCACTGTCCAGATAATAAATTCATATATATTTTTATTATTGACTAAATTTTTGGCCACATTGAACATGCCTCATTTGAAGTCCCAATTTGCTGCTTATTTACATTTCATTAGGGATGGAGATGTAAGTTTTCCTGCGTCTCATTTAAAGTCCCACATTTTCCCGTCCCCCCGCCCCTCTTTTTTCTTTTTTAATTCTAGGGAATTACATTTTTTGTTTTCAAGACATCTATATGCCTAAAGCGTTAGTTCATCTTTACAGAAAAACTGTAGGAGGTGGTCTAACGCCATGTGATGGTGCTGACCAATGAGAATCTATCCAGTCTGTCCTGGCAGCACAGGACAGAGAAGAGAGAGACCTGGAGGATTGGCTGTGGGAGCCACGACAGCTGAGGATTGCTGGCGGTACGTAAAGCGATGACTGGGTGGGGATTGTCCAGTGTTAGGTCACATTTACACAATAATATTTGCAGCGTTTCAATGTAAAATTTAATATATGGTTCAATCATATAGTGCAGAGGTCTCCTAACTTTCTAAACAAAGGGCCAGTTTATTGTCCTTCAGACTGTGGCCAGCGGGAATGAAACTTTTCCTGGCATCAATTGGCGTAAACATGGCCACATTTGGTGTTAGGGAAAGGAATAGTACCCCCATCATTGCCATTATTTGGAGGACTAGTGCCCCATTATTGGTTTTAGTGGGAGAAATGGTGCCTCATGTTGGTGCAAACCGTTTTGCAAACCGCCCCAGTGTGAAAGGGGTCTAAAGGTGACCACTTTGAAGCGGACCTTCCCATTATTCATCACTTCACCACTACCCCCACCCCCCTTCCTTCCCAACAATGACACATTTTTTATAATTATGTGAGGGAACCCCGCACATTTACAGGATTCTTATTTAGGCAAGAATGCCCATAGCCTTCTGGGATGCTCACAAAATTTATCATAAGAGGAATCAGGGTACTCTACAATGCACGCACTGCAGTAAAGTCTGTTTCTTCCGTTTTTTTTTCAGCCAGCACTCTGATGAACCCAGATAAAGTAGCCAAGTCTAATAGACATCAGAGAAGATGGCGGCACGGTCCTGGATGTGTAACAACTGATCGATACAGAACACCATTGGATTTGCCAGCATGCAAGTATGTATTGTGGTTAACCCCCAAAAAAGATTGAAATAAAAAATATGTTTGGGGGGGGGGGATGTTCCTCTATAAAAGATTGTGTCACATTTAGAAAATGGGAAAAAGAAAAAAGGAATACTCCCTAATTGGGATTTTAACCGCAAACACAACACTGATATATATTTAAAAAGAAAAGCTTATTGATACATATAAAATGGATCAGTCACAGAAGTGATGATCTAATTAAAAACGGTGCAGGTATACAAATGATAGATTCATTGCAAGCATACAAAATAGTACTATAGATAGTGGTATGCTCCAATGTCCGAAAACAACTCTTCAGTACCCGACGCGTTTCAGGTTCAAGCCTTTCATCAGGGGTATTAGATAGGAGAATATATATTCAAATATTAGTCAAAATTGGATAAGACAGGCAATGGTGCAATGTTCTATGAGCTATGCAAGTGGGAAATCACAAGGATCACTGCATAGGATGGCATCAAATGGAGATCTACGACACCGCCCAAAAGGGCCAAAAACAGGGTGTCCCACAGAGGTCCCCACACTGAATTGGTCGCAAATCACAGATTGTGTAGGAGAACAAGGACAGGCGTGTCTGGTAGATTTGATGGTTATCACAATATGGGCTATTATATGGCTCTACTTGGTCCTTTGGATATACAGTCAGAAAAAAAATATATATGGTCTGCTCCATCTTCCTGTGTTGTCCTGTTGGGAAGCTGGTCTGTCAAGACGCCATCCTCCCTGGCAAGTTAATTTAGAAAATGAATCTGCTAACAGGTAGAAAAAAAAGCAGGCATAATATCAGCAGCAGGTAAGTACAGAGCACAAAGCAGGTAAGTACAGGTAAGTATAACCTTTATTATTGTAGGGGGGTGAATGAAGCTTTGGCAGCATTTTAAAGCTGAGTTCCACCCAAAAATGGAACTTTCGCTTTAAGCACTTCTCGCCCCGACATGCGACATTTGGCATGTCATTTTTTTGGAGGGGTGGGTACTTAGTTTAGAGTGGGACTTCCTGTCCCACTTCCTCCTTCCTGCTCTTGGCCGCCTAAGCGACTACTCCCCCCCCCCCCCAGACGGCCCCTCCCTCTCTGCATTCTTCTGGGACATGTCACAGGTCCCAGAAGATATCCTGGCCACTAGCAGAGCGCCACGCACTCACGCATGTGCAGTGCGCGCCCAGCTGTGAACCCGAAAGCTGTCACGCCCGTGTGTTGCTATGACAGCACCAGCGGGGTGGAATGAGGCTCCGGACGGCCGCATCGCTGGACCGTGGGACAGGTGAGTGTCTGCTTATTAAAAGTCAGCAGCTACACTTTTGTAGCTGCTGACTTTTAATAAACTAACAAACATGTGGAACTCTGCTTTAAGACTTGAGATTAAAAACACGCTAGATGCGAACAGCGATTACAAACATAAAAAAACCTAAGCTAAAGGCCCTAAATCCATGGTCATGTCACTTGCCAGGTCCTGAGTTTTCAAACCTCTAAAGTGAATGTATACCAATTTTTGTACATTCTACCCCATTCCTAAATGCTTTACGTGCACTTCTGACCGTGGAACCATACTGTGGCTCAATGCCTGAAAATATGTACCAGAGCTGCACTAGCCACTCAACAGAACTTCAACAAAAAGTGTTAACAGGTTCTGCCATAGGAGCCTTCAGTTGGTAATTTAGCCTTGTGCACGCACTAGGGCCAATTACTAGCATTTCTTAGGAGTGTGGGAGGAAACTGGAGTACCCGGAGAAAACCCAGGCAAGCATGAGGAGCACAGGCAGATAGTGCCCTGGCCAAGATACAGAGGAACCCCATCGCGGCTTACATAAGTGCTAACCACAAACACTTTACCGCCTGCTGTGAACTGACAGTTATCAGACATCAAACCAAAACTGAACTTTACACACAAATCACTCATCTCTAGGGCTGCAACGATATCAGTTTTTTTAAAGACTGAGTACGAGTACCGATACTTTTCCCCAAGTACTGGTGGATATTTTCAGCCCCGGTTAAATTGGATTTGTTTTGAACCGCATCCCATTAACATGACGTGAACCAAAAGGCTTGTCTAAGGAGCCAGTTCATATATGTGCAGGCCAGCCGCAGTGCAATTAAAAAAAAAAAAAAAAAAAAAAGAGCCCAGTACGATTTTTTAGCCCAATCAGGTGCGATTTCCAATGTCATACACTAACAATTCGCACCTGAACCGCTGAATGAAGCTGCACTGGACGGGGCTTGAAACTGCACTGCAAACTGGCCACACAAATGTGAACATATGTTAAGTTATTGGTTTTAGTATCTGAGGACAAGTACTTGAGCAAATGCTTAGTACCGGCACCAATAACGGTGCAATGCTACTTATTACAGTGATTCTTCCCTTTACTGGGTGGTGTAGTTTACAGTTCAAAATAAAATAGTGCTACCTTTGCCAATCCTTTGTCATGTTGATTTGTAAAAGACTGTATATATACACTGTAAAAGCAGTCAAATCATCAGATTATTATATTATAATAACCAACCTCTCCAACCCCTAACAGGATTAGATACCGATAACATAGCTGGGAGAAATAAATGGTTAGATGTCATGTAAATATGGTCACTAAAAAGGACTTTAAATTACAAAATTACCAGTTAAACTAAACCACAAGCTTCCTTTTCGTTTTGGAAGCAAAACATATATGCATGGGAAGCATTTCTCTGTAAGCTACCAGAGATTTCAAACTATGTTGTTTGCACACAAGCATCCTTGTGCTCTTCTCTTTTTTGATAAGTGTTTGATGATATTGACAACTAGAGAACAAACGAGGCGCACAGGATACTGTGAGGTTATTTATTAAAACTGGAGTGCAAAATTGGGTGCAGCTCTGCATAAAAAACAGCTTCCAGTTTTTTCAAAGCTTATAGAACAAGCTGAAGTTAGAAGCCGATTGGCTACCATACACAAGCTATACCATATTTTGCAGTCTCCAGTTTTAGCAAATCACCCCCTAAGGCTGGGTTCACACTTGTATGGCATGACAGTCGTACGACAGTGGACCTGACTTCGCCCTGCGACTTAAAGTTCGACTTTCATGAACGGGATCCAACTTTGATCCCAACAATACCAGGCCCTTTGTGTCTGGTATGAATCTTGAGGGGAAACTCCATGCAAAAATGAAAAAAAAAAAAAAAAACACGGCATAGGGTTCCCCCTCCAAGACCATACCCCCACGCCAAAATTCATACCAGACCCTTATCCGAGCATGCAGCCCGGCAGGTCAGGAAAGGGGATAGGGACGAGTGAGCACCCCCCCCCCAACCCTGAACCATACCGGGTCACATGTCCTCAACATGGGGGGGGGGGATGGGTGCTTTGGGGCGGGGGGCCCTGCGCCCCCCACCCCAAAGCACCTTGGGGACTAGGGCCTCTTCCCAACAACCCTGGCTGGTGATTGTCGAGGTCTGTGGGCAGGGATCTCATCGGAATCTGGAAGCCCTCTTCAGCCCCTGAAGGATTTGCCCCCTTCCTGACCAGGCCATTTTTTGCAATACGGCACTGCGTTGCTTTAACTGACAATTGCGCGGTCGTGCGACCTTGTACTGAAACAAAATATGTCCTTTTTTCCCCACAAATAGAGCTTTCTTCCGGCGGTATTTGATCACCTCTGTAGTTTTTATTTTTTGCGCTATAAACAAAACAAAAAAAAAAAGCGACGATTTTGAAAAAATAAAAACCACAATACTTTGTAGTTTTTGCTATAATAAATATCACAAAATTATTTAAAAAAAAAAAAAAAAAAAAACTAAATTTAAAAAAAAAAAAATCGCAATAAGCGTATATTGATTGGTTTGCGCAAAAGTTATAGCGTCTACAAAATAGGGGATAGATTTATGTAATTTTTATTTATTTTTTTTTTTTTTACTAGTAATGGCAGCGAGCTGCGATTTTTATCAGGACTGCGACATTGCGGCGGACAGATCAGACACTTTTGACAGTATTTTGGGACCATTGACATTTATACAGCCATCAGAGCTAAAAATAGCCATTGATTACTGTATAAATGTCACTGGTAGGAAAGGGATTAACACTAGGGGGGGTGATCAAGGAGTTAGCTGCTTTCCCTAGGTGTGTTCTAACTGTAGGGGGGCTGAGACTGACTAGGGGAGGAGAGAGATCGGTGTCCATACTTTGTGTGTTCATACTATCTCTCCTCACCCCTGAGAGAACCGGGATTTATGTGGTTACACACAGATCCCGGGTTCTCGTTCTGTCACGAGCGATCGCGGGTGCCCGGTGGTCATCATGCCCGCTGGGCACGTGCATCGGCCCCGGAGACACGCAGCAGGCACGAACGCCTGCTGTGACGTCATAGATAAGTGACGTACGGCTAAGGCCATTTGCGCAGCCATGCCAACCTGTTTCAGTATAACTGCGGCAGCTGGTCGGCTAGCGGTTAACAAGGGGGCCCCCAGATCCCAGCCACCCACCCATTGTACCCCTACCCATTTAAAAAAAAAAAGTCTCAAAAATAAAAAAAACAGCAGGTTTTTAACAAAGTAATTTATTAAAGCAGCTCCGGCGTCCCTTCTCCTTCTAATTTCTTCTCCCTCCAGCGATGTCTTCATCCTCCAGGTTCTTCTCCCTCCACTGATGACATCTTCTACCTCTGCTGCTGGTTCTCCTCCCTCCGCTGTCTTCTCCCTGTGTTCTCCTGAAGCTCTCTCCCGCTATAATGCTGGGTCCGCCGTGTGCCATTACTTATATAGCCAAGGGGCGTAGCCACCCAGTGACCTCAATCGGATGCCCCACCCCCTTGTGACATCACTACCCAAGGCACGATGGGCCTGTTTTTTTTATTTGGCGGGGGGTTCCCCTAAAGTTTCTCAGAGCACAAGTCACATGCCTAAGTTGGATCAGTTAAGATGATGATCCGACTTTAAATGATATTCAATAGAATCAAAGTCGGACCAAAGTAGTGCAGGAACCTTTTTCAAAGTCGGACCGACTTGTGTCGGACCAGTTAAGATGGCTCTCATAGGGAACCATTGATTTATCCACATCATGTGACATGTGCTCCCAATGTCGGAGCATTTGTCGTATCAGTGTGAACTCAGCCGAAGTGTATTTAATCTATGGAGGCTTTCTGTTGTGCAATCACTGGACAAAAGTCTGCCATGTGTAGGACAATGCCCTTTAGCACTCTAAGAGCAGGAAGTTTTCATTTCCTGCATCTACAAGCAAATACAGGAGAGGCATTTTGCAAGGCCTAGAAAATGACATTTACTAAAGATATGCACTGCTAATAGTAGAAAAACCTGCTCAGACTACTTCTGAAGATAGATTAGAACTGCAAAGTACACTGGCAAAGTGCCAGATAGGGCATCTCTCTATGTTTGTACTAGAAGAAAACAAAAACCCAATTGCTTGCTGTCTAAAAATTTTCCATTTTCTATTCTTGGGTAAACAATCTTTTGTACTGTTAAAATATTTCACATTAAAAATACAACTAAGAATTAGAATAAAATGCTGCCCAAAAAGCAAAAAGTGGCTTTATGCATTGTTTGTCTGGCACAAAAATAACTGTGCTAGGAATGATATAACTACCTATCAAAAAATGTATTTATTTTACCTACATAACAGTAATATATTGCACGGTATTTTCCAGAGTACCTGCTAATGAACCAGCACCTGCCCCAAAGGAACTTACAACCTAATGTCCCTAAAGCTGGCCATACACCTATAGATTATCTGCAGATTTTCTATGGTTAGATGGAAAAAAGTGCAACAGATTTCTCCATGTATGCTAAACTGTGTGGATGGAGAAATCCCCCCACTGGGCCAAGCTTTAGTATCTTGCTAGTCAGCCCCACTGGCTCTCAACCTAAACAATGCCTGCACCCAATCAGAATCTTCAGGTATTGTGAGAGCCAAGCAGGGCCGACTAGCAAGATATGGAAGCTTGGGCCAGCGGGAGATTCTTCCATCCACACAGTTCAGCGTAGATGGAGGAATCTGTTCCACTTTTTCCATCTGACCATAGAAAATCTGCAGATAATCGTTAGGTGTATGGCCAGTCTAATGCCCCGCACACACGGTCGGACATTGATCGGACATTCCGACAACAAAATCCATGGATTTTTTCCAACGGATGTTGGCTCAAACTTGTCTTGCATACACATGGTCACACAAAGTTGTTGTAAAATCCAATCGTTCTAAACGCGGTGACGTAAAACACGTACGTCGGGACTATAAACGGGGCAGTAGCCAAAAGCTTTCGTCTCAAATTATTCTGAGCATGCGTGGCACTTTGTGCGTCAGATTTGTGTACACACGATCGGAATTTCCGACAACGGATTTTGTTGTTGGAAAATTTAATAGCAAGCTCTCAAACTTTGTGTGTCGGAAATTCCGATAGAAAATGTGTGATGGAGCCTACACATGATCGGAATTTCCGACAACAAGGTCCTATCACACATTTTCCGTCGGAAAATCCGACCGTGTGTACAGGGCATTAGGCTGGATTCACACTAATGCGTTTGATGCTTTTTGCATTTGAGCATACACACATACACACACACACACACACACACACACACACACACTTTGGATACTGTGACTAGACTATCCAAAACGTGATTTTATCTAAAAACCAAAGAGCCTAGAGTAAAAACAAAATATGGGGTGAGTCTACACAACTAATGCAAGCAATGTTCCTAACCAGAATTGAACCCAGGACTCCAGCACTGCAAGAAATCATCTTTTAAAGCACAAAAAAGGAAGGTGCCTAGCACTCCACCCCTTCACATACAAAAACATTTGGAAAATTAAACATTAGGAGAAAACTAATGAAGAAATACTTTACAACCCTAGGTTTTGGTGCTCCTCGTAAAGGAGGTGGTGACATCAATTGTCCTTAGAAAGATGAGAATCATGAGAAGACGCTCCAAAACTATGCATGACTAGATTCTCACAAGATATGGAATACTCAACTCTCTCAGAATTTTGATAGAAAGCCTAAAAACATCACCGCCAAATGCCAAGATGGAAATCAGATATTTTTTTCTCTAACGTTTAATTTGTTTAAAAGAGAAGCGCGGGAATGGGGGAAAAAATAATTCACACTCATCTAGATGGCTGCAGCACTGATGCCAGCTGCATCTGTCCCCCCGCCAGCTCTACATCCAGAAGTAAGCGATCAAACACCACTGATTGCTCAGTTTCCCCCTCCTCTCTGAGCAGAAAGCAGTAACTGTCAGTCACTGGCTCAGCCCCTCTAGCGCTCACTGGTGTGCTGGGCTGTGGAGGGGATGGGAGGGGCTGGCTCAGTCTCTCAGTGGATCTCTGAGAGGATGAGCCAGCTGCCAGTCCACGTCTGTATGACGTCATTTGACAGCAGACTTTAGCCAGCTGTTGGCTGAAAATGGGTCACTGCACACCTGTAATATATAGAGCAGGGGTAGGCAACCTTTGAGAGTTGGAGATCTACCTGAACATAAAGAGAGCAAAGATCACCGGTGTTCGCCACCCCCAACATTAGCAAGGCCCTGGTTCACATTTATGTGGGATTGAACTCACACAATTTCATTCCCACATGTCAGTCCGACGATTTCAGAGCCATCTGTGTGGTTTCCTGCACAGATGTCTATTGAAATCGCAACTGAAAAATCATCAAAAGTAGTACAGAAACTACTTTTGGAAATCGATGCGGCGTCACACCGATTCGGACGGTTCCATTGCAGGCAATAGCTGCCGATTTGGCATGCGATTTGACATGTCAAATCGCATCAATGTGAACCACGGCTAAAAGATATAATGAAACAAATTTCACAGTAAAAATATAAAAACTTAGCCTACCTTAAAAGTGGATAGTGTCAGTAGGGCAGGTGACAGTGGCAGTAGAGCAGTGAATGGTGCCCATTTTACATCACCCCTTCCACCACAGTAGTGCCCTCTGCTGCCCCCCCCCCCCCCCCCAATGTGCTCTGCCTCTTTACATCACTTACTACTACCCCGACTCCCCCAAGCCCAACACATAGCAGTGTCGATGTCAGTACAGCAGTGGCATAATTCTCCTACCTAAACAGGTGTACACAGATCAGAAGCAGGACACAGCTCTGAACAGAGGGCGGTAGCTGGAGATGTCCGAGATAACCTTCCATATTAAACAAGCTGGTGATTGGTTGCTAGGACCGCCTAGCAACCAATCACCTGCAGGTTAACGTAAAAAGTTAACTTGGCCAGCTCCCGCCCACTGTTTTGAGCTGTGCTGCCTGCCGATTTCTGCTGTGCTTGCTGTGAGGAGAGATAAATGCAGTAGAGGAAACTGAAGGGAAGACTGGCGCGGGGGTCGGCAAAGCAGAGGCGTGTTGACAATCTACCTGTCACCCACATGCGGTCCACAGGTCAATCTCGATCGAAGGGTTGCTGGCCCCCACCACAGAGGTATGGCTAAAAAAAGCTTTGGATATACTGGTCCTTTAATGTTTTTGTGTTTATTTAAATGGGGGGCTAGGCAGACCTTGCACACCTATGCACGGTTCAATTTAGCTTAGAACCAAGAAGTGCAAAATAAGTGTCATATCAACATTCTTTACAAAACACACACCAAGCCAGATTACATCTCCACATAACCAAACAAATTTTTATTAAAACTTCATCCTTCATAGACCAGAAAATCACTTCCAGCCTTACAAAACTGTAAGATATCTCATCACTCATGTTGTGCAAATGACAAAAATGTACAAATTCCAGTCTCAGAAATAATTATGTATAAGCAGAATGTGTCTTGTTATGGATATTGAGTTATTTCATAGTTTGTAAGCAGGTTTTGGGTGGTGTCAGGGAAATATGTTACACTTAAGTGCACATTGTTTTAAGAACACCAGCTTAGATCAGAAAGAAAGAACAAGATTTCTCCACTACAAACGCTTTTATGAAAAAGATAAAACTACAAATCAAAAGCCAGCCACAGACATAAAGACAGTAGCAGACTAAAATTCCAATTGAACATTCTAAAAATGAAATTAAAAAAGTCTAACGTTCATATCTACAGATACAGAACAGAGGAGAGCAACTAAACACCTCTTGTGCTGGCCTATTAAGATGTCAGCCAAAAATTTTAATCCGGCCAACCGCTAGTTCCCAATTGGCTAGAGATGTCTGTTGTTATCCAGACATATGAAGATCACTGTCTAATCCAATAGAAGTCACCCAGTTCTGGTAATAATTATATGGGCACTTGAAAAAACATACACTCTTTATGCAAAAGCAATGATCTAAGAACGCAAACAGAAGTCAACTTGTGGCAGTTTAGTGCAACCATACAACCCAAAATTACAAAAAAGTTAGGACTCTGTAAAATCTGCACGAAAACAGAATGCAATAAATTTACAAAACTCAAAGCCATGTTTTATTCACAATAGAAAACAAATGTTTAACTAGTTTCAGACCAAAAAACTCCATCATTGTACACAGGACATGTGCAGTCAGTTCAATCTCTCTGCTCTGCTGCCGCCCCCCCACCCCCCCCACCCCTAGTATAGAGCAATTGTCGGCTTTGATTATTCAAAGCCGGGATCACTGTATATTCAGAGAAGATTTAGGCAGCTGCCAAAACAGCAGTCTGAATCAGTATACATACTGACAGGACCATTTTTTGCAATACGGCACTGCGTTACTTTAACTGACAATTGCGCGGTCATGCAACACTGTACCCAAATAAAATGTCCTTTTTTTCCCCACAAATAGAGCTATCTTTTGGTGGTATTTAATCACCTCTGCAGTTTTTTTGCGCTATAAACATAAAACAACCAACAATTTTGAAATAAAAAAATATCTATACATACAGTTGTGCTCATAGGTGTACGTACTCTGACAGAATTTCTTGGCCATTTTTCAGAGAATATGAATGATAACAAAAACTTTTTTCACTCATGGATAGCGTTTGGCTGAAGCCATTAATTATCAATCAACTGTGTTTACTCTTTTTAATTCATAATGGCAACAGAAACTACCCAAATTACCCTGATCAAAAGTTTACATACCCCACTTCTTAATACCGTGTATTGCCCCTTTTAACATCAATGACAGCTTGAAGTCTTTTGTGGTATTTGTGGATGAGGCTCTTTATCTTCTCAGCAGGTAAAGCTGCCCATTACTCTTGGCAAAAGGATCCAGTTCCTGTAAATTCTTGGACTGTCTTGCATGAACTCATGTTGCTCAATGATGCTGAGGTCAGGTGACTGAGATGGCCACTCCAGAACCTTCACTTTATTCTGCTGTAGCCAATGACAGGTCGACTTGGCCTTGTGTTTTGGATCATTGTCATGTTGGAATGTCCAAGTACCTCCCATGTGCAGCTTCCCGGCTGATGAATGCAAATGTTCCTCCAGTATTTTTTGATAACATATTGCATTCATCTTGCCAACAATTTTGACCAAATTTGCTGTGTCTTTGTAGCTCACACATCTCCAAAACATCAGCGATCCACTTCCGTACCTTTTATCATAGGCTTTGTTGACTCCTCTCCAAATGCAGCATTTATGGTTGTGGCCAAAAAGTTCAATTTTTGTCTCATCACTCGAAATGACTTTGTGCCAGAAGGTTTGAGGCTTGTCTCTGTGCTGTTTGGCGTATTGTAAGCAGGATACTTTGTGGCATTTACTTAGTAATGGCTTTCTTCTGGTGACCCGACCATGCAGCCCATCTGTCTTTAAGTGCCTCCTTATTGAGCATCTTGAAACAGCCACACCACATGTTTTCAGAGAGTCCTGTATTTCACCTGAAGTTATTTGTGGATTTTTCCTTGCATCCAGAATAAAGCTGCACGATTCTGGCCAAAATGAGAATCGCCATTTTTTTGCTTAAAATAAAAAGATCACGATTCTCACGACGTAAAATCATTCACATTATACAAAAAAAAAAAAGGGGGGCTAATTTTACTGGTTAGTTTGTTTTTTTTTTTAATTCATTAAAGTGTTTTTTTCCAAAAAAAATGCATTTGAAAGACCGCTGCGCAAATACAGTGTGACATAAAATATTGCAACAACCACCATTTTATTCTCTAGGGTGTCTACTAATATTATAATACATTAAAAAAAAATTGGGGGGGGTAATTTTCTAGCAAAAAAAAAAAATATTTTAACTCATAACCAACAAATGTCAGAAAAAGGTTTAGTGTTTAAACATTTTTCACTTACACGCGAAGTCTATTCCATTGACAAATGTTTATACTTAAGTTCAACTGATAAAGAATGTTTTGATTCTTGGCAGACTGCCCGGTTTTTTCCTTCCTTTCGACAGCTGTGGCTTCAGAAGAGCAGAGAGAATTCTCTGCATAGAAAGAATCGGGAAACACTTTAGTCAAGAACGCGAGAACAATTCTTGACGATTAATCGCGCAGTTCTAATCCCGAACAATTTTCATGGCAGTTGTGGCTGAAATTTTAGTTGGTCTACCAGACTGTGGTTTGGTTTCAACAGAACCCCTTGTCGCGGACACTGGCTGCAAGGACCTTTTTCTGTCCACATTCACCCTGTTATTTGGTATTTCTATATTAATCTTTTATTTTTTTTGAACTTGCCCAATACATGATTCTTGAAAGAGCTGATCACATTAACCTGCAGAGACGAACTGTCTGGTCACCAGGTCTACCTTAAGTGTTGTGTTAATTAACATGTTAATTATATTATTGTCTTTTAAGTTTTTGCTAGAGGGGAGGGGGGAGTGTCCATGAGTCAGCCCTACCTCGTTATCTAACCCCTTGTGTTAAATGTGTATAAAAAGGCTGTATTCTGTCCAATAAAGCAGTCAAGATTCTACAAGCTATTATCGACTAGACTTGTATTTACTGCAGCTATAATATTATATCTGTCTGATGGTCATACTGGAGTAAGCGGTGTTATTGACGGAGGCACTCAGTGGAGTGTGGGATAGGATCCGTCACAATTGGTGGCAAGCTCTGGGATGCTCCTCTTGCCTAGGCACACCCAAATCACCACCGGGACCCCCTGCTCCTAACAGCAGATGGAACATCACTACGCCAGACTCAAGCGCAGCACCTTGAAGGATCTCTTGGAAGCCCGTGGAAAAGTCTCCAGCAACAAATCCAAAGCGACTCTCATCACCGAACTAATGGAGATTGACCAGGCCAGTAACCCACCAGCAGACACCTCAGAGGCGGCAAAGTTCCAGCGTGACGTCCAGTGGCGACTGGCCTTGTATGGTACTCACCCCCCGCAGGAGGTTATCAGTCAAGTGTTAACAGAGGTGTCCCAGCTGCGAATGGCTGAACTCCAGCGGGACCAAGGAGCGTCAGTTATGTTCAACCGGGAAGCTCCAGCGGCCCGCAAAAAGCTACCCTATGCCGCCTTCCGCATGTTTCAAGATGGTGAAGATGAGATGGATGTTTACCTGCAAATGTTTGAGCGTCAATGCGGTCTCCAAGGTGTCAATAAAGCAGATTGGGTCACGCTCCTGGTCAGCCGTCTCACAGGAAGGGCTGCAGAGGCGTACAATAATGTCCCTGATGAGATCAGCCAGGACTATGACCGGGTAAAAGAAAGACTATTGGCTCGCTTCGGCATTACTCCAGAGGCACACCATTTGAGGTTTCGCAACCTCCGCCGAAAGGAGAGAGAGCCTTACACAGAATGGGCTCATCAAATGACCCGAGCAGCGGAGAGTTGGATGACCGGGCGCCAAGCTGTTACCATGGCAGATGCGCTCCAGCTAATCCTCCTGGAACAATTCTATGATCATACCCCACATGAAGTTAGAGACTGGGTAAAGGATCGGCGGCCAGTCACAGTAGATGAAGCTGCCACCCTAGCTGACCAATACGTGGATTCAAGGCGGACTGTACAACCAGAGCCTAAGACCCCAGCTCGGCCTGTCCCCAACATTCCACGGAGCGTTGCCCCTCCACACCAGCCGTCAATCCCCGGCCCCACTCAGCTACCATCTTCACGAGGAAAAGGGGACCTCTGCTACAGATGCAACCAATCAGGGCATGTTAGGAGGTATTGTCCGCAGAATGTTTCCCAGGACGCGCGGAACAACAGGCCCCTTGGACCTGCCCGGGCTGCTGCACACTGTCTGGAGAGAGATGATGTGACTTACCCAAGTGAGGAGAATATTGGAATTCTACATGAGGCAGACCCTGTGCAAGCTGCCACTACAGATAATCGTTTGCACCATCGACAAGCCGTGTGGATTAATGGTCGGGCTGCCCAGGGACTGCGGGACACGGGAGCTACTATTACCCTGATACAGTCCCGAATGATAAACCCGGCAGAGCAGACGGGACGGTCTGTGGCTGTGCGGGTGGCCGGGGGAAATGTTATGCGGGTCCCCACTGCCAGGGTTCACCTTGATTGGGGTTCGGGGGCCAAAGAAGTGGAAGTGGGAATAATGCAGAACTTACCTGCAGAGGTTTTGTTGGGCAACGATTTGGGATGTTTAAATTCAGCCTTCTCCCTGGATGTATCCCCGGAAGCCTATCCTGTTACCACCCGCCAGCAAGCCCGGATGGAGGTGCGCTCCCTCGAGGACGGGACCCAGGTAAGACCTGTCACCCCTGACCTAGACTGTACTACCCCAACTAACCCTATCCCGACTTGGGCTTCTCCCCAAGAATTTGCTCAGGCAACTCTTAGCGACCCTTCCTTAGCTAGCTATAGGGAAAGATCAGGATTGGACCCTGGGGGGTTGGAGAGGGAGCGAATAGAGTGGGTCCAGGGATTACTCTATCGGGTTACTGAGGGAAAGACAGCCTCCCATCCACCCAAGCGGCAGCTGGTTGTGCCGCAGAAATATCGTCATGACCTGCTGCGCATTGGGCATGACATACCCTTAGCCGGACACCTGGGGATGTCCCGGACCCTCCACCGTCTGACTCAGTCGTTTTTTTGGCCGGGGATTACAGGGGATGTCCGACAGTATTGCCGGACCTGTGACACATGCCAGCGGGTGGGTAAGCATGGGGGCCCGCTGAAAGCTCCCCTACACCCTTTACCGATCATTGATGAACCCTTTAGCCGTGTTGCCGTAGACCTGGTTGGACCATTGCCCAGACCTAGTCCTTCTGGGAAGAGATATATCCTTACTGTGGTGGATTATGCCACCCGGTACCCGGAGGCCATTCCCCTGGCAAATATCCATGCAGAAACTGTGGCTGATGCTTTGCTCCGGATCTTTGCCAGGGTGGGTTTCCCTCGGGAAATCATCTCTGACCAGGGGACCCAGTTCACTGCTGAGCTCACTCAGCAGTTATGGAGGCTGTGTGGGATAAAGCCCCTACAGAGCTCTCCCTATCACCCCCAGACCAACGGACTGTGTGAGAGGTTCAATGGAACACTGAAACAGCTGCTTAGGACATTTGCAACCTCTCACAGGGATTGGGAGAGATATCTGCCACACCTTCTCTTCGCTTATCGGGAGGTGCCGCAGGAATCTACGGGGTTCTCCCCATTTGAGTTACTGTATGGGAGGCGGGTGAGGGGGCCCCTAGATCTAGTCAGAGCCCACTGGGAAGGGGGATTTGATCCCCAAGGGTCCTCTATCGTAGCATACGTTCTTGAGTTTAGGGACAGACTGAAGGAGCTCACGGACACTGTCCAGGAGAACCTTCGGGCTGCCCAAAGGCGGCAGAAACGATGGTACGATCGTACTGCTCGGAACCGCACTCTGGAGGTTGGGCAGAAGGTTCTTGCCCTCAGACCAACCAAGCAGGACAAGTTACAGGCCACTTGGCAGGGACCTTACCGGGTTGTGGCAAAGCTCTGTGACACAACCTACCTAGTGGCTAAATGTTCGGATGAAAGAGTCGGACGGACCTTTCATGTGAACATGTTGAAAGCATACTGGGAAAGATCAGGAGAGGTAGCCGCTTTATGTGCTCCAGCTGTGGAAGATTCTGAGAATCTTCCCCTGCTGGTGCTCCCGGAGCTAAATAGAATTACTGCAGGGATAGAGATGATAAAGCTTGACGACCAGCTAGGGCCGACGCAGAGAGAACAAGCTAGACAGGTCTTTAGTCAGAGAAGGGAAATGTTCTCCACAGTCCCTGGGTACACTACTATGGCAGTGCACCGTGTGGAGACCCCGGGACAACTGCCACTAAGACAGGCAGCTTACCGGATACCTGACGCAGTGAGAGAGGGGATGCGTCATGAGATTAAGGAGATGCTTGAATTGGGAGTCATTGAGCCATCCAGCAGCCCCTGGGCTTCCCCGGTGGTCCTTGTACCGAAGCGGGATGGCACAACTCGCTTCTGTGTAGACTACCGCAGATTAAATGAGTGCACCACCACTGATGCTTACCCTATGCCCCGGGTCGATGATCTGTTAGATCGCATTGCTCGGGGAAAATTCCTGACAACCCTTGACCTATGCAAAGGATACTGGCAAATTCCTCTGGATGCGGAATCTATTCCGAAATCGGCGTTCATTACCCCATTTGGCTTATACCAGTCTAAAGTAATGCCATTTGGGATGAAGACTGCACCGGCGACTTTCCAGAGGATGGTAGACCAACTCCTCGATGGCCTCCAGGACTATGCTTGTGCATATCTGGACGACATTGCGATCTACAGTGATACCTGGGAGGACCATCTGGTTCATCTGGGTGTCGTGCTAGACCGCATCAAGGCTGCAGGACTAACCCTTAAGCCAGAGAAATGCAGCATAGGGATGTCCGAGGTACAGTACCTTGGACATCGAGTAGGCAGTGGACAACAACGACCTGAGCCTGCTAAGATTGAGGCCGTTGCCAAGTGGCCAACCCCCCGTACTAAAACCCAGGTCCTGGCGTTCCTCGGCACAGCTGGGTACTATAGGAAATTTGTCCCGCAATATAGTTCCATCGCTAAGCCCCTGACAGACCTGACTAAGAAGCACCTTCCCCGACAGGTACTGTGGTCCCCCGAGTGTGAAGCTGCCTTCCAACGATTAAAGAATGCACTAACTTCAGCTCCTGTTCTAGCTGCCCCTGACCCAACCAAACGTTTTTGTGTCCACACAGATGCCTCTACATTCGGTCTGGGGGCAGTACTGAGCCAAGTAGGACCTGATGGCGGTGAGCACCCAGTGGCCTACATCAGTCGGAAGCTGCTACCCAGGGAAGTCGGTTATGCAGCCGTGGAGAAGGAGTGTTTGGCGCTGTTGTGGGCTCTCAAGAAATTCCAACCTTATCTCTACGGACGATCTTTTACGGTGCTCACCGACCACAATCCATTAATCTGGCTTAATCGGGTCTCCGGGGATAATGGACGTTTGTTACGATGGAGCTTGGCACTGCAGCCCTACAATTTTACCATACAGTATCGGCCAGGAAAGCAGAATGGGAATGCTGATGGACTTTCCCGGCAAACGGAACTATAAAACTCTCCCGGACAGCCCCAAGCTGACCCGTGGTGGATCTAGTTGGGTCTGCCGGACTATGGGACAGGGGGGGCACTGTCGCGGACACTGGCTGCAAGGACCTTTTTCTGTCCACATTCACCCTGTTATTTGGTATTTCTATATTAATCTTTTATTTTTTTTGAACTTGCCCAATACATGATTCTTGAAAGAGCTGATCACATTAACCTGCAGAGACGAACTGTCTGGTCACCAGGTCTACCTTAAGTGTTGTGTTAATTAACATGTTAATTATATTATTGTCTTTTAAGTTTTTGCTAGAGGGGAGGGGGGAGTGTCCATGAGTCAGCCCTACCTCGTTATCTAACCCCTTGTGTTAAATGTGTATAAAAAGGCTGTATTCTGTCCAATAAAGCAGTCAAGATTCTACAAGCTATTATCGACTAGACTTGTATTTACTGCAGCTATAATATTATATCTGTCTGATGGTCATACTGGAGTAAGCGGTGTTATTGACGGAGGCACTCAGTGGAGTGTGGGATAGGATCCGTCACACCCCTCATTTTCCACTTCTCGATTAGAGTTGAGTTGTGAACACTGCTGATTGGCATTCTCAATTCCTTGGATCTCTTTTTATATCCCTTTCCTGTTTTATACAGTTCAACTACCTTTCCTGGCAAATCCTTTGACAATTCTTTTGTTTTGCCCATGACTCAGAATCCAAAAACGTCAGTGCAGCACTGGATGAAAGATGCAAGGGTCTGTCAGGAGTCTGGAAACACTTTGACTTTTTATACACACACTAATCACAGGCAAACAGATTACAGTTGAGGATGGTTACCTTTAATAGCCAATCAAACCCCTTTGTGTCAACTTGTGTGCATGTTATCAGGCCAAAATCACCAGGGTATGTAAACTTTTGATCAGGGTCATTTGGGTAGTTTCTGTTGCCATTATGATTTAAAAAGAGTAAACACAGTTGATTGATAATAAATGGCTTCAGCCAAACACTAACCATGAGTGAAATAAATGTTTTTTGTGTTATTCATATTCTCTGAAAAATGGCCAAGAAATCAAATTCTGCTAGGGTATGCAAACTTTTGAGCACAACTGTATCTATATCTATTTTCCCCCTTCTTTCTGCTGTAAAACACTTCCAATTAAAAAAAAAAAAAAAAAAATGTAAAAAAACTAATTTCTTCATGAATGTACATGTTTTTGGTAAAAAAAAAAACCCCAATAAAACGTATACTGATTGGTTTGCGTAAAAGTTATAACATCTATAAACTATAGGATATATTTATGGAAATTTTATTTTATTTTTTACTCGTAATGGCGGCGATCAGCGACTTATAGCGGGACTGCGATATTGCAGCGGACAAATCAGACACTGACACTTTTTTGGGGACCAGTGAAATGGCCAGGTGTGGGCTACTCCTTCGTTATTTCTTCATCAATTAAGCAGGTAAAAGGTCTGCAGTTGATTCGAAGTGTGGCATTTGCTGTGAACCTACATCATGCATTCAAAAGAGCTGTTCATGCAAGTGAAACCAGCCATTGTAAGGTTTCAAAAACTAAATAAATCCATCAGAGAGATAGCAGCAACATTAGGAGTGGCCAAATCAACAGTTTGGTACATTCTGGAGGAAAGAAGAATGCACCAGTAAGCTCTGTAGCATAAAAAGGCCTGGACATGCACAGAAGACAACAGTGGTGGATGATCACAGGATCCTCTCTATGGTAAAGAAAAATCCATTCACAACATCCAGACAAGTGAAGGACACTCTCCAGGAGGTGGGCGTATCATTGTCAAAGTCTACAATCAAGAGAAGACTTCAAGAGAGCAAATACAAAAGGTTCACCACAAGGTGCAAACCATTCATAAGCCTGAAGAATAGAAAAGCCAGATTAGACTTTGCCAAAAAAACATCTAAAAAAGCCAGACCAGTGTTAGAAAAGCATTCGTTGGACAGATGAAACTACAATTAATCTGTACCAGAATGATGGGAAGAAAAAAAAAAAAAGTGTGGAGAAGGCTTGGAACAGCTCATGATCCAAAGCACACAACGTCATCTGTAAAATGGTGGAGGCAGTGTCATGGGGCATGGGTATGCATGGCACTGGGTCATTGGTGTTTATTGATGATGTGACAGAAGACAGAAGCAGCAGGATGAATTCCGCAGTGTTTAGAGATATACTGTCAGCCCACATTCAGCCAAATGCAGCAAAGTTGATTGGACGGCACCTCACAGTACAGATGGACAATCATCCAAAACACACTGCAAAAGCAACCCAGGAGTTTTTGAAGGAAAAGAAGTGGAATATTCTTCAATGGCCGAGTCAATCGCCTGATCTTGTGTTGCGTTTGTTACAATATGATTTTTTTTATTTAATCTGACTTACAATACATGGGACATAACATTATACAATAGTGGTTGGTCATAGAGATATTGCCAGTTTTTGGCTTGAGTAGTATTCTCAAACAAATGCTGTTTTATACAATGGGGTAGATATCATTGTTACAGTTTTCAACAGGCTATTGTCTCTATTGGTACAGTACACAAGAAAGATTTAGTTGTTTGACGTCTTTTTCAGCTCTCAAACTTAAAGAATGACTGTTAGATTACCGTCAGGTGTTGGCTTGATTAGACAATGGCACGTAGATATCATTTTTGTATTCAATTGACAGTTTGTAACAGTCCGTTGTTTCTACAGCTACAGTAAACAGGCATGTTTTCTGTTGTTTGGTAATTATGGTAAACAGCCTGACACATAAAAGGGGTGAGTAGGGACACACACACACACACACACACACACACACCATCATGCTTTGAAGATCAGAAGCTGCCACTCATGATACAAGAACACTGCCTGGTGTCCAAGAAGCATCGTTGCCAGTGGAGATCACGAACATACAGTAACAGAAGATAAGTAACTTTTAAGTGTATTTGTACCGATATAGACTATAGGCTGTTCATTTGATAGGCTTTATGCTTGTTATAGATATCTGTCAGTCTTGTATTGTATTCCTAAGATTGTAATAGTTTTGTATGTACAGCATCTTTGTATAGTAAAAAGCACATTTACACACTGCAGAAATCTCAGCTTCCTTGCTTATACCACAGAGTAACCTTGCTAGATAGACGCAAGCAAAACAGATCTCAACCCAATTGAGCATGCATTTCACTTGCCGAAGGCAAAACTAAAAAGGCAGAAAGACCCACAAACAAGGAACAACTGAAGACAGTTGGGTTCCAGTCTTCAGGCAGTCATTGCCAGTAAAGAATTCAACAAAATATTAAAAATAAACATTTTATTTGTGATTATATATTTTTGTCCAATAAAATGTAAGACCCTGAAAATGGGGTGGGGGGTATATAAAAATAGTTGCAGTTCCTAAAATCTGTACTTGATATTCATGTTCAACCCCTTGAATTAAAGCTGAAAGTCTGCACTTCAAATTAATTTGGATTGTTTCGTTTTAATTTAACTCCGGTGGCAGTGGTGTGTGTGTGTATAATTGTGATCCTGCACAGCGTGGCCTTCCCCTGTAGCAGTGAATGTGCTATAGGGCAGTCGGCAAGTGGATAATGTTACTTTTGTATGACTTTGTTCATTCATCTGCAGATCAAAAGAAATGAACTTAGCTCTGTGAAAGATGTTAGGCAAAGCAATCTGACAAAAAATTAAAAATAATGCTTTTTTTTTTTTTTTTTTTTTTAACAAAAGGTTTCTCAATTTAAAGCAGTAGTAAACGGAGAAAAAACAAAACAAAAACAAAGAAACTTTCATCCCAGCAAGTTAAGAGCATAATGTGCTAGTATGCATCGCATGCAAGGACATTATAAAGGTCTTACCTGAAAACAAAGCCCTCCAGCAGAGCGCTGTCACGGCTCCCCTGGGGGTTTCATCTTCACCTGGTCTTCCTTCCAGGCTGCGGCACGATGACGTCACTACCGTGCATGTGCGCAAAAGTCACAGCAGTGGCACAACTCTCTATGGACGGCACGCCATTCATTGAGAGCGCATGTGCCACTGGAATTACCGGCACGCTAAAGTAAATATCTCCTACATGGTGAATGTTTAGGAGATATTTACTGTACCTATTACAGGCTTACCTGTAGGTATAAAATCATTGCCTTTACTTCCACTTTAACCTCTTTATTAACCCTTAGTTTATACTAATCATCCCTATTTAACTACTTATTCTCCTTCTCCCTGCAACTTTTTTCCTGCTGAATTATTTTTGGTTGGTTTCTATTTTTTTTTTTTTAACTATTAATATTTAAACCTTTTAGTTTATGGTTTTATATTTTTATTTTTAACATAGATTTACACATTTTTCTTTTAAAGAAGCACAAAACTGAAAAAATTAAATAAAAACCACACTTTATTTCATTTGTAAATAACTTTGCAGTGCTTTGTATTAGAATCATAATTTTAGTGTAATTTTAAACAGGACGAATAACGGAATAAAATGCACACATTTTAATGTGCAAAAACACTATTTTTACACGAATACTATTTTTACACAAAAAAAAAAAATAAAAGATAAAGGGCATTTTATTCAGTTTTTTTTTTTTTTTTTTTTTAGCATTATATTGTGTAAGGATTGGAGGAACTGAATTAGACTGGAGGCTTAAAGCTGACATCCAGTCAAGATAACTTAAAGTGGTTGTAAACCCACTTTGAAAAAAAAACCTAACACCTGCAAGACAAAGGCATAATGAGCTGTGCCCATACACAGCACCGGCCGGCGACATCACTCCCGGGGGTTACTTCTGAGTATCGCAGCTCAGGCGCTGTGATTGGCCAGAGCCGCGATGACGTCACTCCCGCGGGAGCTGCCGGTAACGACATTTACTGAAGCAAACGGCACGTACGTGCCATTGCTTCAGTGCGCACGTGCTGATGACGTCGGCACAAGGAAATACAGGGGATATCTCTTAAACCCTCATTATAGGCATATCTGTAGCAAAAAGTGGTCTGTAAGGGTTTACAACTACCTTAACCACTTTCCGGCCATCATTTTGCTATATGGCGGGCAGTGGTTAAACATTTGTTAGGTTTTCTATTGTTAATAAAATATGAGTTTATGAGATTTGCAAACCATTGCATTCTGTTTTATATAGATTTTACACAGCATCCCAACTTTTTTAGAATTAAGGTTGTATTAATAAAAACATTTTCTGGTTAGTTTACAGAATGTTATTGACTTAAAGAGGTTGTAAATTTAAACGTTTTTTCACCTTAATGCATTCTATGCATTAAGGTGAAAAAACATCCGACAATTAAGCCCCCCCCCCCCCCCCGTTTTACTTACCTGACCCCTCGAAAGTCCCGCGCTCGCCCCCGACATCCTCTTCACAGCTCAGCCTAGCCATTAATTGGCTAGAGTGGATGGATTGAAAGCAGCGCAGCCATTGGCTCGCGCTGCTGTCAATCACATCCAATGACGTGGAGCGCCAGGGGGCGGGGCCGAGTGATACAGTCAGCGGCTATGGCCTCCGGCTGTATCATGGGAGCGCTCCCGCAAGCACTCAACACCATGCGAGGGAGCTCGCATGAAGGTGTTGAGTCCTTGCGGGGGGGAGCCGAGACAGCCGCCGAGGGACCCCAGAAGACCAGGTTCGGGGCCACTTTGTGCAAAACGAGCTGCACAGTGGGAGGTTTGTTATTTAAAAAAAATATCTTTAGTGATCCTTTAAAAAACATAAAGGCCTATTTACTTTAACATTTTACTCAAATAAAGCCATAATATAATCACTCAACTTTAGAACTAACTGGTGTAATGACACTGCTGGTGCAGCACATGAAGGTTGAAAAGGTATAAACTTAAATAAAAGACATTTAATGGGCACAGTTAATAAAAGCTCCAACTAAAAATGATGCTCTATGGAATCGTTTAGTCTCTTATAAATTATTTTTTTTTTTTTTTATATAAAATGTAATTGGAGTTTCAAATAATTCATACAATGGGTAATAAGTTTTTACATCCAATTTGTAACAATAGCATATTCACTTCACCAAAGGGAACTAAAACCCAACCTATTGTTATTAAAATTATTTTCCAATTTTTATCAGATGTCTTTATTATTTTTCTTATGTGCAGTTCACTCCTATTTAGAACAAGATGCCACATTTCAATTCCCCTTTTCATCAGTTTCCTCCTTTATAGAGCCTAGCTAGTGGTCTCTAAAATTCCTGTTTTGGTATGGCTTATATAAACTTTAAGTCGTATTTTCCGACTTCGACATTCCATTTAATGTTTCTATCTCTCCTTTGAAACCTTTATCTTTATTCTTGCAAATCTCCATAGGTTCCCTATTTCTAATATTTTATTTCATTTTTCCTTTTTTGGCATATCCTAACCGAAAATTCACATCTTCACCCAAAGAAACAACAACTAAAACATGTTTTTGCTACTATTGGGGCTTCATCAGGAATTACATGTGCTCATTAATGCACAATAGTAAAAATGTGGCCATAGTCTTACTATATGAACATGAGCAAAAAAGTATTAAAACAGTGTACTAATTAAAAACCTTAAAAGTCCTTAAAAACATGTAAAAAAAAATGTAAAAAAAAAAAAAAAAAATGTAAAATCTGAACCATTTTAGGTATGCAAAATAGTTATTGGCAAGTTAACCAGCTACATACTAATGCAGGTAAACATAAATATTGTAAACACTTTTTTTTTAAAAACAACAAATCTAGTGGATATAAAAAAGAGGTAGTATTCTGGGGAAAGATCAGTAGCTGTGTGAAGATACAGGAAATCCCGTTAAAAAAAATGAAACCTAATTCATGTGATATATATTACATTTTTTAATGGGTTTTCCTGTATGTTCACATAGCTACTGATCTTGCGCCAGAATACTACCTTTTTTTAATATCCATTTTAATGGCCTGTATTGCCTCTCTGATCCCGTCCATCCGGTGACGTCATTTCCGCCCGCGTTCCACCTCCTGGGGGCCACAGGACGTCCATGGAGCCGAATATCAGAAGATACATCCCCACGGATGGTGCCACATCGATGAACTGACTGGGACAGATCTCCCCTCCACTGACCCTCCATCTACTGAGCTGAATACCCACTTGCATTGTGTAAGTGCATTTTAACCTACAAATAAATGGATTGCTAAACCTCTGCACTGAGCTGGCACTTCCTTCTCTTCCCCTTAGTGGATATAAAAAGTCTACACACCCCTGTTAAAATGTCAGGTTTCTGTGATGCAAAAAAAAAAATAACACAAAGATAAATCATTTCTTAACTTAACTGCTATAGGCCCCCTAACCTGAGGAAAGAGGGGGGAGACTGATCTCCTATCACAAGTTGGATTAGCAGCAAGGATGGGAAGTGTTATCATAATGGGGAATTTTAACTATCCAGACAGACTGGGCGGAGGGAACCACACATTTGTCTAATGCCCCATACACACGGTCGTATTTTCCGATGGAAAATGTCTGATCGGAGCGTGTTGTCGGAAATTCCGACTGTGTGTGGGCTCCATCGGACATTTTCCATCGGATTTTCCGACACACAAAGTTGGAGAGCAGGAGATAAAATTTTCCGACAACAAAATCCGTTGTCGGAAATTCCGATCGTGTGTACACAAATCCGACGGACAAAGTGCCACGCATGCTCAGAATAAATAAAGAGATGAAAGCTATTGGCCACTGCCCCGTTTATAGTCCCGACGTACGTGTTTTACGTCACCGCGTTTAGAACGATCTGATTTTACGACAACTTTGTGTGACCGTGTGTATTTTGTTGTCGGAATGTCCGAACAAAGTCCGACCGTGTGTACGGGGCATAAGTCTCGCCAGTTCCTAAATGTCTTGCAGGACAATTTCATGGTTCAGATGGTAGACGCACCAACTGGAAATAAAGCATTACTGGATCTACTGATAACCAACAATACAGACCTGATCACGGATGTGGAAATACGGGGCAATTTAAGAAACAGCGATCACAGGTCAATTGGCTTCAGTATAAATCACACAAATAGGAAATATAAGGGGAATACAAAGACACTGAATTTCAAAAGAGCCAACTTCCCTAAACTACAAACCTTGTTAGAAGGCATGAATTGGGATAAAATCTTAGGAACAAAGAACACAGAGGAGAGATGGGTTTGCTTTAAGAGCATATTAAATAAGGGCATTAGCCAATGTATCCCATTGGGTAATAAATTTAAAAATTATTTAAAAAAAAAAAAAAGCAAACAAAAAAGTCCTGGATGGCTTAACTTCAATGTAAAAATGCATATAAAAGCAAAGGAGAAGGCCTTTAAAAAATACAAGGTTGAGGGATCATCATCAGCATTCAGACTTTATAAAGAATGCAACAAGAAATCTAAGGGTGTAATTAGGGCAGCTAAGATAGAACACGAAAGACACATAGAGGAGAGCAAAAAAAAAAATCCCAAGAAATTCTTTAAGTATGTAAACAGTAAAAAAAAGGGAGGACAGACCATATTGGTCCCATAAAGAATGAGGAAGGACATCTGGTTACAAAGGATGGGGAGATGGCGAAGGTATTGAATTTATTCTTCTCCTCAGTCTTCACAAGGGAATCGGAGGGCTTCAGTAACCAAAACTGCAGTGTTTATCCTTAGGACACATCACAGGTGACACCTCCATGGTTAACAGAGGACAGAATTAAAATTAGACTTGGGAAACTTAACATTAATAAATCACCGGGACCAGGTGGCTTGCATCCAAGGGTACTTAGGAAACTCAGTCAAGTAATTGCCAGACCATTGTTCCTAATTTTTACTGACAGTCTATTGACTGGAATGGTACCAGGTGATTGGAGAAAAGCCAACGTAGCGCCAATCTTTAAAATGGGCCCAAAATACATCCCTGGGAATTACAGACCAGTCAGCCTAACATCAATAGTATGCAAGCTCTTGGAGGGGATGATCAGGGACTATATACAAGATTTTAGTACCGAGAACGGTATCATTAGCAGTAATCAGCATGGATTCATGAAGAATCGTTCTTGCCAAACCAATCTATTAACCTTCTATGGGAGGAGGTGAGTTGCCATTTAGATAAAGGAAGGCCCGTAGACTAGGTGTATCTGGATTTTGCAAAAGCATTTGACACAGTTCCCCATAAACGTTTACTGTACAAAATAGGGTCCGTTGGCATGGACCATAGGCTGAGCACATGGATTGAAAATTGGCTACAAGGGCGAGCTCAGAGGGTGATGATAAATGGGGAGTTCTCGGAATGGTCAGAGGTGGGGTCCCCCAGGGTTCTGTGCTGGGACCAATCTTATTTATTTTGCTCATAAACTACCTGGAGGATGGGGGAAAACAGTTCGATCTCTGCATTTGAGGATGATACTAAGCAAAGCAGGGCAATAACTTCTCTGCAGGATGTGGAAACATTGCAAAAAGATCTGAACAAATTAATGGGGTGGGCAATTACATGGCAAATGAGGTTTAATGTAGAAAAATGTAAAATTATGCATTTGGGTGGCAAAAATATGAATGCAAATTATACACTGGGGGGGGGGGGGACCTCTGGGGGAATCTAGGATGGAAAAGTACCTGGGGGTCCTAGTAGATGATAGGCTCAGCAATGACATGCAATGCCAAGCTGCTGCTACCAAAGCAAACAGAATATTGGCATGCATTAAAAAGGGATCAATTCCAGAGATAAAATGATAATTCTCCCGCTCTACAAGACTCTGGTCTGGCCGCACCTAGAGTATGCTGTCCAGTTCTGGGAACCAGTCCTCAGGAAGGATGTACTGGAAATGGAGCGAATACAAAGAGGGGCAACTAAGTAGGGATGGGGAAAAAAAATCGATTTTAATTAATTTATTTTTTTACTAGTAATGGCGGCGATCAGCGATTTTTAGAGGGACTGCGACACTGAGGTGGACAAATCGGGCACCTAACTGACATTGACAATTTTTGTGGACCAGTGACATTATTACAGTGATCAGTGCTAAAAATATGCATAGTTACTGCACTGACACTGGCAGGGAAGGGGTTAACACCAGGGGCGATCAAAGGGTTAAGTGTGTTCCTAGGGGTGCTTGATAACTGTGTGGGGGTTGCTTTGGCTGGGTGAAGACAGAGATAGGTGTTCCTGCTTAGCAGGAAAACAAGATCTCCATCTTCTCCCCTGGCAGAATACCGATCTGCCTGGTTTACATAGGCAGATCGCCATTCTGCCTCTCCTCGGAATGATCGTGGGTGCCTGGCAGACACATCAGGTCTGCCGGGCCCGCTCATTGGCATCCCCTGTGTCCAATCAGCGCGGGATCATGCCTCCGGTGGCGCGTACGCCTCCCAGTGGCTATTGCACGAAATGACGTACAGGTACATCTTTTCGTGCAATAGAGCCGACCTGCCGCAGTACAGCTGCAGTGGGCAGTCCGCAAGTGGTTAAGAAAATTCACCTTCTTTATTTGTCCTGTTTACCATCAGCATTGAAGAAAATCCCAAATTTTGGGTTGTCCCTAGAAAAATTTATAAAAAGGGAAATCTTCCAGTGGGTCCCAGAGGAATTACCTTAATTTGCAGGGAATTACTTTAGATTGTAAGCTCCATAAGCAAGGCCCTCCTATTTCTTTTGTATTTAATTGTACTGTCCCCTTTATATTGTAAAGCTCTGCGTAAACTGTTGGTGCTATATAAATCCTGTATAATAATATTAATAAGTTCCTCTCACTTCCTTTTTGGCTATGGGACAGGAAATGAAGGAAAATATCCGCAGTGGGACACAAATGGCAAAAAAAAAAAAAAAAAAATCCGATAAAGTTTGGAACCCTCCCTTGCTCTATCCAAAAAAAAAAAAAAAAATAATAAAAGTTTTGCCGATAGTTATACTTTAGGAAAGATATGTTTACTAAGAAGCCAGCTTTCATTAGAAGGAAGTAAGCAGAAACACACAAAAAGAAGTGGCCCAGTATGTAGTTCTCTAAAGCAATTTACACACTTCCTCATAAACAACTAATGTAGAATTTAAAAATAGTATAGGTTAGCATAGTAACCTAATAGTAATAGTATAGTAATAGTATAGTAAAGCCAAATCTTTATATTTTTATTTTGGAGTAGGGGGGAAGGTTCAAACAACTTTTTTCTTTTTTATGTCAGTGAAAACCTAAAAGTGGTTCCAACCACTCACACTCTATCCAAAATAAAACCAAAGATGCTTTCACAGTTACTGCTTTAAACTCTTTTTTAATGGTTAAAAGTGTACCTATGGCCAAAATGTAGAATCGAATATTCATTTCTGCATTGTAGTTCAATTACTTCTAACTTTCTTCTATTAATATGAACCATCTTGAAGTCTGTAAACAAACTTTATGAAGAATCTCACAATTATTTCATTGAATTCTGTGATGTATTCGCTATGCCCAGCTACTAGGCAATGCTGTGTCAAACTTTTCACAGATAGCAAATAGACAAAACACTGCTCCAGGTCTGCCCACTTATATAGCCCCTAAACCGTGCAGACGGGTGCAGGTCCGGTTCACGTACATCAAGTACTCCACAAATATACAAAGAGGTTGACCCACTCAGATTTACATGGAATCTAACAGTTTATTGGTCTAAATCCATGCTAAAAAACACAGCTCAAACAGGCAGGAAACAAGATGTTAACGTGCTTCACGTAGTATGCGCTTAATCATAACCAATTACGGTCAAGCGCATACATACTGCATGAAACTCATATACATTGTGTTCCCTGCCTGTAGTGTTCATTTTGTCAACTAAAACAATTGAGATGACTAAAATACAACTAAAACTAAAATGGCATTTTAGTCAAAAGACTAAGACTAAAACTAATTTGAAATTTGACTTCAAAATTAACACTGGTCTGCAGTGCATGATCATACTAGGGCTGAAACAACTAATCGATGAATCGACAACTAATCGATTATTAAATTAATCGATTACTATTTTCATAATCGATTAAAATCGGCCAGTAACATAACAGGGTTAAAAAAAACTGAGCCCTTTATAATACAAAAAGAGCAAATAATCGCTACTGTAACTATGCTTTTTTCAGCTGCTGCATATTTGAAAAGGGTCAGGGACTTTTTTTTTTTTTTTTTTTTTTTTTTTTACACAAAACTGTGCTTTTTTGGTTCAATATACTTCAATGGAGAAGCTGCAGAAAAACATGCAATGCGTTTTTGCAGCAATTTGTGTTTTTTATTCTGCCCAACAACAAATTGTCCAAAAAAAAAAATGCAAAATCATGTGCGCAAAAAATCAAAACGCACAGCAAAAAGCACAGCAGAAACAGATCAAAAGCAAATTGCATAGGTGTGTACTGAGCCTTATGCTGGCCACACCGATCAATTTTCAGACCAGAATATTCATACGAAAAATCTTTGTACATTCGCTGAATGACAGAATTTTTCATTTCATGAAATTTTCACTTGTTTTTAATAGTCTGTTTTTAAAATGAATGTAACTTCTGAACGAAAACCACATACACTGTCTGAAAGTTCCTTTGACCAAGAAGTTTTCTATTATTTCCAAATTTTCCCATCACTGTGGTAGAAAATGAATGTCGATTTGACCCCACTAATGATTAGAAAATTGAACGAACGTTCTTAAAATGACATTTTTTTTTAAATAAAAAAAATTTGATCTCTGAGTCTGATGATATTTACCAGATCCACTCTTTAATATACTGTATATACTATCTCTCCCCTAATAGTATATACCGTATTTATCGGCGTATAACACGCACCCCAAGTTTAGGAGGGAATTTTAAGGAAAAAAACTTTTAGGAGGGAAGTATAAGGAAAAAAAAACTTACATTTAAATGTTCATCTGCAGCCTTTCCCCAGTGTCCAGTGCAGCCTTGTCAGTGCAGCTTTGCCCCAGTGCAGCCTTGTCAGTGCAGCTTTGCCCCAGTGCAGCTTTGCCCCAGTGCAGCCTTGTCCCCAGTGCAGCCTTGTCCCCAGTGCAGCCTTGTCCCCAGTGCAGCCTTGTCCCCAGTGCAGCCTTGTCCCCAGTGCAGCCTTGTCCCCAGTGCAGCCTTGTCCCCAGTGCAGCCTTGTCCCCAGTGCAGCCTTGTCCCCAGTGCAGCCTTGTCCCCAGTGCAGCCTTGTCCCCAGTGCAGCCTTGCCCCAGTGCAGCCTTGTCCCCAGTGCAGCTTTGTCCCCAGTGCAGCTTTGTCCCCAGTGCAGCTTTGTCCCCAGTTCAGCTTTGCCCCCAGTTCAGCTTTGCCCCAGTGCAGCCTTGTCCCCAGTGGTCCCTGCAGCCTTGTCGCCGCCGACATACAAACGTTTAGTTTGTATTTTTAAACATGGCGCCGCGGAGTTCGGAGGGACTCGGGGGCGCTCGTTCAGCTGAACGAGCGCCGCCGAGGACATAGTAACTGGGCGGAGCCGAGATACACATATACGAGGGTTCTCGGCTATTCTCGGCGCCATTCACAGTCACGCCCAGTCCCTATGATGGACATAACAGAGGTCCAATGGCGGGACTGGGCGTGACTGTGAACGGCGCCGAGAAAAGCCGAGAACCCTCGGCTATGTGTATCTCGGCTCCGCCCAGTCACTGTGTCCTCGGCGGCGCTCGTTCAGCTGAACGAGCGCCCCCGAGTCCCTCCGAACTGCGCGGCGCCATGTTTAAAAATGCAAGCTATGTGAATGTCGGCGGCGATCGCGGCGATCGCTCCGACACATCACAAAATAGCGGGGATCGGCGTATAACACGCACCCACGATAAAAAGTGCGTGTTATACGCCGATAAATACGGTATACAGTATATACAGTATATCCCTTCTGTCTGTTATTCTCAGTGTGGATTAGATATTTTGCTCCCTAACCATATAGATGGTTATTTATATTTACCACTGCATAGAGATATTTAAGAATAAATTGCCTTTTTTTTAAACTTTACATATTAACTAAATTATACACCACGCTTTTTTTAAAGGTTATTAACCGATTAATCGAAATAATAATCGGCCAACTAATCGATTATGAAAATAATCGTTAGTTGCAGCCCTAGATCATACCTCAATACCTTAAATAATATATGAGATTTTTCACTCCAGCAGTATATAAATGAGTTTGGAAATTGTAGAGAAATGTTAACTAATGCATTACAATTTAATTACACCCATTAGATTTTAGATGACTAAAATGAGTTTTAGTCGACTTAAATGTTCTGGAGATTTAGTCGACTAAATATGACTAAAACTAAAAACAATTGCAGAAGACTAAAATGGGACTAAAACTAAAATGCCATTTTAGTCCTAAGACTTAAACTAAATCGTAATTTGCTGCCAAAATTAACACTGCCTGCCTGTTTGAGCAGTGATTTTTTTTTAATCATGGATTTACACCAATAAACCTGTATAGCAGAGTGCGGTCAACCTCTTTGTATATTTGTGAAACATTTCACAAAGCCTGCCTTCAGAACTTCAGAAGTGCTGAGAGGAGGAGATTCAGGAGGCGGAGTCAGTATAGGAATCACTGATTGCAGGCAGCAAGGTACCTTGAGATATGTAGTCCTAAGAAATTGAAAGTAACGGCAGAGGAGACACTACAAAGCATGCAGAGAACCCAGAAAGTTGGGAAACACAAGGAGAATTTTCAAAAGTAGGCTTATAACGGATTATCAAAAATTACTATTATAAAAAATGTAATAGTATGCTGTGACCATAGAAAAAACACTCCAGTCAAATTAGTGAAAAATCAGTCCAGTGTAGGTGAAAATTATATAAAGAGAGAATTATAGGAGAACTCTAGGCAAGAGAAAGTCCCCAAAGTAATGCCCTGTGCAGAAATATTCTTCCAAAAAAAGGCACCAATGGTGAGTAACAAGGATTATTACCAAATGAAGATGATCCTCAAAAGCGGAGCGGTCAAGCAACGCTTTTCAGACAACCATCACTGGAGTCTTCTGTAATAAATAACGGCCATGATATCTGAGGCACTCTAACATTAAACTTTTCAACAATAGAGTGGATTTACTAAAACTGGGAGGGTGCAAAATCAGAAGCAGCTGTGCATTGTAGCCAAATCAGCTTTTAATTTTAGTTTTCTCAATTAAGCTTTCAAAAAAAATACCTGGAAGAGGATTGGTTTATATGCAGAGCTGCACCAAATTTTGTCACTATGACGAAATGTGTAGGGAGGAGTCTAAGTGACATCATCCATGCAGAGTGCTGTGGAGTGGTTTGTGGTTTTTGATATGCATATCAGCTTTTTAAAAATGTAAGTGCAATATTTTACTCCATTTTAACCTGGATTTCTACACTATGAGTCTGACTATATGCTTTCTATGAAGGGAGCATTCATTTGAAATCCTAGGAGGAGAAACATTGTTGGTAAGTTTATTGGGGGAGTGCTCGAGAGTGTAAAGAAGAACAAGGAGTTCTGAAAGTGGTGGTTTGGCCTCCACAGGGCCCTGATCTCAAGATCACCACTCTTAGGACTTATCTATATTTCTGCATAATCAGCTACTTAAAGTAGTTCTGAACTCAAACAAATGAAGATCTGCTTTGTAATAGAGAACATCTAGGTATGCCAGCTGTGCCTATGTAAGACCCTGAAAAATGTACATTTTGTCTTGGGAGTGTGCTCGGGCACCCCTGTGCCTACATCTTAAAAAAAAAAAAAAAAAAAAATGATATATATATTATCTATATATATATATATATATATATATATATATATATATATATATATATATATATATATATATATATATATATAGATAGATATAGATATATAGATATATATATAGATATATATAGATATATATATATATCTATATATATCTATATATATATTTATTTATTTTTTTTTTTGCCATGAGCATCTGAGATATAGATATATATCTATATCTCTCTCAGATGCTCATGGCAAAGATAAACTCATATAAAAGTGTTTGAAGTCCTAAAAAAAAAAAAAAAAAAAAAAAAAATCTAAAAAAAACTCCTCCTGCTGTTGCCATTTTTATTGTAAAGGAGTTTTTAGATTTTTTTTTAATAAACTACTTTTGAACTTTTAAACCTACTACACTATGGAGAGCCTTCTTTATTCTCTACCTTGCGGATTGTGAGAAACTTTTTTCTAGGAAAGGACCATGGAGACCGGAGAAAAGGTTACAGCGATCCCTTGGACCTTATGAGGAAAGCTTCAACAGGCTGGTTGTTTATTGTTGTCCCACCTATAGGTTTGGGAGAAAACATTCTTCTAGGAAAAGACTGTGGAGACCGGACAAAAGCTGCAGTGATCCATTGGAAAGCTTTGAGGAAAGCTTCAACAACAGGCTGGTTGTTCACTGTTGCCCCATTAGACCCGTTGGGGTCTATCTATAAAGGTGAGAGGCTAGCACTACTATGAGAGGTTTGCAGAAAGACATGTTTACCATCTCACATTTTTAAATTTGGACTCTTTCACCTTTCCTTATCCCCCTTATCTACTCTGATTTATATTTTTAACTTTGCAACGGATCATCTCTCTGAGTCACCTGATTTTTTTTTTTTTTGGATGCTGATTACTCCTGGGAAACAATTTACTTTTAGTTTAGCTTTACTGGATTTTATTGCATTATTGCTCAGATATATATTATGGGATGCACCTTTTAGGACTTTGAACACTTTTATATGAGTTTATATTTGCCATGAGCATCTGAGAAATTCCTTTATATATATTTATATATATTTTTTTTTATGTGCTATATTAGCGCTACTTCACTACATAAAATACATCCATGAAACTGTGCCTCCAACTGCCAGTCCCAGGAGATTTGGAGTGAGATTTGGTGTGGTTACTGTTGTGCTGCTCAGTGTTCTAACGGGATCTGACATGACAAAGTAAAGCCATATCTGTACAAAGATGGCCACCTCTGCACAGCGATATGACAAAAAAATGGCCCAGTGGAAATCCACTTGGACTTCAGTGCTCCACAAATCAGCCCCTAAATGGTTAGGGGAAAACAAGATGGAAAAAATAAAATGGTTAATATAGGATATCAAAGTAGCAGTATACCACGTAATAATCTCAAAAAGGAAATAAGATACCACAAATCAATATACAGTGCGGACGGAAAGTATTCAGACCCCCTTACATTTTTCACTCTTTGTTATATTGCAGCCATTTGTTAAAATCATTTAAGTTCATTTTTTTCCTCATTAATTTACACACAGCACCCCATATTGACAGAAAAACACAGAATTGTTCACATTTTTGCAGATTTATTAAAAAAGAAAAACTGAAAATATCACATGGTCCTAAGTATTCAGACCCTTTGCTCAGTATTTAGTAGAAGCACCCTTTTGATCTAATACAGCCATGAGTCTTTTTGGGAAAGATGCAACAAGTTTTTCACACCTGGATTTGGGGATCCTCTGCCATTCCTCCTTGCAGATCCTCTCCAGTTCTGTCAGGTTGGATGGTAAACGTTGGTGGACAGACATTTTTAGGTCTCTCCAGAGATGCTCAATTGGGTTTAAGTCAGGGCTCTGGCTGGAATATTCAAGAACAGTCACGGAGTTGTTGTGAAGCCACTCCTTCGTTATTTTAGCTGTGTGCTTAGGGTCATTGTCTTGTTGGAAGGTAAACCTTCGGCCCAGTCTGAGGTCCTGAGCACTCTGGAGAAAGTTTTAGTCCAGGATATCCCTGTACTTGGCCGCATTCATCTTTCCCTTGATTGCAACCAGTCGCCCTGTCCCTGCAGCTGAAAAACACCCCCTTAGCATGATGCTGCCACCCACCATGCTTCACTTTTGAGACTGTACTGGACAGGTGATGAGCAGTGCCTGGTTTTCTCCTAACATACCGCTTAGAATTAAGGCCAAAAAGTTCTCTTGGTCTCATCAGACCAGAGAATCCTATTTCTCACCATCTCGGAGTCCTTCGGGTGTTTTTTAGCAAACTCAATGTGGGCTTTTATGTGTCTTGCACTGAGGAGAGGCTTCCGTCGGGCCACTCTGCCATAAAGTCCCGACTGGTGGAGGGCTGCAGTGATGGTTGACTTTCTACAACTTTCTCCCATCTCCCGACTGCATCCCTGGAGCTCAGCCACAGTGATCTTTGGGTTCTTCTGTACCTCTCTCACCAAGGTTCTTCTCTCCCGATAGCTCAGATTGGCCGGACGGCCAGCTCTAGGAAGGGTTATGGTCGTCCCAAATGTCTTCCATTTAAGGATTATGGAGGCCACTGTGCTCTTAGGAACCTTAAGTGCAGCAGAATTTTTTTTGTAACCTTGGCCAGATCTGTGCCTTGCCACAATTCTGTCTCTAAGCTCTTCAGGCAGTTCCTTTGACCTCACGATTCTCATGTGCTCTGACATGCACTGTGAGCTGTAAGGTTTTATATAGACAGGTGTGTGGCTTTCCTAATCAAGTCCAATCAGTATAATAAAACACAGATGGTCTCAAATGAAGGTGTAGAACCATCTCAAGGATGATCAGAAGAAATGGACAGCACCCGAGTTAAATATATGAGTGTCGCAGCGAAGGGTCTGAATACTTAGGACCATGTGATATTTCTGTTTTTCTTTTTTAATAAATCTGCAAAAATGTCAACAATTCTGTCTTTTTCTGTTAATATGGGGTGCTGTGTGTACATTAATGGAGGGAAAAAAATGAACTTAAGTGATTTTAGCAAATGGCTGCAATATAATAAAGAGTGAAAAATTTAAGGGGTTCTCTATACTTTCCGTCCCCACTGTATAATTAATACACAAATGGAATATGTTGAGTGGGTAGCCAACACTACACAAATAAATGCTACAGCCCACAAATCAGGAGGGGATACTCCATCTAGGATGCACACAAGGGGTGAAAGAAAACAACAGGCACAAGGGCCACCATAGTGTAGTTAAACAAAACACATTATTAAAACACCAATTTGCACTCACAAGATTAAGTAGGAGACAAGTGGAAGTGACAAAACCTGCAGAACCGGGGTTTTTTTCAGGGTTCAGCATCTGACCATGAGGGAAGCCAACAAGTTACAGCCAAAGAAATGGTGTTGGCCACCGAGTGTCACTGTATAGAAGTCGGGCCTCATTCATTGGATTGGAAAGCTGCTGCGATTAAAGGGGAACATCCTCCTATTCCTGCTGCCAATGCCATTCGAGGAACATACAAAGTCAATGAATGCATTTCCGGGCTCATCTGCCACTACATCAACAGAGTGTGCCAAAGCTTCTCCTGTACCTCCATCTTAAAAGCTGTATATATGCATGGTAAGAGCTAAGGCACTTTTCCTCTGACTGCCAGTACCAAGAGATTTGGTGAAGCTACTGTTGTGCTGGTCAGTGTTCTGACAGGCTTTAATATGACAAAGTAAAGCCAGGTCTGTACCAAGATGGCCACCTCTGCACAGTGACAGTGCAAAAAAGGCATGGTAAGTCAGTAATGGGGGGAAAGTTAGTTGCAGGGAGACCATGAGCGATACTAGCGACTAGTCATTTGCCTCTGCCTAGCTTTTTTGGGCAGAGTTTTTGGAGTTCAGTTCCTCAACTGCAGTTCCATTAGGATCTGTGTTTAACCTTTCCAAACTAGGAGCTGAGCGGTGGCATAAAGGCTTCAGCAAAGCTGCTTGATGCTGGAAGTTGCTGAACTTACTGCTCTGATGCAAGCTGAAGCACATATTTAGGGCTGCAACTAACGATTATTTTCATAATTGAATAGTTGGCCGATTATTGTTTAGATTAATCGGATAATAACCTTAAAAAAAGTGTGGTGTATAATTTAATATGTAAAGTTTAAAAAAAGGCAATTTATTCTTCAAAATCTATATGCAGTGGTAAATATAAATAATCAACTATATGATTAGGGAGCAAAATCTCTAATCCACTCTGAAAATAACAGACAGAAGAGATATACTGTATATACTATTGGAGGTTGAATATGGTAAATATCATCAGACTCAGAGATCACATTTTTTATTTAGACCCCATTCACACTGGGGCACATGTAATGTGCCCTGCTCCCACGTAATATGCCCTGCCTCCTTGAAATGTGCCCTGCTCCCACGTAATGTGGCTTGCCTCCATGTAAAAGTTTACTTTAAATGTAATAATAATGCCTTCTATTACCTCCAGTCTATCAGCCTCCACCTTCTCTGGGTTTAGATGCTGATCTTCCCTGCACAGTCTTTAAAGTAATTTTTTTTTTTAAAACAAACATGGTATACTTACCTGCTCTGTGTAATGGTTTTGCACAGAGCAGCCCTGATTCTTCTCTTCTGGGGTCCCCCACCGATGCCTCGGGCTCCTCCTGCCTTTAGAGTGCCCCAATAGCAAGCTGCAAATTATAGTATAGTGTGCCCCTATAGCAAGGTAAAAAAACTTCTGCTTTTAGACCCACTCACTTCCTGCCCAGGACTACATGTTCCATGAGGCATTGCTCCTCACACATTCACAGTCACAAGTTCTCAGGCACTTCCTGACATGTATGGACGGTGTACTGAGCTGTATGTGTGCTGCACTGTATTTCCTGATATGTAAACAAATAATTCATTCTG
This sequence comes from Aquarana catesbeiana, assembly GCF_042186555.1. Taxonomy (NCBI): domain Eukaryota; kingdom Metazoa; phylum Chordata; class Amphibia; order Anura; family Ranidae; genus Aquarana; species Aquarana catesbeiana. Next base: position 124,201,554 of record NC_133333.1, on the reverse strand, counting down.
TATGCAGGCCAAATAATCGGCTGGCCGATTAATCGATTATGAAAGTAGTTGACAACTATTTTCATAATCGATTAGTTGTCGATTAATCGATTAGTTGTTTCAGCCCTACACATATGTGCATGGTATAAAGTTTGATGTACACATACTGAAGCTGTGAGTACATGGCCCATACAAAACAGCCAGATTATATTATATAAATTATATTAATTATAGTTGTTGAAATACTGAAACTAAATATAGTAAAAAATTTTACAACACAGCCATTTGTATATTGTAAAGAAATCGCTTATCAACTGATCTTCGTCTTTATGCAGCAAACCTATCCTGGTGCTTAATGCAGTCCTTGGTATACAAGGTTATTAAATATGAACAGGTTTAACCACTTCCGGACCGCCGCACGCCGAGGTACGTCCAAAGTTTGTTGGCGGATATCGTCGTTATGGCAGCAGCTAGCTGCCATAACCCCTGTATCCCAGTTTTCGTGCAGCGGCCGGCTTTCTGATAAAAGTGGTCCCTGCGGCGGATTTGCCGCAAGATCACTTTTATCGGTGGCGGGAGAGCAGCCCCCCCTCCCGCCGCGATCCGATGCCCTCCGCCGCTTACCGGGGCCGTCGGTAGTGGCGGAGGCGATCGCGTCCGTCTCCCTTCTCCCTGGAGACGAGTGAGGCTAAGATGGTGTCCACTCGTCTCCATGACACTGCTGGGCGGAAGCGACGTCAAAACGTCACTTCCGGCCACGCCTGTTAAAAGGCATATTTTTTTCAATGTCAATTTTTTTTTTTAAATGACTTTTTTTTTTTATTGCATTATAGTGTAAATATGAGATCTGAGGTGTTTTTGACCCCAGATCTCATATTTAAGAGGTCCTGTCATGCTTTTTTCTATTACAAGGAATGTTTACATCCCTTGTAATAGGAATAAAAGTGACACATTTTTTTTTTTTTTTTTTAACAGTGTAAAAATAAAATAAATAATAAATTTTTTTTAAAAAAAAAAGAAACCCCCTCCCGACAAGCTCGCAGAAGCGGACGCGAGTAGCGCCCGCATATTAAAACAGTGGTCAAACCACACATGTGAGGTATCGCCGCGACCGGTAGAGCCCTAGACCTCCTCTGTAATGCAAACCCTGCAACCTGTAGAATTTTTTAAACATCGCCTATGGAGATTTTTGAGGGTAAAAGTTTGACACCATTCCACGAGCGGCCGCAATTTTGAAGCGTGACATGCTGGGTATCAATTTACTTGGCGTAACATTATATTTCAAAATATAAAAAAAAAAATTCGGCTAACTTTACTGTTGTCTTATTTTTTTTTATTCAAAAAAGTGAATTTTTTCCAAAAAAAAGTGAGCTTATAAGACCGCTGCGCTAATACGGTGCAAAAAAAAAGTATTGCAACGACCGCCATTTTATTCTTTAGGGTGTTAGAAAAAAAAAAACATATATAATGTTTGGGGGTTCCAAGTAATTTTCTAGCAAAAAAAAAAAACGGTTTTAAACATGTAAACACCTAAAATCCAAAACGAGGCTGGTCCTTAAGTGGTTAAGTTGCCTTTAGCAATTTTTTTTTTTTTTTTTTTTTTAAACAAGACCTAACCAAGTGTTCTAATATTTTACTACAAATAAGATTTTCCATTTCATTAATTTAGATGCCACATCTGAGCCCTCTCCAAAACACCAATGTTCCGTTTACAATCTGGTATCCAAAACTAGACTTCTACCTGACTGCATCTGCTTTGGTCATTGGTGCAAACACACTAAGGTGAGCAGAAACAAAATCAGAATCCATGGCAAGGAATCTATTCTAAACATAGCGCTAAAAGCCAGGGGCGACACTCCACAAAGCTCCAACAATAGCTAACATACAGTAAGATAGATTATATATATATATATATATATATATATATATATATATATATATATATATATATATATATATATATATATATATATATATATATATTTGGACACAGGCACGATTTTAGATTTTTTCAGGTATTTACCAAAACATATTGAAGCTATAGTTATGAAATGGGTATGGGCTGAAAGTGCACACTCCTAGGTTTAAATTTGAGGGTATGTACATCCAAATTGGAGGAAAGGTTTAAAAATTACAGCTCTTAAGAATAACCATCCCCCTTTTTCAAGAGACCAAAATTAAATGGATAATTGAATCAAAAGCAGGTTTCATGGCCAGGTGTGGGCTACTCATTATTTCTTCCTCAATTAAGCAGGTAAAAAGGTCTGGAGTTGCTTCTAAAGCCTTGTACACAGGCTCAGATTTTCGGACGACCGTCCGTCCGTTTTTTATTGCATGCTAGTTTCATGTTGAAAGTGAAGAGGTTACTCACCATACAGAAATTCTCGTAGGACAGAATACAACTTCAGAAGGGACATAATGTATTGACTACAGCATTATTTCGTTTCTGAGCATGCGTAGTCTTGCCCTTACAATTTTTTTCGTACGAAAACCGCACTGATTAAACGAAAATCGGACGTTGAGTTCATGTACGACAAAAAATGTTATAGTCTGCACATCCAGCTTTTGTCGGAAGAAAAACCCGAATCAGCTGTCGAAAGTAGGGATCGACCGATTATTGGTGAGGCCGATATCAATACTTTAATAATAAATAAATAAATAAATAAATAAATATCGGCTGTCAACCTGAGAGGCTGAAAAATCAGCATCGTATCGGCACCATAAAACGAAGTTGGTCGATCGCTAGTCGAAAGCACCATACTAAACGATCCGAAAATCGGCAGATCATTCGTCAGACTAAATTTTTCTTCCGCTTTTCGTTTCGTGTGTACGGGCCTTAAAGCGACGTTCCGTCGTTTTTTTGTTTTTTTAAAGTCAGCCGCTACACAAAGACTGCAGCTGCTGACTTCTAAAATATGGACACTTACCTGTCCAGGGCGCCCGCGATGTCGGCACCCAAACCCGATCTATCTGCCATCCTCGGTAAGGGAATCAGGAAGTGAAGCCATGCGGCTTTACTTCCTGGTTCCCTACTGCGCATCCGCGACTTGCGCTGCGCTATGTCACTGGTCCCTGCTGTTTTCTGGGACCCGTGTGTCTCCCAAAATACAGCGGGGGGGGGGGGGGGAGTGGTGTAGATACCCGCAGGTGGCTCGGGTATCTATGCCCGGAAGTGGGAGCAAAATACCTGTATTAGACAGGTATTTGCTCCCCCTCCCCCCTGAAAGGTGCCAAATGTGACACCAGAGGGGGGAGGAACCAGTAAAAGCGGAAGTTAGATTTTTGGGTGGAACTCCGCTTTAACCACTTACCGACCGGCTCCTGTACATATACGTCGGCACTTTGAAGATGGATATCTCGGTAACGGCAGAAGCTGCTGCTACAACCGAGGTATCCATCTTTACAGGAGCCGGTTCTGTGTACGATAATGGTGGTCTCTGCGGCGGGTTCGCTGCCAGATCACCGTTATTGGCGGTGGGAGAGGTGCCACCCCCCCTCCCGCCGCCACTTACCGGAGCCGTCGGTAGCGGCGGAGGCGATCGGGACCTTTCTGTGCCTGGGTATGGAGACAAGTGAGGCTAAGATGGCCGCCACCTGTCTCCATACCATTGGACGGCTGAAGCGACGTCATTACGTCAGCTCCGCCCACTTTTCTTAAAGGCATATTTTTTTATGTCATTTTTTCAAACAACTTTTTTTTTTTTTTTTTTTTTTTTTTTTGCATTTTAGTCCAAATATGAGATCTGAGGACTTTTTGACCCCAGATTTCATATTTAAGAGGTCCTGTCATGCTTTTTTCTATTACAAGGGATGTTTACATTCCTTGTAATAGGAATAAAAGTGACACCATTTTTTTTTTTTAAACAGTGTAAAAATAAATAAAATATTGTAACATAAAAAAAAAAAAAAAAAAAAAATTTTAAAACCCCCCGTCCCGACGAGCTCGCACGCAGAAGCAAACGCATACGCAAGTAGCGCCCGCATATGAAAGCGGTGGTCAAACTACACATGTGAGGTATCGCCGCGACTGGTAGAGCGAGAGCAATAATTCTAGCCCTAGACCTCCTCTGTAGCACAAAACATGCAACCTGTAGAATTTTTTTAAACATCGCCTATGGAGATTTTTAAGGGTAACAGTTTGACGCCATTCCACGAGCGGGCGCAATTTTGAAGTGTGACATGTTGGGTATGAATTTACTTGGCGTAACATTATATTTCACAATATAAAAAAAATTGGGCTAACTTTACTGTAGTCTTATTTTTTTATTCAAAAAACTGAATTTTTTCCAAAAAAAGTGCGCTTATAAGACCGCTGCGCAAATACGGTGCAAAAAAAAAGTATTTCAATGACCGCCATTTTATTCTCTAGGGTGTTAGAAAGAAAACAATATATAATGTTTGGGGGTTCTAAGTAATTTTCTAGCAAAAAAACCTGTTTTAAACATGTAAACACCTAAAATCCAAAACGAGGCTAGTCCTTAACCACTAGGCGTCCGCACTGTACTCCAATTGCTGTACTCGAATTGACTCCAATTGCCGGGAGGGCGTCCCTGGACATCCTCCGGTTTACTTCTGCGTTGCGCGCTCCCGCGGGCGCGCATCGGGGAAGTTTTGTGCTGGCCGTGATCCTTGGACACAGCCAGTCACAGATCGCCGTAAACGGCCAATGAAAGCGGCCGTTTACAGTACGACCGGCGGTCCCAATGAGAGAGGATCTCATATGTAAACATATGAGATCCTCTCTCATCGCCGGGTCTCCCTCCTCACACAGAGACAGCGTGTGAGGAGGGAGAGCGAACCGCTGCAGCGGTCAGTGAAAAATAAAAAAAAAACGAAAAAAAAAGTGTCAGCACTGTTATCTGCCCCTGCCATCATGCCCCTGCCATCATGCCCCTGCCGTCATGTCCCCAGTGCCATCTGTCCCCACTGCCACTTATAAGTGCCATCTGTCATCAGTGCCACGTATCAGTGCCATCTGTCATCAGTGCCATCTGTCATCAGTGCCATCAGTGCCACGTATTAGTGCCATCTGTCATCAGTGCCACGTATTAGTGCCATCTGTCATCAGTGCCACGTATTAGTGCCATCTGTCATCAGTGCCACGTATTAGTGCCATCTGTCATCAGTGCCATTTGTCATCAATGCCACGTATTAGTGCCATCTGTCATCAGTGCCACGTATCAGTGCCATTTGTCATCAGTGCCACGTCAGTGTCACATGTCATTGTCCTGGTTCTCCAGGGCCTTCAAAAGTGTAATAGATAGTCAACAAATTAGATGTGAAATTTATGCTCCTAGAACACCTGATGGTGCTCCCTGCATGTTGGGTCTCTGTATGTGGCCAGGCTGTGAAAAAGTCTCACACATGTGGTATCGTAATACTCAGGAGGAGTAGCAGAATGTAATTTGGGGTGTTATTTGTGGTATATACATGCCATGTGAGAGAAATAACCTATTACAATGACAATTTTGTGGGGGAAAAAAAAAAAAATCTTCATTTTGCAAAGAATTGTGGGAAAAAATGACAACATTAAAAACCTCACCATGCATCTTACTAAATACCTTGGAATGTCTACTTTCAAAAAAAGGGGTCATTTGGGGGGTATTTGTACTTTCTTGACTTGTTTGGGTCGCAAGAAATGAGATAGGCCGCCAGTACATCAGGTGTGATCAATTTTTTATGATTTGCACCATAACTTGTAGACTCTCTAACATTCACAAAGACCAAATAATATCCACTAAGTTGGGTTATTTTTACCAAAGATATGTAGCAATATAAATTGTGGCCAAAATTTATGAAGAAAAATTACTAATTTGCAAAATTTTATCACAGAAACAAAGAAAAATGCGTTTTTTTTTCAAAATTTTCTGTCTTTTTTCATTTATAGCGCAAAAAATAAAAAAAAACAAAATACCACCAAAATAAAGCTCTATTTGTATGAAAAAAAGGACAAAAAAATTCATTTGGGTACAGTATTGTATGACTGAGTAATTGTCATTCAAAGTGTGAGAGTGCTGAAAGCTGAAAATTGGTCTGGTCACGAGGGGGGTTTAAGTGCCCAGTTGTCAAGTGGTTAAGTGGTTAAGTGTGGTATTTGGATTTGGAATCTATTGCTGTGAACCAACATCATGCGTTCAAAGGAGCAAGTTTCATGCAAGTGAAACAGGCCATTTGTAGTCTTCAAAAACAAAACAAATCCATCAGAGAATAGCAGCAACCTTAGGAGTGGCCAAATCAACAGTTTGATACATTCTGAGGAAAGAAGAACCCACGGGTGAGCACAGCAACATAAAAAAAAGAGGCCTGGTGGAGATGCCAGGAGGAACGGAGTACACTACTCCACGTCTTTTGGACATGCCCTATCATAGCACAATTTTGGTCAGAGGTCAAAAATATTGCCCAGAAATTCTCAGATCAGCAAATACCAGATGACCCTGCCCTCTTCCTCCTCCACGTCTCAGCTGCCCCGGTGAAATCCTACAAAAAAAAAAAAAAAAAACGTTTATTCGTCACCTCCTTGACGCTGCCAAATCATGCGTCCCGCTGAAGTGGAAAACCCCACAATCTCTGACTATTGAGATGTGGCTCAGAAAAGTAGAACAAATCAATAAAATTTGAAGACCTAATCCTAACAGCACAGCACCAACAAGAATGTTATTCTAAGACGTGGTCACTTTGGAACATGTTTGTCTATTCTGATGAAAGTCGCACTCTATTTGGAAGCATGATCGCAGACTAAAATAGCAGTAGTACGACACTAAGTTCTGGAGATTTGAGCCCCTCCCCCCCCAGTATTTGCTTCTCCATCCCCTTCACACCCCCCTCCCCCTTCCCCTTGCACCCCAACTGCCGCCTCTCCCTCTATCTACTCTTTCTGTTCTCTCAGCTTTTTTATCCTATCTCTCTTCTTCCTTGGTGCTCTGTGATTTCACAGTTACAAATGTTTATGGTTATAAAGTTAAAATGATAAGGGAAGGTCACATGGGTTTACCATACTGAACAATGCAAATCCTTCTAGAGCTGGACAAATTGTTGTCTTACCATTTTCCTTTATCTTATTGTACTGATTGTCACATGTTCTGTACACATTGATATGTTGTTTATTCCATGTCAAGGGTCCATGGACCACTCCCTTTAAAAAAATAAAAGATTTGTAAGAAAATTAAAGAGGCCTGGACGTCCATGGAAGACAACAGTGGTGGATGATTGCAAGATCCTCTCTATGGTAAAGAAAAACCCATTCACAACATCCATCAAGTGAAGGACACTCTCCAGGAGGTGGGCGTATCATTGTCAATGTCTACAATCAAGAGAAGACTTCACGAGAGTAAATACAGAGGGTTCACCACAAGATGTAAACCATTCATAAGCCTGAATAGAAAAGCCAGATAAGACTTTGCCAAAAAACATCTAAATAAGCCAGACCAGTTCTGAAAAAGCATTCTTTGGACAGATAAAACTAAGATTAATCTGTTCCAGAATGACGGGAATAAAAAAAAAAAAAAAAAAAAAAAAAAAAGTGTGGAGAAGGCTTGGAACAGCTCATGATCCAAAAGCACACAAAGTCCTCTGTAAAACACAGTGGAGGCAGTGTGAGGGCATGGGCATGCATAGCTTCCAGTGGCACTGGGTTATTGGTGTGACAGAAGCAGCCAGATGAATTCTGCAGTGTTTAGAGATATACTGTCAGCCCAGATTTAGCCAAATGCAGCAAAGTTGATTGGACGGCACTTCATAGTACAGATGGACAATGATCCAAAACACACTGCAAAAGCAACCCAGGAGCTTTTGAAGGAAAAGAAGTGGAATATTCTGAAACGGCCAAGTCAATCACTTGATCTCAACCAAATTGAGCACGCATTTCACTTGAAGGAAAACTTGCAAAACAAAAAAGCAAAAAGACCCACAAACAAAGAACAACTGAAGACAGCTGCAGTTAGAGCCTGGCAAAGCATCAGAAAGGAGGAAACCCAGTCTTTGGTAATGTCCATGGATCCCAGACTTCATGCAGTCATTTCCAGTAAAGGATTCTCAACAAAATATTAAAAAAGTAGGATTGGTGATTATATTAATTTGTCCTATTACATGTGAGCCCCTGAAAATGGAGGGACTGTGTATAAAAGTGTCCAAACATATATGGACCCAACTGTATAAGACTTGTAATGGCCTGACCCTTTAAGGTTACAGTTGATGTATAGGCTTCAGGATTTCTACCTTATTGCATCCTCTGCATTAAGGTAAAAAAAAAAAAAAACTTTATGTGCAGCAGCGCACCCCCCAAACCCGCCCCCACAAATACTGACCTAAACCTGATCTCTACCCAGCGCTGTGCCCAAGAGCAGCGGTGCAGCTCCCTCTCTCTGCCTCCTTAATAGACTCAGTGGGAGCAGTGGGGACAGTGCTGGAGATGGCAAGTCACATTTGGAAACTGTTACAGATGGGACCCTACATATTAGAGTTGCACCGATACTAAGCATTTGTACCAGTACATGTACTCCAATATCTTCAGGGCTGGTTTGCAGTGCGTTTTTTTTTTTAGGTGCGGTTCAGGTGTGATTGCAATGTGAATTGTAATGTATGAGATTAGAAATCGCACCTGAACCCAGACTAAAAATCACAAAAAGGACTTTCAAAATTGCACTGAAAACAGGCTGTAAAAAGTCACTGAAATTGCACATTAAAACTGATGTCTTTAAGTGAAATCTGTGCGGTTTTCTCATCAGTTTTCATGCATGAATGGTGTGAACGAGAGCCCTAAAAATATTGTCACATGACACACAAAAAACAAAAAACACAAAAATGGCATCAGTAAGTACTTGAGAAAAAAAAAAAAGTATCGATACTTGTACTCGGCATTAAAAAACTGGTATCGGTGCATCCATACTACATATAATAGACAATGAGACTTGAAGATAGAAATAATGCCATATGTAAATTAGCCAGTCAGTTAATTCTACATAGAAGCTAAAAACTCACAAAAAAAAAAAAACAAAAAAAAAAAAACACACACACAATCTACAGGGATACACACAATATACAGCCACAAACAGAGCATGTCTATCTAAATTGGGGTTTCCCATGTTTGAACGTTTCTATGCCAAGCAGCATTATCTAAGCAACCAGACTGCCTACATCTCAGAACTGGTTAAAACCGCTGCTTTTTGCTAGGCAGTTTTTCTATCAGGTTTTCACAGAGCAGAACTACAAAAAACAGAGCCATCGGGTATTCCCCTGACTCAAGGGATACACAGTATCAGTATAACCAAACAAAAACATTTCTACAACAGTAGTTTTGGTTGTGCAAGTTTTGAGTGCAACCAATCTCACAAGAGGAGGAAAATATGGGACCCAAAGTTTAGGACAGGGATGCCCAACCTTTTGAAGAGCGAGGGCCACTTAAGTGACTTGGTAATCGGTCGTGGGCCACAATATGGGCCTTCCGATCCACCCGTATGTAAGGGGAAAGACACCTTTCTGTTCTATAGTGGATCGGATTGGAGGTAGGTGGGTGTAACTGGGCACAAGCCTGTTTACATCTGCTGCTTCATAGAGGTGAATGGAGGGTTCCAATTGGGTCAAACTGATCGTGTGAAAGGGCCTAAGATTGCTTTCACACTGATGCGCTGTGGTTTACCCACACCGCGGGTGCAGCAGGTTAGCTGCACTCTGCCATAGACTTCTATTATATCCTGCAGGTGTGGTGCGCTAGGGCTTTTTTCATAATCGATTAGTTGGTCGATTATTGTTTCGATTAATTGGTTAATTGGTTAATAACCTTAAAAAAAAAAAAAAAAAAGTGTGCTGGATAATTTAGTTAATATGTAAAGTTTTTTTTAAAAAAAGCAATTTATTCTTAAATATCTCTATGCAGTGGTAAATATAAACATACTATATGGTTAGGGAGCAAAAATATTGAATCCACTCTGAGAATAACAATCAGAAGAGATTTACTGTATATACACTATTAGAGGAGATATACTGTATACACTATTAGAAGAGAAATACAGTTTTTTGGCCAATTTTTTGTTGGGCAGATTAAAAAATACAAATTGCTGCAAAAACGCATTACATGCTTTTCTGCAGCTTCTCCATTGAAGTATATTGAACCAAAAAAGCACCGTTTTGCGTGACCCTTTCCAAATATGCAGAGGCTGAAAAAAAGCACAGATGTGAACGTGTCCCATAGAAAACCATATAAATGAACTGTAGTGTGTTTCTGCAAAAAGCAACAAAAAACACAAAGATGTGAACCAGGTCTAAGACGTTTAGTAACATAATGGAGTTAAAAAAAAAAAAAAAAAAAAAAAAAAACTAAAATGAGCCCTTTATAGTACAAAAAAAGCAAATAATAGCTACTGTAAGGGGTTCATTTTTTTACTGTAGAACTGTGAAAGTAATATTTACAGTAGCGATTATTTGCTCTTTTTGTACAGGGCTAATTTTATTATTTTTAACCCCATTATGTTACTGGCCGATTAATCGATTATGAAAATAGTAATCGATTAATTTCATAATCGATTAGTTGTCGATTAATCGATTAGTTGTTTCAGCCCTATGGTGCACTGTCTGAAAGCACACCAAAATTGCAGGTTAAAACATAGTGCATTTAGTATCACTCTGCTTGTGACAGGAACCGGCGCTATACAGGAAGCATACGCTTAGGTGGCTCTGCTGCGCAGCTGCGTGCTTCCTCTACCACTGTCTTCATTCACAACACTGATGCTCTGGAATGGCGGGTTGGCAAACCGCAATCTGGGCTTGCTGACCCACCATACCAGAGAAGGAAATTGAAGGCCACATCAGAAGGCTCTGCGGGTCACATGTGGCCCCCCAGGCCACTGGTTGGGTACCCCTGGTTTAGGATATTTGAAACAATGTATTGAATGACATCTCATTGCTACTCACATGCAACTGTCCTCTTGCCCAGGCATAGCTAATGAATATTACCATATAAAAGAAAACATTTTACATAATATATGAAAAATGATTAAAGAAAAAAAAGTTAAAAAAAAAAAAAAAAAAAAAAGGGACGTGTAGCCAATTATAAAGGCAGATATGCTCCACAGCTGCTTTTCTCTTAAACTCCCATACATGAATTTTACCTATAGGTAAGCCTATAATAAGGCTTACCTATAGGTACTGTAAAAATCTCCTAAAATGTGCACAATTTATATACATACACCCCTCACATTTTTGTAAATATTTTATTCTATCTTTTCATGTGACAACACCGAAGAGATGACACTTTACTACAATGTAATCTAGTAAGCGTACAGCTTGTATAACAGTGTAAATTTGCTGTCCCCTCAAAATAACTCAACACACAGCCATTAATGTCTAAACCGCTGGCAACAAAAGTGAGTACACCCCTAAGTGAAAATGTCTAAAGTGGGCCCAATTAGCCATTTTCCCTCCCCGAGGTCATGTGACTCGTTAGGGTTACAAGGTCTCAGGTGTGAATGGGGAGCAGGTGTGTTAAATTTGGTGTTATCGCTCTCACTCTCTCATACTGGTCACTAGAAGTTCAACATGGCACCTCATGGCAAAGAACTCTGAGGATCTGAAAAAAAGAATTGTTGCTCTACAAAAAGATGGCCTAGGCTATAAGAAGATTGAAAAGACCCTGACACTGAACTGCAGCACGGTGGCCAAGACCATACAGCAGTTTAACAGGACAGGTTCCACTCAGAACAGGCCTCGCCATGGTCGACCAAAGAAGTTCAGTGCACATGCTCAGCGTCATATCCAGAGGTTGTCTTTGGGAAATAGATGTATGAGTGCTGCCAGCATTGCTGCAGAGGTTGAAGGGGTGGGAGGTCAGCCTGTCAGTGCTCAGACCATAAGCTGCGCACTGCATCTCCAACATCCACTAGCTCCATGATGTCATCATGGAGGAGTGGAAGATGACTCCAGTGGCAACCTGTGAAGCTCTGGTGAACTCCATGCCCAAGAGGGTTAAGGCAGTGCTGGAAAATAATGGTGGCCATACAAAATATTGACACTTTGGGTCCCATTTGGACATTTTTACTTAGGGATGTACTCACTTTTGTTGCCAGACATTAATGGCTGTGTGAGTTATTTTGAGGGGGTAGCAAATTGACATGGTTATACAAGCTGTACACTCACTACTTTACATTGTAGCAAAGTGTAATTTCCTCAGTGTTGTCACATGAAAAGATATAATAAAATATTTACAAAAATGTGAGGGGTGTACTCACTTTTGTAAAATACTGTACACACACACACTCTATGGATAGATAAGATAGGATAGATAAGATAGGATAGATAAGATAGGATAGATAAGATAAGATAGATAAGATATCTTATTTTACTTGCTGTATATATATTTATTTTTTGATGATAATAGCATTAATAATAAAAGCATAAAGTATAACTAAAGCGAAACTTTTCTCCCACTGGGGGTTAAAGTGGTATTAAAGCTTACTTTTTGTTTTTTTAAATAACAGGTTATACTTACCAGTTATTCTGCACAGAGCAGCTCCAGTCCTCTTCTTTTCAGGACCCCCGTTGGCGCTCCTGGCTCCTCCCCCTCCAGCAGTGCCCCTAGAGAAAGCCGCTTGCCCTGGGGGCACCACTGCGTGCTCACTCCCAAGCCGCTGCTCTATGCCTCCGCATTACTACTGCATTAGGGTACAAGGTAAAATGAATGGCATCACAATGCACCACACATTTTTCCCTCCTTATTTGTATACATACTTTTTTTCTAGGCATCCCTTTGGCAGTGTACCAGGGTTCTCCATCTCTTCTTTCTGTGGTGACAGTGGATGATGTTGAATCCTGCAGAGAAGGATTTTCCTGGGGGCCCAGGGCTATGGGGGTAGCTCATGCGAAGCAGATTAAACCACAGTGGGCACCATCTAACCCAGAAAAGACTAATGATGAAAGACATGGGGACAGTGCAAGTCACTTTAGAAACTCTGTTACAGATGGGGCCCTGAACATAGATAGTGAGACATGGAGATCATCTATCATATGTAAAACAGCCAGTGAGACATAGAAGCTGAAAACTAATACTAACACTAATTTTCTGTCATGCAGAAACCAAACCCAAGAACCTCCATGCACTTTACATTCTGTGCCTGCAAAACTTCTATAACCAGCCCATATACTGTACAGGGAAAAAAAAAAAAAAAAAAAGCAAAAAAACCATTGGTAATAATTAGTAGCACTGCAGACACCAATTAGATATTATGTATATAAAAACAAACACAAACTACAACAATTATGCACTATCCCTCTTCAATGTAAACATATTAATGTTGCAATTTCTACAAAGAATAACATCAGTAAGGGCTCGTGCACACGAGGCATTTGATTCTCTCCTCTGAATGCCTTTTACTGCTGGCAGCAAAAATCTGCTTAAAAAAACGTGCCCAAAGCCGCATATTCCACACACGTTTAGGCGCATCAAACGTTTGATTGTTCGTTCATTCTAGTGGCCAGAATATGAACATATTCTGGCCGCTGGAATGAATGAACACTCAAACGTTTGACGCATTAATGGAACGAGGTAATGGATTTGATTGGCCAGAATATGAACATATTCTGGCCAATCGAATCCATTAACACTCAGGTGTTAAAAGTGTCTAGCATTTATGTGCGTTTATGCGTGTCAATCATTTTTTTTTGCTTAAACGTTCCCCTCCTGAATGCGCCAGTGATTTTTTTTTCTGCCTGTCGCTGACATGGGCATGGACACACAGGCTAACATAGATGGGTGTTTACAGGGAAAAAAAAAAAAAAAAAAAAAAAAAAAACCTTGTTGCATACAAGTAAAAAAATCAGTATTTTTTTTTTGCGCAGCAGTCTTTCAAACTCAATTTTTTTGGAAAAAAAAAAAAAAAAAAAAACACACTACAATGAATTAAAAAAAACTGAACAGTAAAGTTAGCCCAATTTTTTAGTATAATGTTACGCCACGAGAATCGTGATCTTTATTCTAAGAAAAAAAATAGTGATTCTCATTTTAGCCAGAATCGTGCAACTCTAACATGCAGTGCACAGGTTGTCGGAATCATGTAACTCCAGTGTGCATGCGTGTGACTTAGAAGATCAGAGGCTGCCCAAAGGCCAATGAAAGAAGATGATCTCAATGGAAAGAACTCCAACATCATCACATACAAGTGCACAAGTCACATACACAGGAACATGAAACGCGTCAAAGAGTCCTACACACTGACATTTTCATTGCCGCAGCCTCGCGTTAGGAGCGGCTTTTTTTTGCATGTTTTTACTGGCCATTTTGTACAAGTACTACAATTGGAATCCAATAAATACTGCACCATATTAGCTTCTCCTCGGCTCCTGGTGAGCTTTTTTCCACACAGTACTCACCCCACCAGGGGTATTGAGGATGGATTAACTTCCTGATTCCATGTCCACCTGGATGCTGACTGAGGATACTCACATCTATTGGGCACCATCATTTGGACACAGGATACCTATGCAAGGCTGGTTTACATCCAGTTTCTGGTGAGTGCAATGTATACTGGTGATGGGTATTCACCGCAAAGTTTTACTACATCGCACAGAGTGATGGATTATTTTCCCTTAAAGAGGAGGTTTAAGTTCTACTGTGGGTCACTATATGTCCTGATAACTTCCATACCTGGATAAACTATTTTAAGTGATTCACCAAGCTCATTCACAAGCAATCTTTTTTCACTAACTAACTGTTGACTGCTTTTTGTGTGTTTTGTTTTTTGATCTTTGGACATTCACATATTATAAGTTTTTCTAGGGCTGCACTCTTATATCGTGTCTGAGGATTGTATATTCACCTTTTGAATGCTAGCAGCTTGATTATTAGTATTGTTTTTGCACTTAGCGCTCACTTGCCACATTTGAAAGTATGTGGTACATATTGGCACACTATGGCATTAACCTGCAGGGGACCAGCTACTTTTGTTTTTGTTTTTTAACTTAGTTTACTAGCTCACACTGGGGCCGCGGCAGCGCGAAAGCTAACCTTAAACTTACTATGGGCCATTCATTGTCTGTGATCTCTCCTCTTCCCTGCAGGCACCACATGCTGACACAGGGGAGCGGATCACTTAACTGAACCCAGAGCAGGCTGAAAATAGGGAAGTTATACATCTTTCTCACACAGCTAAGTTAGAACAGGTGTTAGGAGGGGGCATTTTTTTACAGTTGGTGAAATTCTGAAAAGTTGTTTAAAAGTTTTGAATAGTTAGCTTTATCCAGGAATTCCACTTTAAAGCAATATTAAACCAAAAATGAAATATATTGCAGCTTACCAATCAAATGTGGTGGCTGCATTCGTTTTTTTTCCTCCTCTGTTTTCACCCAGTGATCTGGCCAGTTACACACCTCCTGTACTAGAGTGTCCTCACTCTGGATGAAGGAGCACAGGAGGCACAGCAGACAGTAACATTGTCAGCCAGGGGGAATGGAGTATAGATTTACTAGCAGATTTAGATACACCTACAAATTGAAGCCAAACTCCAGCTCACGCTTTATAATCAGTTACAGCAAAAATTTCTTTTCCTTTTGGGATAAAGGTTTTACATATATAAAATCTGATTATTGTAAACATCCCTGAAAGTGTTATATGGTTTGTCTCATCCCTGTAACGGATGCATTCTGCTGGAGAGCTTGTTCTTTTGAAAAACAGACCTACTGGCCAGATCACCAGATGAAAATAAAAGAAAGAAAGCCTAAAAAAAAAAAAAACAAAAAAAAAAAAAACGAATAAAGCCATCACATCTAATAATAGGTAAGCTGCAAAATAATAGAGATTTGCTTTTGGGTCTAAGGGCTTGTTTACACTTCTAAATGTGGCATTGGACACACTTTTTAAGCCCTCATCCACATTGAAGCGATTTGTCATACAAGTCGCAGCCTATTCCTGGTAAAGGCACCATTCCAATCGGTGCGATGCTGACTTTGTGGCGCCACACCGATTTGCAAAAATAGTTCCTACACTACTTTTGCCAATTCTGGGTGCGACTTCAATATATTTATGTGCATGAAGCTGCACAGATGTCTTTCAAGTCGGACCAGACAATGCAGCTTTGAAATTGTGCGATTTCAGATGAAGTCGCACAACTTCAAAGCCGTGTTCAAAGTGAATGAGGCATTCTAATGCTAATCATAGTCCCTGGTCACTAAATACAATGGTATGTATTATTTAGTATAAGGTACAGTCCTGTTTACACATTGTATTTGCTTCAAAAATTATACCCCATGTCACTTTCTTAGTGCTTCCAAACCTCCATAGAAGTCTATGATAATGCTTGCTTGAAGCACCTGCAGCTTCTGAGAGGCTTTAGCTTTGCTTTGGAGGAATTGCAGGTATGAGAAATCCCAGGGTGCACTGGGAAACCAACAAGTGAACCGGAAGGAAGTGACCAGCAGTCACTTCCGGTTCATGTGTATATATTCTGGAAGTGTCTGGTGCAGATGTCACATCTGGTGTGCAGCAGGAAGGTGAGCAGGCTCCGAACCAGAGAGGAGCAACTAACAGAAGACACACGTGGTGTGAAACGTTAGAACGATACAGCAGAAGGTGAGCGGGGACCGGAGAGAGAAGAGGATCAGCACAGCTGGGTGTTACTACTGAGTGGGGGATTAGCAGAGCTGGGAGCACTACTTTGAGCAAGGGATCTGCTGAATGAGTGTACCAATAAGCTGGGAATCTGCTGAACAGGGGTACTATTGAGCTGGAGTTCTACTGGGGCCCCTTTTAAAACAAATAGAAAATCAACACACACAGGCTTCATTAACCCCTTTGTACTACGGCTGGTTGGCTCTCCTGGGTGAACCGACGTAACTGTAGGTCGGTTTGCCTTTTGACCACTAGGGGGTGCGTGCGTGCCATGTGATCACTCCACACAGAGACAGAACGGAGATCTATCAATGTAAACAGACAGATCGATCTCCCTGCTGTCAGGGGAGAGGAGACTGATCTGTTGTTCATACCAAGTATGAACAACGATTGGTCTCCTCACCCACTCAGTCCCCTCCTCCCACGGTTAGAATCACTCCCTAGGGAACATAGTTAACCTCTTGATCACCCCCTAGTGTTGACCCCTTCCCTGCCAGTGATATTTACACAATAATCAGTGCTCTATAAATGCCAATGGTCCCAAAAAATGTGTCAAAACTGTCCAACCTGTCCACCATGACGCTTATTGCTATTTTTATTACCAAAAATATTTAGAAGAAAACATATCGGCCTAAACTGAGGAAAAAATTAGCTTTAAAAAAAAAAAGAAGGGAATATTATAGCAAAAATTACAAAATATTGTGTTTTTTATTTTTTGTGCTATAAACAAAAAAAGTGACAATTTTGGGGGGGGGGGGGGAAGCGCAGTGATGATCAAATACCACCGAAAGAAAGCTCTATTCTTGGAAAAAAAAGGATGTCAATTTTGTTTGGGTACAGCGTCGCACGACTGCACAATTGTCAGTTAAAGCGCTGCAATGCCGTATAGCAAAAAATGGCCTAGTCATTGAGCAGCCAAATCTTCCAGGGGTGAAGTGGTTAAAGCTTCAAAGAAGCATTACTGAAGCATCAAAAAAGCATGTTGAAGTGGTAGTGCTTTAACTGCTTGCTGATCGCCTAACATAGATGTGAAGCCGCAGCCTCCCTGCACTGGATCACGTACCTAGTACATGATCCACATGCCAGAGCAGGGGGCACGAGCGCCCGCCCTGGCTGTACAACACAAGCTGATCGGTGGGTCTCGGCCAATGATTGGCCGCCAGCACTTACTGATTTGGCTCAGTAATTTACGGAACAGAGCTCTATGATTGTAAGCAATCCAGAGCTGTGTTCACTGACAGTTTAGTGTGTTCACTGCGATGCAGCACTGTGTTGCTTTAACTGACAATTGCGTGGTAGTGCGACGTTGTACCCAAACAAAATTTACGTTTTTTTTTTTTCCAGACAAATAGAGCTTTCTTTTGGTGGTATTTGATCGCCTCTGCGGTTTTCGTTTTTGGGTTATAAACAAAAGAAGAGCAATTTTGAAAAACACTAGCTTTTATTTTTTGCTATAATAAATATCCCAATTTTTTTTTTTTTCAAAAAAACAAATGTTTTCCTCAGTTTAGGCCGATATGTATTCTACATATTTTTGTTAAATAAATATAAAAAATATATAAATAAAAATCGCAATAAGCGTATATTGGTTGCTTTGCGCAAAAGTTATAGCGTCTACAAAATAGGGGATAGATTTATGGCATTTTTATTTTTACTAGAAATGGCAGTGATCTGTGGTTTTTATCAGGACTGCGATATTGCGGCGATCAAATTGGACACTTTTGACACATTTTTGGGACCACTGACAATTATACAGCAAATGGTGCTATAGAAATGCACAGATTAGGAGGCGATCAAGGGGTTAAGTGTGTTCCCTAGCTGTGTTCTAACTGTAGGGGGATGGGACTGTCTAGGAGGAGAGATCGGTGTTCATACTTAGTATGGACACACGATCTGTCTCTTCTCCCCTAAGAGAACCAGGATTTGTGTGTTTACACACACACACACACACAGATCCCGGTTCTCGCTCTGTCACGAGCGATCGTGGATGCCCGGTGGTCATCGCGCCCGCCAAGCACTCTCATCGGCTCCGGGGACACGCTGCGGGTGCGCGCGCCTCCTACAGCATCTTAAAGCGCCGGCGTACATCTACGACGGCTCGTCCAGTGGAGCAATTCTGCCGCAGTATATTCGCTGGTCGGGAAACGGTTAAGCCCATTAGCGGCAGTAGAACCGCTCCAATCGGTGCGACTCAAGCCGCTCCGACTTAGAAAAAAGGTTTCTGCACTACTTTTTTTTTTTTTTTTTTTATATTACATATTTTAAAAGAAGTGGTATACAAGCCGCTGTGAAGTGCCGCAGGGACATCGGACTCGCAGCTGCAGCAATGTGAACACAAGGGGTTAAACAGAACTAAAAAAGAAAAATGCTGACAGGCAGAGTGTTTGAACCTCTGTCATAACAGGTTCTCCCCGCCTGTCAGCGGTAATGTACACTACGCCGCACATGCGCAGCTCACCGTATATTACAGTACCGCTCTGTGCCATGATCAGGCGCGGGAGTGACATCATCACTGCTGACCATTTAAGTAGGTGAACCCAAAAGGAAGACGGCATGGCGCCCCCCTGTGACCAGCAGGCACACAGACAGCTCAGCACTGGAATATTATGGAGTAAAGCTCCTAGGGGGTTCATGTCATTCTGCTTCACCTCTAGCAGAGTAAGAATCGCTCTCCTGTCCTGACAGGCAGAGCTGTGTAAAGCTGTGGAGTGGATGGACACCCTCCATGTGTGTGGTGTGTGAAGGAGTCCCATAGACACATGCACAGTGTGCCCCTCGCTCACCTGTCCGAGGCCGCAGACTGTGTTCCGCTCATTGGGCTCCTCTGGGATAGTTCTCACCTCACTCCACTCGCATGGTACTTTATCTCCAGCTAAATGTGAGCTCTCGGGCCCCGCGGGGGGATCTCCGCTCCAGGCCGCGGCTCATAAGCTCGAGCACCAATTACAGGCTGCGGCAGGAAACTTTTAAAGCCATCAAAACAAGGGCTTTGCTCTGCCGGTACTAAGTACCAGCACCTCTCCAAGACTCATTCTGCTTAGTGCGCATGCGTAGGCAAATCTCGCGCAGCTTGCGAGTGGCCTGGGACGCGAGATTCGGCGGCGCGTGCGCTCTTCGCTCCTGGGCTCGGGAAGTCTTCAGGTGTTCGACTGCAGCGAGCGGCGCCTGCGCACAGTGGTCACGTCGGCAGGAGCGGCTGGGGGTTTTTCGGCGCATGAGTAGTGAGCGAGAGAGGTTAGGGCAAGTCTCGCGATACTTGTGCGGCAGCCAGCTGAGTGTGCGATGTGTGAGCTCGCTGAGGGAAGCAGTGTTGGCTCCATTTTGTGTTCTGCTCTCTTGCTTCTTGTTAATTACAAATAAATGTGGGGTGCCGAATTTGAGAAGGGGGGTTGTACTGCACATGAGTCTTGGGGGGGGGGCGTTGGACTGCTTTTGTGTGTTACATAAGGTTGTTACCTCATGGTGGTTGTAAACAAATCAACTTCCTGACGTGGAGATACGTTGTAGCACAAAAGGCACCTTTATAAAGCCTTAAGCCCTTTTCACACGGCAAGCCTGCTCTGATCCGCCTGTCCGTTTTTCAGGTGGATCCGAGCGGCCCATCTATTGACTCCTATGTGGAGACGGATGTCAGCAAAGATGTGTTCAATGACACCCGTCTGCCATCCGATCCGCTAAAATCAGGCGTATGGTGATACATTCTCCATCTGTCTTGGCGGATCGGATGAGATCTGATGAAATGATCTCTCCATAGGAAACAGTGGCGCTCTAACAGGCCCCTCCCCGCTCAGAGATGGACCTGTCATCCGCCAGCTCAGTGGAGATCAATGGAGCGGTCTCCTGCTGAGCTGGCGGACTCCGCTAAACGGATCCGCCTCGTGTGAATGAGGCCTTAGGGCCAGTTCACGTATAAGTGTGGTGACCAGCGTTTTTCAACGCGGGGAGAACGGCAGTCACTGCAAGAACACACTGAGACAGTTCTGTCCTATTCACACTGCAAGACACACCAGAAGTGCAAAAAAGTGAGCTGTGATAAAATTCAGACACGCTGCCCATTATCGCAGCACACAGGACAAGATCACATGTCTGCTGCACAGTGACATAAATGAAGTGTCACTTTGTTCACAACTTATAAATAAAGTTGAGTCAAAAAAAGAACTGTAAGGCCTCATTCCCACGAGGCAGATCCGCTCAGCAGAGTCCGCCAGCTCAGCAGGAGATCTCTCCGTTGATCTCCGCTGAGACGGCGGATGACAGGTCCCTCTCTGCTCACTGAGCGAGGAGGGGCCTGTCAGAGCGCCGCCGATTCCTATAGAAGGATCGGACGAAAAGAGACAGCATGTCCATTTTGATCAGATCTCATCCGATTTGCCATACGTCTGATTTTAGTGGATCGGATGTCAGCGCACATGGTCACTGGTAGGGATGAGCTTCGAGTTCGAGTTGAACTCATGTTCGACTCGAACATCGGCTGTTCGCAAGTTCGCTGAACAGAGAAACAATTTGGGGTGTTCGCGGCAAATTCTAATGCCGCGGAGCACCCTTTAAAAGGTCTATGGGAGAAATCAAAAGTGCTAATTTTAAAGGCTTATATGCAAGTTATTGTCATAAAAAGTGTTTGGGGACCTGGGGGTCCCCCTAAATTCCATACCAGGCCCTTCAGGTCTGGTATGGAAATTAAGGGGAACCCCCGCCAAAATAAAAAAAAAAAAAAAACAGCGTGAGGTCCCCCCAAAAATCAATACCAGACGCTTATCCGAGCACGCAACCTGGCAGGCCGCAGGAAAAGAGGGGGGGACGAGAGAGCGCCCCCCCCCTCCTCCTGAACCGTACCAGGCCACATGCCCTCAACATTGGGAGGGTGCTTTGGGGTAGCGTCTCCTCTTCTGACGGTTCTTAAATAACTGACACACGGGACATGACGGGACTTCCCTGCGGACCGTCAGAAGAGGAGACGCGTCACACAGCGGGAGCCTCCCACCATGCCACCATGGGTGCGGAGCGGCCCGGAGAAGAAGATGAAGAAGAGAAGATGAAGAGAAGTGCGGGAGCCTCCCCCCATGCCATGGGTGCGGAGCGGCCCGAGGAGAAGAAGATAGAAGACGCCGCGGAGGAGATGCTGGATGAGAACACCGGAGGAAGAACCAGAAGAGCCAGAAGAACCAGAAGAAGAAGAAGAAGAAAATGAAGGAAGATAGAAGAAAGAAGAAGCATTTAAACAAAGGAATTGTCAAAAACCGTCTCTTGTCATTTTTAACATTTTTGACAGTTTTTTAGTGAAATGCCCTTACTATTTCACACAGGGGGGGGGGGGGGATCTGGGGGTCCCCTTGTTAAAGGGGGCTTCCAGATTCCGATAAGCCCCCCGCCCACAGACCCCCACAACCACCGGTCAGGGTTGTGGGGATGAGGCCCTTGTCCTCATCAACATGGGGACAAGGTGTTTTGGGGGGCTACCCCAAAGCACTCTCCCAATGTTGAGTGCATGTGGCCTGGTATGGTTCAGGAGGGGGGGGCGCTCTCTCGTTCCCCCCCCCCCTCTTTTCCTGCGGCCTGCCAGGTTGCGTGCTCGGATAAGGGTCTGGTATGGATTTTTAGGGGAACCCCGCGCCTTTTTTTTTTTTTTTTTTTTTTTTTTTTTAATTTTGGTGCGGGGTTCCCCTTAAAATCCATACCAGACCTGAAGGGTCTGGTATGGAATTTAGGGGGACCCCCATGTATTTTTTTTTTTTTTTTTTTTAATTTTGGTTCGGGGTTACCCTGTGGGGAATTCCCATGCCGTTTTTATCAATGAACTTTTATGTGTATTGTCGGACCAGCAATGCAATAGCCGCGAGTAGTTTTTAAATGACTTTTTTTCTTTGAAATGTCATTTTGCTGTCAGACTGTTCTAAACACGGAAAACATGCGTCCCTTTACAGGCATACTATAGACACCCCCCAGCTACGAAATTTAAAGGGATATTACACTTTTATTGTTTGACTTTAAGCATTATTAAAATCACTGCTGAAAAAACGGCCGTTTTTAAAACTTTTTTTTGCATTGATCCATGTCCTCAAACACTTTTTATGACAATAACTTGCATATAAGCCTTTAAAATTAGCACTTTTGATTATTCATGTTCATGTCCCATGACTTTAACGGTGTTCGCGTGTTCGAACAAACTTTTTTCCTGTTCGCATGTTCTGGTGCGAACTGAACAGGGGGGTGTTCAGCTCATCCCTAGTCACCGCTGACATCCGTCACTCTATAGACCTGCATGGAGCGTCCGTTTAGGTCCACTTAAAAAACTGATAGGAGGACCTAAATGGTCCGTTCGTCTGAAAGGGGTCTAACACACATCACACTGCCACTGCAGCCGGCATGGACAGCTGCCGCACACTAAACTGCTAAGGTTTGATATGCAGCAACTCAGAGGCGTAACTAGAATCTTCAGGGCCCCGGTGCAAGAAACCATGAAGGGCCCCCACCAGGGGAGTTGCTAGGTCTACAAAAGATCTCGGGCTAGAGCCAATAGCAGCTAAGTAAGGAAAGTCATACACTTTGGCGGGCATACATATGTATATATTATATATATGTGTGTGTGTGTGTGTGTGTGTGTGTGTATATCTATCTATCTATCTATCTATCTATCTATCTATCTATCTATCTATCTATCTATCTATCGTTACATATCTGAATGTGGATCCCCCACTTACATCAGGATCCCCAGGGATCCACCACCTACATCAGGGTCTCCAGAGAGCCCCCCTTACATCAGGGTCCTTAGACAGCCATCCCTCCTTACATCAGGGTCCCCAGGGATCCCCTCCTTACATCAGGGTCCTTAGAGAGCCTCCCCTTACATCAGGGTCCCCAGAGAGCCTCCCCCTATATTATGGTCCCCAGAGAGCCTCCCCTTACATCGGGGTCCCCAGAGAGCCTCCCCTTACATCGGGGTCCCCAGAGAGCCTCCCCTTACATCGGGGTCCCCAGAGAGCCTCCCCTTACATCGGGGTCCCCAGAGAGCCTCCCCTTACATCGGGGTCCCCAGAGAGCCTCCCCTTACATCGGGGTCCCCAGAGAACCCCCCTTAAATCAGGGTCCCCAGGGAGCCCTCCTTACATCAGGGTCCCCAGAGAGCTCCCCCCCCTACATTAGGGTCCCTAGAGAGCCTCCCCTTACATCAGGGTCTCAAGAGAGCCTCCCTACTTATATTAGGGTCCCCAGATCCCCCCTCATTACATCAGGGTCCCCAGAGAGCCTCCCCTTACATCAGGGTCCCCAGAGAGCCTCCCTTGAATCAGTGTCCCCAGAGAGCCCCCCTTACATTAGTGTCCTCAGAGAGCCCCTTCCTTACATTAATGTCCCCAGAAAGCCCCCCCTCACATCAGGGTCCCCAGAGAGCCCCCCCCCTACATCAGGTTCCCCAGAGAGCCCCTCCTTACATCAGGGTCCCCAGAGAGCCCCTCCTTACATCAGGGTCCCCAGAGAGCCCCCCCATACATCAGGGTCCCCAGAGAGCCCCCCCATACATCAGGGTCCCCAGAGAGCCCCCCCATACATCAGGGTCCCCAGAGAGCCCCCCCTTACATCAGGGACCCCAGAGGGCCCCTTCCTTACATTAATGTCCCCAGAAAGCCCCCCCACATCAGGGTCCCCAGACAGCTGACCCCCCCTTCAAGAGGTTCCCCACATCTGTGTCCCCAGAGCCCCCTTTCCTTACATCAGGGTCCCCAGAGAGCCCCTCCTTACATCAGGGTCCCCAGAGAGCCCCCCCCCCCCATACATCAGGGTCCCCAGAGAGCCCCCCCCCCCCATACATCAGGGTCCCCAGAGAGCCCCCCCCATACATCAGGGTCCCCAGAGAGCCCCCCCCATACATCAGGGTCCCCAGAGAGCCCCCCCCATACATCAGGGTCCCCAGAGAGCCCCCCTTACATCAGGGTCCCCAGAGAGCCCCTCCTTACATCAGTAATAAATAAATATATGTGTATGCGCTAAAGGCTATAAATACGTGAACAAAGAATATAATAAATCTATACAATATTAAAAGAAGAAGAAAGTGACTATAATCCACAATTGAATTTATGAAAAATGGTAACATGCACCATGCAAAAAAATGTGAGGAAAAAAAAAAAAAAATCCTTTAAATGATTTAAAAAAAAAAAAAAATATATATATATAAGTGCTACTTGATAAATAAAGTGTCCGAAACCAATTTATACAAATGAATATATCTCAGTTCAAGCCATTCATAAGAGTATATAAATCAAAGTGCACAATAGTGTCCAAACAAATAGCAGGCAATCCTCATGCTGGTTTTTTGGAAAAGTGCTAAATATTCCTCATGCTCTTCTTATGAGATGTGCACATTAAGGCATGCTGCAGTGCTCTCCAGTGACCCCCAATGGATAATGCGTTCACCTTAGAGCGTGTGACACAGTAGCTAAACAGTGTCAAAACACGCATTAGAGCCACTCCAGGGCTCACACAGGGTATGCTGGTGATGATCTGTATCTCGCTCAAATGGTGACATATATGAAAGAAAGGAGACTCATAGCATAATACCGCCAGGAATTTATTTGAAAAGCCCTAAAAACAATCCCTCCAGGAGGGTACTCACAATGCTTGGGTGCGTCAGTGCACCATCCTATCCAAAACATGCAATACAGATGAATCCTGTGGCGTGCGGTGCGGTGTTCAATCCTCTGCCTGTCTGTGTGTAGAAAGCTCCGTCCTGCCCCTCCCCCTCCTTACATCAGGGTCCCCAGAGAGCCCCCCTTACATCAGGGTCCTCAGAGAGCCCCTCCTTACATCAGGGTCCTCAGAGAGCCCCTCCTTACATCAGGGTCCTCAGAGAGCCCCTCCTTACATCAGGGTCCCCAGAGAGCCCCCCCATACATCAGGGTCCCCAGAGAGCCCCCCCATACATCAGGGTCCCCAGAGAGCCCCCCCATACATCAGGGTCCCCAGAGAGCCCCCCCATACATCAGGGTCCCCAGAGAGCCCCCCCATACATCAGGGTCCCCAGAGAGCCCCCCATACATCAGGGTCCCCAGAGAGCCCCCCTTACATCAGGGTCCCCTGACAGCTGACCCCCCCCCTCCTTCAAGAGGTTCCCCATGTACCTGGCTGGTGGAGGTGGGAGGCGGCGATCGGCAGCTCTATGGTGTCCACAGGCAGGGAATCTCCATGAGGCTTGTAGTTCTTCTCCCGAGTATATACAGTGGAGAGGGGAGGGGCCTCTGACCCGGGCATGTATCAGCAGCAATGTACAAGCAGAGCGACTCACTGAAAGGGAAACTGATACCTGCCCGGGTCAGAGGCCCCTCCCCTCTTCTCTCCACTGTATACACTGACGCTCGGGAAGAGAACTACAAGCTCCAGGAAGACCCCACCGCCCAAAGGCACAATAGATCTGCCGATCGCTGCCTCTCACCTCCCCCCACTGCATTCTAAACGGCAAGCCAGAGGTGCAGGGGGAGATGCCGGGTCTTGGGCCCCCCCACAGCGGCAGAATGGCAGGGCCCAGTCACAAGTGCGACTGCAGCGACCCCTATAGTTCCGCCACTGTGCGTGATCCTGCGCAGAGCGGCCACCCTGCAGCAGTAAAACTGCTATAGGGCGATCGGAAAACTAGTTCATGACTAATATCTGCATTAACACTATGTGGAAATTGTGTGGGGCCTCTCCAGACCCTGCAAGGACCTTGACCAACATTAGGACCGGGGAACAGGGAGCAGTTCCATGGATCTGGAGCTGAAAGACTCCGTAGCTTCAGAGGGGATTCAAAAATAAATGATCTGCTTCAGCACACCAAGGGCAAACAAATAAAGCTCATTTGAGTTATTTAACTAGACATGTTCCTTTAAATAGGCATGGGTTAGTGACAGGGTCTCTTTGAACAATATAAGTACAAGAATTGGAGCTGTTAGGAAGTTTGTTACCTGGAGTTGTTCATAGTCCAGACATCTGTTGTCTGTCTGCAATGCTGCATAAGGACTTTCAACGACAGGTTTTGGATTATGGGGCACCTACAAATTTTGGGGTGCAGTTATTATTAGACTGCAAAGGTACGGCCAACTATCAATTAGTCATTTTTGGCTCTGACCTCAAGATTCAAAATACATGCAACAGTACAGGAGGTGTCTCAGTACGAAAAGCAAACACCAAAGGGCTCCAAGGAAGTGTAGTATTAAAAATAAAGTTTATTAAAAAAAATTTGAACCACACTTCTCCACTTGTCTTTTTTATTGGGTTTTTTCAATAAAATACTACACTTAGCTGTCGTCCTACTGCTAGTTGGAGATGTCCCAGAATCTATGAAAGGAGCTACCAGAAGTGTAACCTGATGGAGTTCTATGAACCCTTGATGTACCCTTGATGCTTGGTCAGCCTATGTAAAGACTGTATCTCGTTATTAAAAAAAAAAAACAAAAAAAAAAACACAAGGGCTTTATGCCACCTTTTATACCATTATCCAATATTGATCATATGGCTTAGCAATGGTGCATACAGTAGGTGCCAATGCATAATTGAGGCCTCTCTTAAGGCTGCATTCATACCTGAGCGTATCGTTTTCAGGCAGAAAATCGCGCGATTTTGCCGCAATGTTTGCCGCGATCTTGTACAGGTCAAAAGGTCACCAACGTAAAAAGCAGAAAAACGCCTGTAATCTGCCTAAAAAGAAGCTCCTGTACTTTGAGTGATGGCCGTTTTGCTTCAGGCGACAGAACGCTCAGATGTGAACAGGGGCTATTGAAATGAATGGGATTTGTCTTGTTGGGCGTTTTTAGAGCTGAGGCTTACAGCAGAAAAACACCCAAAAACACCTAGGAGCCTAAATGGTATTGCACAGAGCAGCCCCCTACCTCCTCTTCAGGGGTCAGGGATTCCAACCTCAAACCTCCCCCCTCAATCCCCCTGAGCTCTCAGCACCTCTTCTCTAAGTGCCAGCATAGAAAGTCACTTTCTATGAGGGCAATCAGGTGGGCATGCTCCTACAGGAGACTCATGTTAGTTTATTGAGGGGGGAGTCTGGGAGAGCTGCTATTGAAAGGTTTTACCTTAATACAGAGCATGCATTAGGTAAAGAACCCTTTGTCTTTAGAACCACTTTGAGGATAGCTGCAGTATCACTAGTGGTTGGTTAAAGTGTATCTAAAGCCAAGGATTTTTGTTTTTTCTTTATTTTTGAAGTAATGATGGGTTAGAAGTACCGTTCTCTTGGCAACCACCAAACCCAAAAACGTCCATCAGATTGCCAGTTAGAGAGGTGTGATTCATCACTTCATGATTTACACCACTGCACCCGACACTTTGCATTGCACTTGGTGATGTAGGGCTTGGATGTAGCTGCTTGGCCATGGAAACCCATTCCATTAAGCTCTCTGCGCGCTGTTGCTGTGCTGATCTGAAGGCCACATGAAGTGTATTGACTCTACAGACAGTTGGCGACTTCTGTGCACTTCAGCATGCACTGACCCCGCTCTGTCATTTTACGTGGCCTACCACTTCATGGCTGAGTTGCTCTTGTTCCCAGTTGCTTCCACTTTGTTATAATACCACTAACAGTTGAGCGTGGAATATTTAGTTGCAAGGAGATTTCACGGATGGACATATTGCATAAGTGGCAACCCATCACGGTACCACGCTTGAATTCACTGAGCTCCTGAAAGTGACCCTGTCCTTCATAAATGTTGGAGAAGCAGTCTGTATACCTAGGTGCTTGATTTTATACACCTATGGCCATGGAGGTGATTGGAACACCTGAATCAAATGATTTGGAGGGGTGTCCCAATACTTTAGACCAGTGATGGTGAACCTTGGCACTCCAGATGTTTTGGAACTACATTTCCCATGTGTAATAAAGAAAACGTCAAAGGTTCCCAACTTCCCATAGCATAATGAAGCAGATGTCTCATGCATTAAACATGTTGTATATAGATAGAAGTTATTACTTATAAAACTATTACTAAGTTTCTTGTAATTCAATAACTAAAGTTATTATATGAATATAGACCCATACTACACCATGATGCTCAACAATACTGCAGAGTGCATGAGCATCATGGGAAATGTAGTTCCAAAACACCTGGAGTGCCAAGGTTCGCCATCACTGCTTTAGGCAATATAGTGTAGATAAAAAAAAAGAGGCATTTATGCATTACCTACTCTTAAAAAAAAAAAAAAAAAAAAAAAAAAGTTTGAACATTAGCTATACTTTCTAGACAACCATAATTTTAATTGTATAAGGACTTTTAGGCTGGGTTCATACTTATGTGAATAAGATGTGGGTTTCCCCGCATTCAAATCGCATGATAGGAGAGTGTGGCCGGCTCTCAATGGAGCCAGTTCACACATCTTTGGAGCGGCCGCAGAGCACACAGCTGAAGGGTCCTGCGGTCGTAATTGGCTCCATTTCAGGTCTGAATTCAGGCAAAAATTCGGACCTGAACCTGTGAACAGGGACGCACCGGACCCCCTGCCATGCCCTGCGCCACGCATAGGGATTGATTTACTAAAGTCACATTTACTGTGCCTGTTTGAAAGTACAGTTTCTCCAGAGCTTAGTAAATGAGGGAGAGCTATGCTGGCTTTCATCATCCAATCATGTGCAAGCAAAAATGCTGTTTTTAGATTCCTTGCAGGTGATTGGTTGTTCTTTGTAAAGTGAAGCTTTACCTCATTCACCAAGCCCTGGAGCAACTGCACATGCAGAGTGCAGCTGCACTTTCAAAAGTGCACAGCCAATTAGCCTTTAGTAAATCAACCCCATAGTGTGAACCCAGCCTTAAATTAAAAAATGGAAAAAAACTGCAAAAAGTCATAATTATTTAAAACACACATACTGACCGTAACATTCATATAGAGATTGGTATCTCTGGAGGCTTCCTCGGTTGCTGGATTTGGTTGGCTTGAAGCTCTTTTTCTTCTGTGAAAAGAAATTTGCTGTTGCATTCAATATAATACAGATATGTGCTAATCATGCGCAAACTGTGTGCAAAACTGGCTTGCATGGCCTTTGTTTGGACATCATTGGTTACTGCACTGGTGCATAGGAGTTTAATGTGAACATGTGCTTTGCCCATGTAGGAGAAAGCAACCAGTGCAGCATCACATGGTCAACTTTTCTTTGATCTCTCACAAGGTGTAAAAATGACCGTGAGTTGCTGATATCATAGCTCACACTGAGCTGTGAGTCCTCCCCATGTGACATCACTAGTGCTCAGTGATTGGCCCTGCACTGTCACATGCCTTTATCATACCTGGAAGCACCTCTGAACAGCTGAACAGAGCAGCAGGAGAGCAAAGGAAGGGTGAGTTTGTGCTACAGGGAGTGAGGGCATCAAAGTGAACCTGCTGCCCTGACCTGCATGGGTAAAATAGACTAAAAAAACTTTGCCAACGCTCAATTGTTTTTTTTCTCATAAATTGCTGAGGGCTGGTGCTCATGGCTGGAGTGTGTACTCAGAAGGCATCAATCCATGAAGAAAATTACCTGGCAACATGGTACATTCCAAGTTCCAAATACTTTATTAGGTTACATTTAAAAGTGGCACAATACAGCTAACATGTTTCGGCTATACGGCCTTCTTCAAAGCATCTTTGAAGAAGGCCGCATGGCCGAAACAAGTTGGCTGTATTGTGCTGCTTTTAAATGTAACCTAAGTATTTGAAACTTGGAATTTACTAGGTTGCCAGCTAATTTTCTTCATGGATTGATGGGTAAAATAGAGGTTTGGTTTAAAGGAAACAATTAATGAGGAAGCATAGGGAGCCACTGCTGACTTCAGCTTTTTGTGGCTTCAGTAATTTCTAAGGCCCCTTTCACATAGGAGTTACAATCAGGTCCGTCTGTCGGTTTTTCAGGCGGACCTGATAGGGAAGTCCATTCATTCCTATGAACAAGCGGGTGTAATCAGAGCAGAGGGGGGCCTAAGACACATCCATGTCTGCTCAGTATCTGCAAAGTGGACACATGCAGATGTTAAGAAAAAACCGCGCTAGAATATAATTAAAATGTGATACAATCATGCAACCATATCCCAAGAACTCCTCTTAGGGAATTCATACAGATTGTGAACCATTGCGATAATCAAAACTGATGTCAGAAAATAGTGATGTCCATACAATAAAATGTGAATTAAAGCAGGGGTTCACCCACACCGCCAAAAAAAAAAAATATTAAAAGCCAGCAGCTACAAATACTGCAGCTGCTGACTTTTAATACATGGCCACTTACCTGTCCCAGGGTCCAGCGATGTCGGCAGGGGACGCCGAGAACCCGCTCGGTTCTCGGCAGCTGCCGCCACCATCCTAGGTGAGGGAATCAGGAAGTGAAGCGTTGCGGCTTCACTTCCCTGTTCCCTACTGCGCATGCGCGAGTCGCGCTGCACGTCCCTAGTGGTCCCCGCTCTCTCCTGGGAGCTGTGTGTTCCCAGCAGACAGTGCGGTCGGGACGGGAAGAGGCATAGACTCCCATGGGAGTCTATGCCGGAAGTGGGTGCAAATACCTGTCTAAGACAGGTATCTGCACCCCCTTCCCCCCTGAAAGGTGCCAAATGTGACACCGGAGGGGGGGAGGGTTCCAAAAAGCGGAAGTTCCATTTTTGTGTGGAACTCCGCTTTAAACAATGATATCCTTATGATTTAAAATGGAAATCCTTGTATATATGATTTTGACCAAAAATAGTCCCAAAGGAAAGCCCTTGAATGAACACAACAGGAACTCGGTGGTGAAGTGATCCGCCACCACATAGATTTTGCGCTTACCGCAACACAAGCAATAAGTAGCCTGAAATCCATCCCGACATGGGAAGTCCAGCTGGTAAATGCTTGACTATATGCAGCGTGGCTGGGTAGATACAGCAGGGACCCCAAACACTCGACTCAAAAGCATGTGCATGAAAGAAAACTGGCCATAGTGTAAATCTGGCGGAATGATTTATTAAAAGGAGGTAGAAAACTTACATAAGCAAGGTATAAAACAGCAAATCGCCGGCCGGCATAGCAAGCACCCGTCCACAATAGGATGGCAATGACGTCAGAGCGAGGTTGACGCTCTGACGTCATTGCCATCCTATTGTGGACGGGTGCTCGCTATGCCGGCTGGCGATTTGCACCGTCGTTTTTGCGGAGGTATTCGGCCGCTAGCGGGGCGCTTTTAACCCCCGCTAGTGGACGGAAAAGGGTTAAAACCACCCGCAAAGCGCGGCCGCAGCGGCACTTTGCCGACGGTTTGGCCGCACTGCCCATTCATTTCAATGGGCATGAGCAGTGAAGGAGCGGTGTATCAAAGATGCTGCTTGCAGGAGTTTTTTTAACGTCCTGCCAGCACATCGCCTCGGTGTGAAAGCCCTCGGGGGGCTCTCACACTGACACGACATAAAAGGCCGGATCCATCAGTCTCTCACTATCTTCTGCTGGGATCTCACCATTGCCATCAGTGCAGCCTGATAGATGCCCATCTGCAGCCTCGGAGAGGACAGGGAGGGGGGCGCGACGAGCGCCAACATATTACATACAGGAGAATCTCCTGTTCACTCGGCGGCCTCTTTAATACAAAGTCCCGCCTCCTATGATAGACAGAACAGTCATCCAATGCCAGCCCAGGAGAAGGGACTTCCTATTACAGAGGCTGCCGAGCAAACAGGAGATTCTCCTGTATATAATCTGACGGCGCTCGTCCCGCCCCCCTCCCTGTCCCCTCCCAGGCTGCCAGAACGATAAATACGGTATATATCTCTTGTGGCCCCCCAATGAGTCGATTCTTTGGGGGTCACAAAAGATATATATATTCAAATTACCAGCGGGGCCGCATTAAACCGGAACGCGGGCTGGACTTTGAACAAGCCTGTACTAAACCCTCCTATCACCTACTGCCAAAGAAGTGGCCATCTTAGCTTCTAACCAACCTTCAGATGCCATGGAGATGACACCAGACATTTATCAATCATGTGCCAGTTATCAATCACCAGATGTCTTAAGCCCACGTTCACATCGGGCCGATTTGGCATCCAAATTGATATGTCACATCACATGCCAAATCGGTGGTTACTGCCGGCAATGGCTCCATCCGAATTGGTGCGGCGCCTCACCGATTCCCAAAAGTAGATCCTGTACTACTTCTGGCGACTTCGGGGGGGGGTGATTTGAATAGACATTTGTGTATGAACCCGCACAGATGTCTGTCAAATCGCCCCTAAAGTCGGACTGCATTGCCGGGTTGAAATGGTGCGAATTCAGCTGAAGTTCAGCTCTCAATGTGAACCCGGCTAAAGGCCGACACACCACAATGTGCTGCAGGAAAGGCCAGTTCTGTGACATTGCAGGCACCATGATACCGATGCGATTTGATGACCAGCTTTCTTTTTAATAGTTAGTCCCTGTGCTACTTTTTCCACATCCCAATAAGATTTGCACCTCAAAAATCTCACCACATGGGAGTGCGCGGGAATCAGAACGGGAATGCGGCACGAGTTCCTGTGCGGTCCCGGGGTGAACCAGATCTAAATGTAGCTGCTTTGGGAAAGTTAAATGGATGAGTTTAGGTCGGCTATAGGTCAGGTTCACACTGATGGGACACGTCACATCGTATGTCAATCGCACCGCATTCCTGTGCATATCACATGTTATTATGTGCAGTGCAATTTGAGCCCATCATTTCACATGGCTCAAATCGCACTGCATCCGCACTGGAATTGGGTCCCATGGAAGTTTGTACCCATGTGATCCGATTTTAACAAAACGCACTGCTTTCTGCGACCTGCTTTTGGGGGCGTCGTTAAGTTTTAATTGTCACCCGCAGCAGATGGTATGAACACAGTGCGATTGCTATGCGGTGCGGAAAACGCAATAATTCCTGTGCATTTCCCGCATCGCATCAGTGTAAACCCAGCATTAGAGTGGACTTTTCCCCCCCATACAGCGCCACATACTGATATCATACATTGTTTCCATTCACTTACAATTACTGGTATTTCCAGTGTTGTCACCCCGGGATCATGGATGTATCCTGAGAACTTCCTGTCACATGTTCCAGAAGTAAAAATGGCCGCTGTGGTACGACTGAAGAGGAAAAGAAAAATAAACAATTACTAATCACTTCTACAGAGGCCTTTTGTTGTCTTACACTATATTACCAAAAGTATTGGGACGCCTGACTGAAGCGTGACATTTTAGGTAATGCTTTTGAAAAATTGCTACACAAATACCGTGCGAGATAAAAAGTTGCAACGATCGCCATTTTATTCTCTAGGGTGTCTGCTAAAAAAAACATATATAATGTTTGGGGGTTCTGTGTAATTTTCTAGCAAAAAAATGATGATTTTTACATGTAGGAGAGAAATGTCAGAATTGGCCTGGGCGCCAAGTGGTTTAAAAAAAAAAAAAAAAAAAAGAAAAGTGTCAGTTATTTTTCAGTAAACGGCCAGCAGCTTTGAAAGGTCACTGAGCTAAAAACAGAACAGCTCATGCTGGTGTAACAGCTTTGAGAATGGAGTCTACAAACAGGAATAAAATGATTTTATCATGCTCTGGAGGTATAAACCACTTCCGGACCGCCGGCGGCGGCCGGCTTTCTGATAAAAGTGGTCCCTGCTGCGGATTCGCCGCGGGATCACTTTTATCGGTGGCGGGAGAGGGCCCCCCCCTCCCACCGCGATCCAGTGCCCTCCGCCACTTACCGGAGCCGTCGGTAGCGGCGGAGGCAATCGCATCCGTCTCTGTCCTGTGCCTGGAGACGAGTGAGGCTAAGATGGCGCCCACTCGTCTCCATGACACTGCTGGGCGGAAGCGATGTCAAAACATCACTTCCGCCCACGCCTCTTAAAGTATACCTCCCAACATTTTGAGATGGGAATGAGGGACACCTACTAGCAAACGTATGTAGGCATAGGACACACCCCCTGCCACACCTCTTAAAGGGGACATAACAAAAAAAGGTTAATCAAATCCACAAGTGCTTTTTTTTAACACTAATATTCCTTTATATTGGCTTTAAAAATTGACAAATACAGCAATTTAGAACTTGGTTAAAAAGTTTAGCACTGGGAAACACGTTTTGAAAGAAAAAGTGCATTTTATATACAACTATATAGATCAGACCAAAATGAGGGACAAATGAGGGGGAAGAGGGACAGAGGGACATTGCTCCAAATCAGGGACAGTCCCTCCAAATCAGGGACAGTTGGGAGCTATGGGTTAAACACTAGGGGGCGATCAAGGGGTTAGGTTTGTCCTAGGTAATGATTCTAACTGTGGGGGGATGGGCTCACTACAACATGACAGAGATCACTGCTCCTGATGACAGGGAGCAGTAGATCCCTGTCATGTTGCTAGGCAGAACAGGGGAATAGGACATGCCCCTGCCACACCTCTTAACAAAAAAAAAAAAAAGGTTAATCAAATCCACAAGTGCTTTTTACCTACCACTAATATTCCTTTATATTGGCTTTAAAAATTGACAAATACAGCAATTTAGAATACAACTATATAGTTCAGACCAAAATGAGGGACGAATGAGGAGGAATGAGGGACAGAGGGACATTGCTCCAAATCAGGGACAGTCCCTCGAAATCAGGGACAGTTGGGAGCTATGCTTAAAGGCATATTTTTTTAAATGTCATTTTTTTAAATGACACTTTTTTTTTTTTTATTGCATTTTAGTGTAAATATGAGATCGGAGGTCTTTTTGACCCCAGATCTCATATTTAAGAGGTCCTGTCATGCTTTTTTCTATTACAAGGGATGTTTACATTCCTTGTAATAGGAATAAAAGTGAGTCAACATTTTTTTTCTTTTTTGAACAGTGTAAAATGGCGGTTGTTGCAATATTTTTTTTTGCACCGTATTTGCGCAGCAGTCTTACAAGCGCACTTTTTTTGGAAAAAATTCACTTTTTTGAATAAAAAAATAAGACAACAGTAAAGTTAGCGCAATTTTTTTTAATATTGTGAGATATAATGTTACGCCAAGTAAATTTATACCCAACACGTCACGCTTCAAAATTGTGCCCGCTCGTGGAATGGCGTCAAACTTTTTCCCTCAAAAATCTCCATAGGCGACGTTTAAAAAATTCTACAGGTTGCATGTTTTGAATTACAGAGGAGGTAATTTTTTTAAAAAACCCGTCCCGACGAGCTCGTGCGCAGAAGCGAACGCATACACGAGTAGCGCCCGCATATGAAAACGGTGGTCAAACCAAACATGTGAGGTATCGCCGCGACCGGAAGAGCGAGAGCAATAATTCTAGCCCTAGACCTCCTCTGTAACGCTGAACATGCAACCTGTAGAATTTTTTAAACGATGCCTATGGAGATTTTTGAGGGTAATAATTTGACGCCATTCCACGAGCGGGCGCAATTTTGAAGCGTGACATTTTCGGTATCAATTTACTTGGCGTAACATTATATCTCACAATATAAAAAAAAAAAATGGGCTAACTTTACTGTTGTCTTATTTTTTTTTATTAAAAAAAGTGAATTTTTTCCAAAAAAAGTGCGCTTATAAGACCGCTGCGCAAATACGGTGCAAAAAAAAGTATTGCAACAACCGCCATTTTATTCTCTAGGGTGTTAGAAAAAAAAACATATATAATGTTTGGAAGTAATTTTCTAGCAAAAAAAACTGTTTTAAACATGTAAACACCTAAAATCCAAAATGAGGCTGGTTAAACATGAAAGAAAGCAGATTTAAATACCCCACAGATGTCCCAAATGTATTTTTATTAGAAAAAAAAAAATTTGTTTACCAAAGAAAAAATGTGTCGTTTACCAGTTGGGAGTGACCTCATTTACATATTGGCAGTTATTGTCATGGCAACACAGCAGTGGGCAGAGCCATGTGACCTCATTTGCATATTGGCAGTTATTGTCATGGCAACACAGCAGAGCCTTAAGATAATCACGCTCGCTGCAGTTGGAGCTCAGTCAGAGTCTAGTGTCTGAAGGAGAAGGAGGCGATTCTGAATTTCTCTGCGTTGTTGCTCATTATTTGAAAATGATGCGGCTTTTTGGGAGAAATAAAAAGTATCAGTTGCAGGATTCCCTGAAAACCATCACAGAGGAATCTGTTTTATTACTGAAAGTGGGACCTTTAACAGAGGATAACCCACCTACCACCCAGCCTATAATACCTACCCCCCAGAAGGGTGGGTGTTGGGCAATTAGACAGCTATTGAAGAAGAAGAAGGGAAGATACAATGTGACGAATCCTCTGATCACCACCAAAGAGGAAAACGTTGTACTTCTCAGTGTGAACCCCATAACAGAGGACCGCCCACCTGAGGATACCACCCCTCCAAGGGGTGAGGGGAGGGAAAATGGGCGGGGGGGCGAGGAAGCTGAAGACGGACTTCAGCCCATTCCTCAACCAAAATTCACAAAAGATGAGGTCATTGGTAAGTATTATAATAGACAAAATAATGCAAGCACTGTAGAGTAATATAATGTATGTCTCCTACATATATACTATATACACTGGGGGTCACTGCTATATACACCTAGAAGGGTCACTGCATAGAGTAGGGAAGTGTTAGAAGCCCTGTCAGGTCTCCATTAGGGAGATTCATGATCACCAATGACACCAGGAAGGAAAGTGATGGAAGATCCACCAGGACAGGAATAGAGGGGGAAATCTTCTGATGGGGACACGGCTTTCGGTGACAACGGTCTAGGAGGGTACTGAGATATTTCTTCCCAAGTCTTGCTGTGTATAAAGAACAGATAATGAAGGGAAATCTTTCCATCGGGACCCTTCCTGTAGCAGGAAATACTGAGACAATGCAATTAACAGCAGCATTTGTCAGTTGGGCGACTCTTCAGTTGACCGTTGGGCAGCCAATCAGATTTGAAGGTGACAGGTGTGAGTTGACAGGTATCGGATGTGAAGGAGACGCACAGACCTGACAGACAGCCCAACTGTAAACTAAATGATTGCACATGGCAGGCTGACAGAGCGGCTGCCCCCATCACTGCCATTCCCATCATGGTCACTGGTAGTCATGTGGACAGTCGTGTTCTGGGCTCTGTATGGGGGGGCTGCAGGAGCAAAAAAAAAAAAGGTTTCCTTCTATTATAGTGTCCATAACAGGACTCGCCCCCCTGCTCCTGCAGACACACCACTCTCTATTGTTTAATTATACCAGTTTAATAAGTGCAGTATATATATATATATATATATATATATATATATATATATATTTCTGTCTATAGATCATCACTAGAGTTCAGGTAACCCCCCTTGTTGTACAACGGCTGAGATAAAACCAATATAGAATATTGGAATGATTAATAATTAGGATAAGCAGAATGATGGGATTTGCAATGAGAGGGAGGAAGAGAAAATCACAGGCATACTAAGCAGGAAGCACAGCCTGTGTATGGAATGTAGCAGATCGGTGGTCTTTATCACCAAGATCTCAGCGCAGTCAGAGGTCACATTAGGATTTCCATCTCTTGGTGACCACAAAGTATAAATCTGGTTATTCGGGGTGAATTAGAAGCACTTACACTAGTCCTGGCACAGAAATCTGAGCACTGAGAATGGACTCCCGGGGGGGGGGGGGGGGGCAGAACCCCCACATTGTCCATGTATAGAATTCCCATAAAGAGAGACGAGTGACACCAGATCATTTCCAACAACACCAATCACATTCACTTATGTAAAAGGAAACGCATTTAAAGTGATTGGACACCCTCCATATACCCAGTGAAGTGACTGGCCTCAGGTGATACACAGAGATTAAACAAATCCTCCTACATAAATTGTACCCGTTTATCTGCAGCCATCTGTCCTCTATAGACTTGTAAACCTCAAATAGCAGGAAAAGAAATAATAAATATATTTTTTTTGCTCTCCCCAGAAGCAAACAATGACCCAACCACCAATGACACCGAGGATGAGGAAAGCGTGAAGAAGAGGACATGGAAAGATTTTACCATCCATAAAAAACTTGGAGAAGGGGGCTTTGGGAAGGTGATGTTGGCCTCCCATCCCTCCATTCGACTGAAGGTGGCGATAAAGATGATTAAACTGGAAGGATGTGAATCCGCCGATGACAATGAAGAGTGTAACATACTGGAACAGTGCAGGAACCAGCCATATATCACTCGTCTATTTACAACATTCCAAACAGAGGTAAGTCTTTTTATCTCCCAGGCTTTTTTTATCCTATTCCTGTACTTTACCCCCTGCCTTCCTATATTCCTCCACAAAGTGAAATCTTACTTGTCTCTAATGTAACCTTTATCTCTTCTTTTCACACAGGATTATCTGTTCTTTGTTATGGAATTCCTGAGTGGCGGGACTTTATTTGAACTGATATTAACTTTAGCTCCATTTGAGGACAACATCATAAGGTAAGTCCAATGACGGCGTTGTGATGGAGTCGGGGGGGTGGGGGTGGCTGACCACTGAGAACAGGCAGTGACACAACCAGGCCACTCCCACTGAGCCCCGTCCATCCACACCCCTATGTACTATAGGGGGAAGTCTCTTCAT
The DNA here is from genome assembly GCF_042186555.1 of Aquarana catesbeiana. NCBI lineage: Eukaryota > Metazoa > Chordata > Amphibia > Anura > Ranidae > Aquarana > Aquarana catesbeiana. The sequence continues at coordinate 124,162,502 of NC_133333.1, read as the reverse complement.
CTTTACCTTTTATTGCCCTGTGATATTTTTGAATACTAATTCACATTTTTCCTTCTCCTTCAGATGTCTCACTGCCGAGATTATTTGTGGCCTGCAATTCCTCCATGCTCGTGGGATCGTCCATAGGTAAGTATTAAATTAGCTGACTAACAATCACCCCTTAAAATAGAAAGATGAAATGTTGGGACTTTATATGAGACCATGACTTTCCAGTACACAGGTCTCCATCCCTATTGGTTAGTACAGGAGGGGGGAGGGGGGAATATGGGAAAATGGGACTTTATATGAAACACAACACTTGGGGAGATCGAATCACTCAATGATAGTAAATAAAATATTTATTATTGACACAATTGAGTGCAATAGATAACATGATTGGTAGAAAAATAGATGATACAAAATAAAGATAAACTTGATTATTTTTATCCTTATTTTGTATCATCTATTTTTCTACCAATCATGTTATCTATTGCACTCAATTGTGTCATTAATAAATATTTTATTTACGATCATTGAGTGATTCGATCTCCCCAAGTGTTGTGTTTCATATAAAGTCCCATTTTCCCATATTCCCCCCTCCCCCCTCCTTTACTAACAATCACCCCTTGGCTTTTGGTATGTTTTATTAAATCAGGAAGACTTCCCAGTTGCGCTGTCTCCTTCCATCTGCTGTACAATTCTCCCTGCTCATGCCATATTTTGCTTAATGGAGGATTTATATCATCTTCCAGCAAGAGGAGTGAGACCTCCTCATGATGAATATAGCAGGTGGGCGGAGCTGGGAACTCCGGGACAGAGATCTTCCTTGTAAGCGGATATAAGAGAAGCCAATGTCCACCCATCAATCTTCATTCTTCTTTGTATACATGTATATTTGTATCTTTTCTTTCTTTATTATAATGTGGGATATGCAGAGCTAACGGTTCACTTCTTTTCTTCACAGAGATATTAAACCCATGAACATTCTACTGCACCGCAACGGTCACATCAGGATCAGTGATTTTGGTCTCTCAGTGGCCGGAGTCACTAAGAACGTTAGGATTGAAGGATGTGTGGGGACACACGGTTACATGGCCCCAGAGGTAAGATTCCGGATATTAGACTGAATTGTAATATTTACTACGGAATATAGAGAAGAGATAAAGGGGCTCCCCTTTCATTAAGGCCACATTTACACATGGACATTTTGAATCTTGACATCCAAATACCCAGGTGTGAATGACAAATCGCACGATGTACATTTAGGATGCCATTTATTGAATCCCACCTAAAAACGCGGTGCGGTTCTTCCGCGATTGTCACGTGATCAACTGCGCTGCAATTGCTGCCTAAAAGAAGCTCCTGAACTTTTTTGGGGGGGCGACAACCTTCACACGATGTGCAGCAAAAAAAGGCCAATGTATGAATGCAGACTAAAAGGCTAGGGTTAGACCCTCTCTCAGGTTTTTATTGGTGTCCTCATAAGGGAAGTCACACTCTTTATGTGTACTGGTGACCATTGTTAGCAAGAAAGAAAATACAGCAGGATGCAAAATGTTTACAAGCTGTCCCCAGAACAGGAATAGAGGAAAGTCTTCCAGTGGTGACACCTGTTTGGGGACAAGATCCTAATGCCGCGTACACATGATGAAAATTTCCGCCAACAAAACCGTGGATTTTTGTTTGAAGCTTGTTGGCTCAAACTTGTCTTGCATACACACGGTCACACAATTGTTGGCCAACAATTACAAATGTGGGAACGCGGTGATGTACAAGACGTATAACGAGCCGAGAAAAAGGAAGTTCAATAGCCAGTGCGGCTCCTTCTGCTTGATTCGGAGCATGTGTGAATTTTTGTGCGACGGACTTGTGTACACACAATCTGACTTTCCGACAACAACGTTTTGTTGGCGGAAAATTTGAGAACCTCCTGTCAAACATTTGTTGGCGGAAAGTCCGACAGCAAATGTCCAATGGAGCATACACACAGTCGGATCTTTCCGACAACAAGCTCACATCCAACATTTCCCATCAGAAAATCCGACCGTGTGTACGCGGCATTAGAGTAGAGTTTCTCTCACTTTGGGAGAATTCCTTTGACTTCCTCTTGAATCCCGGGGACAGGAAGTGAAGGGAAATTCTCCCAATGGCACACAGACAGCAAAAATAAAGTGGCAGGGGTCTCGGCCCTTCCGTACTCTATCCAAAACATATAAAACAAAAGTTTTGACTATATATAATTGGTAAGCCCCACCGCCAACATTCACAAGCTCCGCCTTAGTTTGATGTATTTTGAGCAAAATTTTAGGACTCCTGGGGGGCTTCATACATCATATATGTTAGCATGGAGTCCCGTCTATCCTTTGCCTGGAATAGGAATGTTCTCATCCTTTTTTCTCTCCTTATGTTTCTATAGATCCTAAAAGGGCACCCATACAACACCACAGTGGACTATTACTCCTTGGGAGTGATAGTGAATCAGATGTCCGTTAGCATGCATGAGCTCAGAGAGATGAAGAAAACCCAGGGGACCACGCCAGGCCTTCCTTTGCACCGGATTCGTCCAAAGGACAAGGATGTTCACCTCAAGGATCTCATAGATATGGTGAGTATACACAGCTTTACCTTCTCTTTACAGACAAAACTCTTTCCAGGTTATACAGACCTTGTTAGGAGTTCAGAACACACAACTCTACATTCTTTCCACCACACATTCATGTGGGTCATAGCAATACTTTTATCACACTGACTGCTTAGTGGAAGGATCTGCCTTCACTTATAGTCCCCCTGAGCATGTACTATACCAGGTACCATGCTACAACCCGATCCAATCATAACATAGTGGCAGGTTTACAAGCAAAATCAAGAAAGCTGAAATATGTCACTGTCAGAATCAAAGATTACGATGGGGAGTTCTATTGGTTACATATTGTTATTGTTCTCCATGTTTCTTATCATATTTCTTTCTTTTTTTTACAGCTCTTATGCGAAGACCAGGATGAACGGGCGCGCCTTGTAAGGGACATCAGAGGGCACCCATTTTTCAAAACGACTGACTGGGCCGAGGTGGAGAAAGGAAAGTCACCCGCAGCATTTACACCACAGCCGGTAAGTATATGAATAATGGAGGGGTCCGTGTATATTGGGGGAGGGGAGATTATTCAGCAGCATCCAAGACGTATTTTTTGTACAGAACTCTCACATTTGTGATTTTGTGATCACCGCACAATCACATGGTCTGGGGACTTGTCTGAAGGAATTCTGTTTATTATTGGTGAGAATTATTATGTATGTGTCAGGCACGCAGCTTAATCCCACCAGAAACATACTTCCTGTCCTGGGGCGACAGCACAGAGTCACTGTATCTATATATACGTCAAGGATGTGTTAATGCAGTGCAGTGCTTCTTCTGATCACTAGAGGGAGCTAGGATTGAAGGATCCCTCTTGGGGTATTTGCTGCACCTCGGGGGTTGGGCTTACCAAGCTTTGTCACCATTTACTGTATAAATCTGGAAGACTGACGAATGTCATTTTCTCCTTCCAGATTTTTAAACCAAGGAAAGATTTAAACATGAAGATAGAGGAATTTATTGCCGAAGAAGAAGAAGAAGACGCGGAAAGCTCCACCGAAGACGCGGAAAGCTCCACCGAAGACGCGGAAAGCTCCACCGAAGACGCGGAAAGCTCCACCGAAGACGCGGAAAGCTCCACCGAAGACGCGGAAAGCTCCACCGAAGACGCGGAAAGCTCCACTGAAGATGCAGAAAGCTCCACCGAAGACACCGAAAATTGAAGAAGTCAGAATTTTAAGGTCCACACAATATAGGGAGGAGTCTAAATGGCATGGCTTGAACCACTTAAAGTGGAACTATACTCCCCTCACACCCCCGCCGCCCTCAAAATCTAAAACCATGAGGTCAGACTGAGTGCACCCTCTACACCTGCAGCCGTCCGACAACATAGCTAGACAGGTACTCTCCTGAGACAAGCAGCGGCAAGAGGAATGCAGAAGGAATGGGGGGGCATTCCCTCTGCATTCCTCGTCACCATTTATCTCGGGAAAATGCCTAGAGCTGAGAAAAGTGGACATCTCCATCCTAGGCATGTTGTTTGGGGGAAGTGTGGGGGCACCAAGCCTGACTACATAGCTAGGAAGGAGACAGGAACTCTCCGGAGACAAGTCGCGGCAAGAGGAATGTCTCAAGAAAGTTCTGAGGCTGCGCTCAGTCTGACCTCATAACTAGTCAATCAAGATGGCTGAAGATCTGGAACCCAGAAGACAGTGAAGTGAAGAAGGTGGCATGGGCAAGAGGGGAGGCGAGTATAGTTCCACTTTAAGTGGTTCAAGGCATGCCATTTAGACTCCTCCCCCATAGCCCGCCTCTACTCCACATTTCCTGCCCATTGTATGTGCAGCAGTGACTTTGGGAGTGATTGGGATAGGTTGCTTCCTGGAGGGGTGGAGTTTGAGATCAGACCTCTTTCTAAATGGCCTTCTGGATTGTGGGCCCTTGATGTTGGGGTCCCGTCTCTACATTCTGAGCAATGTAAAGGGAGATGAACTGGACACTCTAGACTGATGATTCAGGGATTATCCGATCGCCTTATGGGGTCAGGAAGGAATTTTTACCCCTTTGGAGATAATATGACCAAGGGGGGGTTTTGCCTTCCTCTGAATCATCATAAGGTTTAGGGTTCTGAAGAGGGCTCATCTCTGAGGAGACAGAGATAAATAGATAGATAGATAGATATAGGGAGGGGGGGGGGGGTGAGTGATAGATGGAAAAATATTAGATATATAAAAATTTAAATATAGATAGATGTTAGATGGATAGCTATGGGGGGGGGGGGGGGGTGATAGATGGATGGATATAGCTAGATAGCAAAGCTCCGGTGGCCTAATGGTTAAGGCACTGGCCTCCTCGGTCAGGGATTGTGGGTTCGAGTCCCACCTGGGGCGATATCTTGCTTGTCTCTTATACCAGGATGTAGGGAGTGATCAATTGAAGGAATAATAACCCCCCAACATTGGTATTAGTGAGGACGGTAATTGCCCCAGCAGAAGTGATCAATTGCAGTAATAATAACCCCCCAACATTGGTATTAGTGGGGACGGTAATTGCCCCAGCATGAGTGATCAATTTCAGCAATAATAACCACCAACATTGGTGTCAGTGGTTGCAGTCAGAGGAAGTTTGACTTACTTGTAATTTCCATATCTTAGAGCATTGTTTCTCAACCTTTTGCATGTCCTCTGCATTCCTCTTGTCACTATTTGTCTCAGGAAAGTGCCTAGAGCTGAGAAAAGTGGACATCCCCTTCCTAGGTATGTTGTTGGGGAAAGTGTGGGGGCACCAAGCCTGACTACATAGCTAGGAAGGAGACAGGAAATCTCTGTAGACAAGCGGCGTCAAGAGGAATGCAGAAGGAGAGGGGGCATGTCTCCTGCATTCCTCTTATCACCGTTTGTCTCAGGAAAGTACTGAGGCTGTGCTCAGTCTGGCCTCATGGCTAGTCAATCAAGATGGCTGAAGAGCTGGAACCTAGAAGACGGTGAAGTGAAGATTTCGAGGGTGGTGGGGTGTGTGAGGGGAGGCGAGTATAGTTCCACTGTAAGTGGTTTAAGGCATGCCATTTAGACTCCTCCCCCATAGCCCGCTCCTCCTCCACATTTTCTGCCAATTATATGTGCAGCAGTGACTCTGGCAGTAATTGGGATAGCTTTCTCCCTGGAGGGGTGGAGTTTGAGATCAGACCTCTTTCTAAATGGCCTTCTGGATTGTGGGCCCTTGATGTTGGGGTCCCGTCTCTACATTCTGAACAATGTACAGGGAGATGAACTGGACACCCTAGACTGATGATTCAGGGATTATCCGATCGCCTTATGGGGTCAGGAAGGAATTTTTCCTCCTTTGGAGATAATATGTCCATCAAAGCCCTAGAATAATTTCATTCTATGGATTTATCTCCAATAAAAATTGATTGTACACTAATTGTACATTTCACAAAATAATAACCCCTCCCCCAAGACAAAAAAAAATACGAGCAAAGCCCCGTGGCCTAACGGGTAAGGTAATGGCATCCTTAGTCAGGGATGTGGGTTTGAATTCCATCTGGGGTGCTTAATTCCTTTCTGAACATAAAATACAGACAGAGAACTGACACACCGCCTGAGAGCTTCATTAAATAATTAGAAACCATAAAGACAATTAACACCTTGGTCAGGAGTATACAGTATAATGTATAGAGTGTATATTGTATAGCGTGCAGAGATAAGGAGTATATAATGTATAGAGTGCAGAGGTAAGGAGCAGGGCCTTTTTTCAGCTGGAACTAGTGGAACTCAGCTCCACCACCTCCGGCTCAGACCCTCTGCTCCCTGCTCACCACTATCACTTGGCTTCTGTGTTTACAAGTGACAGCTTGTCTCCCAACGGCTCCCACAGATCTGATCTCTGGAGTGGATCCCACTTAATGCAGGATGGGGACAAGGAAGATGCAGGTGTCTGGGGTGCAGTGTAGATGCCAACCCCCCCCCCCCCCCCCACTGGATGATCTCCCTGCAAGTGAGAGAGGCAGAGACACCCACAGTGTGTCAGGAGATGCTAGAGTTGGCTGGGCACTTCGGGTTAATACAGCAATAAAAGTAAAACATGTGGAAAATGGTGGAGCTTTTATAAGGAGTGGGAATGAAAGTGAGATTTGGATGGGGGATGCAGAAGGGGATGCAGCAGCTGTGGAAGATGGCTGAACTCTTCACTCTGTGTGCAGCACATCCCTGAACTCTGCACTCTGTATACAGTGAAACCCCTGAACTCTGCACTCCGTATGCAGTGCACCCCTGAACTCTGCACTCCGTATGCAGTGCACCCCTGAACTCTGCACTCCGTATGCAGTGCACCCCTGAACTCTACACTGTGTGTAACCCCTCTGAACTCTGCACATAATGCACTCCTGGTGTTTAATTTCTCCTACTGTTAGTGAAATTTGACCACACCCACTATTCGATGCGGTTTGGAGGGTGTGTGTGGAGAGGGGTTTGAGGAGTTGTGGTCCCAGCACCTATTTTCCGAGAAAAAAAAGCTATATATATATATATATATATATATATATATATATATATATATATATATATATACCCCGTTTCCCCAGAAATAAGACATAGCATGATTGTCAGTGATGGCTGCAATATAAGCCCTACCCCCCAAATAAGCCCTACTCTGTTTCCCCGAAAAAATGCTTTACTCTGAAAATAAGACCTACTACAAGGACTTTAACTAGGGCTTATTTGGGGGGTAGGGCTTATATTGCAGCCATCACCGACAATCATGCTAGGTCTTATTTTCAGGGAAACCGGGTACACTGTGTATGTATGTATATATATATATATATATATATATATATATATATATATATATATATACAGACAGACAGACAGACAGACAGACAGACTAGACATGTGCAATGTGTTTCGGTCCGAATACAAGTTCAGATGAATTTTTGATTATTCAGAGATTCGGATACATCCGAATCTCCGAATAATCAAAAATGCATCCGAATTTATATGTATATATGAAATCTGTCAAAATTTGCTTTGTTTAATTGTTTTCTAATGAATTCCAACTTTTCAGAACGATTCTACCCACGTTTGAAAATGCCCAGGTGTGAATGCAGCCTTATAGTCATGTCTATAGTATAGGAAGTTAATAACGTTGGTGATAAACATTGAAGTGATAAAACGGAGAAGTGTTATTTCCCATAATTCATTCATAAACCATATACATCATGACACTGGATTTTTCTTCCGGACCAGCTAACATACATGTACATTACTAGTTCGGAAGCTTATATCAGGCGATGCTCAGCTGCAGGCATAAACCCGGTATTTTTATTTTTTTTCTTCAGCCAGCAGAGCTCTTTTATGTTAAAGCAATACTAGTTGCTAATTAGCCGCTGGATTGCTTTTAAAAGCGGCATAAGGGGGTCCCCCTGCCTCCCGCCAGCCTCCAGTGCTTCTCCGGGCTCTCCCGTCCCAATGGGGAGTAGACATGTGCACTGTTGAAAAATTTGTTTGTTTTTGTTTTTCCAACCAGATGGAATGGGAGAGCCTAGGAGAACGGGGGAGGGCTGTGGCTGAATGCAGCAGGGATCATTTTTTCTGTGCAAAACGCTTCATGGCCACAGCATATATTATCCACCCTTGGCTGATTTGCAAAATAAGGGGAAGAGGTTGGGGACAGTGAAAAGACACATGACGTTTTTACCACCCTCCCAAACACAAGTGTGAGGGCACATTCACATAGGGCACAGGAACCCATGCAGAGACTTTTACCGGCACAATGCTGATGTTCCATTTTTATTAGGACATGCACCCTCAAAACATATTGGGACACAGTGTCTTTGTCCATGCAGCCATGTGTCCCAAAAAAAATTAACGGGACACTGGCATCAGGATGCACACAAAACTGTGCCAGTAAAAGTCTGTGCATGGGAGATGGATGTCTGTGCCTTGTGTGAATGAGCCCTAAATGGGTGCCAAGGATGCATTTCACTGTCCCATCATCATTACCATGATAATTACACACAGTACAGGTGATGTGGCTTAAAGCACCTGTACTGTGTGACTATCATGACAATAATGATTGAAATAAATAGCAGCCAAATGTGATCAACAAAGATGATCACATTTAGCTGTGTATAATTCAGTAACTCAGTCATGGGCATCAAGCCAGGGCATGGCATGGGTGAAGGGGGCTTGTGTGCGCCGTCTTGACTGTGACTGTACCTTTTGAGACAGTGGCGTAACTAAAACCTTCAGGGCCCCGATGCAAGAAATCGTGAAGGGCCCCCCTGACCCCTGGACAGCTCTTTTCCTAGGGGGATGTCTGATAAGAGGAGGAGCCGCGAGAGCCACCGAGGGACCCCAGAAGCCGGTGTTTGGGGCCACTCTGTGCAAAACTAACTGCACAATGAAGTTATGACATGTTTGTTATTTAAAAAAAAAAACCTTTACAATCACTTTAAGGGGTTAAAACAGGTGGTCAGGAGGCAACATACTGCCTCTTTACCGGCTGTCAAATGCCTCTAAAAAGTGATCTGAGCATGGATCGCTTTTCAGAGGAATAGCATTTTGTTGTTGGTACATTGAACGAGCAAGAAAAAAAAAATCAGTCCTGATTGTACACATATAGGGTGTCAGGATTAAACGTGCATACATAAAATGTGCATACATACATCTAAACAGTGGCGGCTGGTGCGCAAAAATTTTTTGGGGGCGTAAACATTTTTTGAAAAAAAATCATCAAATGCAGCCACTGTGCCCATCAATTGCAGCCACTGTGCCACTTAAATGCTGCCAGTGTGCCATCAAACGCTGCCACTGTGCCCATCAAACGCTGCCACTGTGCCCATCAAACGCTGCCACTGTGCCCATCAAACGCTGACACTGTGCCCATCAAACGCTGCCAGTGTGCCCATCAAATGCTGCCAGTGTGCCCATCAAACGGTGCCAGTGTGCCCATCAAACGCTGCCACTGTGCCCATCAAATGCTGCCACTGTGCCCATCAAATGCTGCCACTGTGCCACTTAAATGCAGCCACTGTGCCCATCAAACGCAGCCACTGTGCCCATCAAACGCAGCCACTGTGCCCATTAAACGCTGCCAGTGTGCCCATCAAACGCTGCCACTGTGCCACTAAAATGCTGCCACTGTGCCATCAATTGCTGCCACTGTGCCCATAAAATGCTGCCACTGTGCCACTTAAATGCTGCCAGTGTGCCCATCAAACGCAGCCACTGTGCCAAACGCTGCCACTATGCCCATCAAACGCTGCCACTGTACCCATCAAACGCTGCCAGTGTGCCCATCAAATGCTGCCAGTGTGCACATCAAACGCTGCCAGTGTGCCCATTAAATGCTGCCAGTGTTCCATCAAACGCTGCCACTGTGCCCATCAAACGCTGCCACTGTGCCCATCAAACGCAGCCAGTGTGCCCATCAAACGCTGCCAGTGTGCCCATCAAATGCTGCCAGTGTGCCCATTAAATGCTGCCAGTGTGCCCTTGAATGCCCCCAGTGTGACCCCCGACCGCTCATCGGCACTTACCCTTTCTTGGTGGGGCAGCGGGTGACTGCGATGAGTGGGGTCCTCCATGCGTCTCCTGCTGTCCACATCTCCCGTCCTCTCCTCTCCTCCTGACGTTTCAGCCAATCAGGTGACAGGTAACAGACCCGAGCATCTGATTGGTGGAGAGGCAGTTTAGTGTTAGGAAAGCGAATAGTCATTCGCTTTTCTAACACGGCTGAGTGGCCTGTGAGGTCACCTTTTTTGATGCCTATGGCTCTAATCCGGTGCTTCAAAAACACCCCCCGCTGCTGTAATTCAGGATCCCTGCGCCCAAAAAGGGGACGGGCGCCTGAATAGGGGGTGGCAGCGGCGGCCATTGATAGATTCATGCAATGCATGAATCTATCTATTGGTGATAGAGGGGTGACTGGAGAGAGGGGGCGGCGCCCAGTGCGCCCTTAATGCACGGGCCATCATTGCATCTAAACACACACACACACATAGATAAACACACACATAATATACACACACATATACTGTATATACACACACAAACACATATACATATATAAATACACACATAAACACATGCAAACACATACATGAACACACATATAAACACATACATGAACATACATATAAACATACATGAACACACATATAAACACATACATGAACATACATATAAACATACATGAACACACATATAAACACATACATGAACACACATATAAACATACATGAACACACATATAAACACATACATGAACACACATATAAACATACATAAACACACATATAAACACATACATGAACACACATATAAACATACATGAACACACATATAAACACATACATGAACACACATATAAACATACATGAACACACATATAAACACATACATGAACACACATATAAACATACATGAACACACATATAAACACATACATGAACACACATATAAACATACATGAACACACATATAAACACATACATGAACACACATATAAACATACATGAACACACACTTACAGAAAGCCTTTTTAAAAACGGCAGTGCTTTACCTCACCTCTTCCTGTCGGGTACTGAACTGTAGGGGGAGACAAAGAGCACAGCACACACTGCTTTCACTTTAGAACAGTGTGACAGGCTCCCCGCACAGTGCTGATTACAGGTCGGCTAACAATGGGGAGATCGATCTCAGCCGCTCCTCCTATCCAGATAAACAGGGGGGCCCTCAAGGGCCCCCTGCAGCATGGGGCCCAGTCGCCATGGCGACCTCAGCGACCCCTATACTTCCGCCACTGCAGCAACTGTCAGGGACAGTGTTTTGTGGTGCGCTTTTGCAGCGCGTTTTTGATGCATGTTCATGCTTCTTTTTTTTTCTTTTTTGGAACAAGGAGACTGTTGAACACAAAACCCTACCAAAAACGCATGAACTTTCATTTTTATTGTGCTTCCACTGAAGTCTATGGACCCAAAAACATAGTTGCCAACTGTCCTGGATTTGCCAGGACAGTCACGATTTTCAGAAAGGTGTCCCATCATGTCCGTGTCCTGGACTGGGCCCCGCAGCTCTTCTCTGTCCCCCCGCTACAGCACCAATCTACCTGTAGCTTCCCTACTGCCGGATTCTCCTCCTCTCCTCTACCATGGGCTTCAGCTGCTGCAGGGGAGCTGCAGGAGGATTGTAAATAAAAGCCCCTACTGCTGTTCAAACCCCCCCTCATCCTGTACTTGAACCCCCCAGCAGCATAGATCCCTGCCATGTCCCCTGTTCCTCAGTGCTGCTGGCTGTCTTCCCTTCCTGCCGGCTGCTGCTGGGGTGATAAATTGGTGTTTGGATTAAGGGTGGGGGCTGGTAAACATGTCATGTTCAGCAGCCCCTTCCTAAATGAACACAAGGAGCGATCAATACTGATCGCTCCCTGTGTTCATTCATCACTGAAGCATAGTAAACTGTGCACTTGCAGAATTGCTGTCTCCTATGGTAACAGTCTTTAATAGTTCCTAACTCCAACGTAACAGTCCTTTCAGTCCCCTCAAGAGTCACCCACGCTTCCCTGCTAGGTCCCTAGCTTGGCACTTCAGATACTTCTCAAGCTTCACCCCTGCTAACCGGCGAGATCCCTGACTTGACTCACAAGGCTGCTCTGCAAACGTCTCCCCTGCGGGTTGTGTCCCTGACTTGATCACCGCATGAAGTTTCCCAATTCTCCACCATGCCCTTTTGGTGAGAATGTGGTTCCAGTACTTGTTTCAGTTACTCACTGTGGTCCCTGGTAAAGGTGGTTGGTCCCTTTGTGGCGACAACTTCCCTTCTACATCCAACCACTGACAGGCTCTCCGGCCAGCACAACCATCGCTTCTGGTTGGACCACAAACCAACCCTGCTCTGCTCTCCTTACTTCTAGATAGGCCCATACACAGCCTAGCAGCCAGATGCCCCCGGGATAGGCCCAATCTCCGGCCTAACAGCCCGGGGCTTACAACACATGTCCACCCAGACAGCCATCCAGGTGGCACAGAACATAGATCATCTGACCTCACCCGAATATATAGGTTCTCCTAGCAGGCCAAGGGATTCAAGAAAACCCCTGCCCATTGGTTGAGATACCCCATATACTCATAACCTGACCTTGGGTTTGCCCTTCTCATATCTAGTACCACCAAGTACCTGGCCACCTAGTGGTAGAAGAGAAAAGTGCAACAAGGCCAAACTTAGGGAGAAAACAATAGATCTCTATCAATCGACCAAGATAACTACTCCTGGCAAGTCAATTTGTGAGGAGCTCCCTGACTAAACTCCAGGGTGCTACATCAGTAACAAAAATATATATAAAACAATTCTAAATAAATAAATACACATAGTAAGGCCTCGTTCAAATGGGGTATACTATAGCCTACTGCTGTGAAAGGCCATGTTCACCCACACGGGCATGCACAGGTGTTCCATGCATCCACGTGCAGGCAGTCCCATTGGTGTCAATTGGGATGCAGCAGCTACACAGACACAGCTGCTGCTGCCAATCTGACATCTGTGTGGGTGCGTGGCATATTCCCAATGTCATATCTGCTTTTGGGGCCAGATTGGGAGCAGCAGCTGTGTCCATGCTGCTGTTGCATCCCAATTGACACCCATGGGACTGCCTGCACAGGGATGCATGGAACACCTGTGCATCCCCGTGTGGGTAAACGCTGCCCTCTATGGGCATACACTTTAGTACGCCCAATGTGAAAAAGACCCCAGTAGGAATTTAGCAGGAATTATGTAAGCTATGCTGTGTTTGGCCCTTTTCACACTGGAGGAGTCCGCCAGCAGATCCACCTGTTCAGCGGGGAATTTGTCCGCTGATCCCCGCTGAGCAGGAGGATAACAGGTTTGTGACTGCTCTGCTGATGCAGAGCGGACATGGACACAGACCGCTGTCCTCTATGGTTGGTCGGATAAAAATGGACTGACTGTCATCCGATTGGATCCCCATTGGTCTATTTTTAGCAGACAGGATCGGATTGGATGTCCGTTGACATCTGCCACTCCATCGAGAGCAATGGATGGTCCGATCGGGTCCACCTGAAAAACTGACAGGCAGACCCAATCGGTCTGTCAGTCTGAAAGAGGCCTTTGTGTCCCCTAATAATGATTTTAGTGTGTTTGGTGAAAATAAAGATTTGATCAATATTTGTGCAATTATTGCGGGGCCTAAAAAAATCAGTAGCATCTTTTTTTGTCGCGACAGAAAGCCTTGCACCTGCATGAGATTGGGTCTTTTTGTTGGATTAGGGCCCACTCCTGAGTGTGGATCTCGGCAGGCTCATCTGGGTACTGCCACCCTCCCTTTGGGGGAATATGAGGAGGCTGGTGCAGGTAGGACAGGGGCTACCTCCAGGTCCTCTCGACTGGCATCGACGTTCACCACCTGGACATTCTACCAGATAGCGGGCAGACTCTTCGCATGTCTGTTAAGCCTTCCTGGTTTGTAATCTTATAGTTGAACCGGGCTAATTGGGCAGCCAAACTTTGCTCCAAAGCCCCCAGTATTGCTTTTTCTAGGTAGGCAAGTGGTTTGTTATCCATAAAAACCTCTATTTCTGCCCCAGTGAGGTATTTCATGCAGTTTTCGTGAGGGACCACACTAAGGCCAGCAACTTCAGTTTGAAGGACTCTATGTGAGCCGCTCAGGCTCTCAAAAGGGGCGCAAGTCCTCGACATCCACCACCAAGAGTGTCGGTATGAGAGGGAGTTAGTTCCGACTTCTATGTTTGCTGGATATGAAAGAAGTTCTCCCTATAGCCGCACATCTAGACAATCCCATGGATCGATGGTTAGTGCAATCTCACCCTGAACTCCAACCAGGCCATGCCCCCAATGTGTTTCCCTCTGCCCCTCGGGGCTCAATCATGGGGATCCATCCCTAGGCTGAAGTTGCCACTAACCATCGATCCATGGGATTGTTTAGATGTGCAGTGTAGAGAGTCAGTCTGGAGTAGCTTAAGAGCGGGTTAATGAAGAGGGCAGGTACTTTCCCTTCAGCCTTGTGTTTTAGGCAACTGGTCAGGGAGACTGGATGATGGCTGTTTTTGATATCAGTTCTGAGGAGACCTGAATGCTGGATGGAAGCCTCCATGTGCTGTCTTAAACCTGCTGGGTGAGCTGGCCTGTAAATGGGACTTTTTTTAACATAATATATGTTTTGGCTGGGATGCTGAAAATGATTAAAAAAAGACTGTGTTGTGCTGATAAGAGTCTGTTTTGCTGAATAAAGCAAACCTTACGTTGACTGAAGTGTCTCCCAGCCCCTGTTTACCCTCAGATCCTGACAGTGGCTATAGGGAGACCTTCTTTCATATACAGCTTGAAGCAGCAATAGTTGTGCGGATTCCTCTCACTGGGCCACAGTCTATATAGCCGATCATGCGCTTGCACCCGTCCTGCTACTGTGCCAGTACAGCCCCCAGTCCCTGTAAGCTGCCACCTGTATACACCCGGAAGGGTTTTGAGTAGTCCACATATGCCAGTAGAGGGGCTGATGTCAGTTTCTGTTTGTGAACTTCAAACGCATGTTGCTAAGGGTCTTGCCACTGGGCCTGGATTGAAGGTGACAGCCCCTCTTTCTTTTGGGTGGAATGGCGACTCAGTAGCTAGGGGAAAAGGGGAAAGGAGCGGAGATTTGGGTGAACTTGGAGATGAACCGCCGATGATATTCCACCAGTCTATGGAAAGAGTGCAGGCTCAGTCTTTGGAGGTACCAATCATGCACTGCCTGGAGTTTGGCAGGGTCTGAGGAGACCCACCCGGCTTTCACGATATACCCTAGGTACTTACTGGATGTGAGTTTCAACCCATACTGGGTTAAACGGGTGAACGCAGTCCAGATGTTTGACATATTCCTTGAATGTTTAAAAGAAAATTATAATATCATCCAGGTAGACTAGCATAGTCTTGACATTGAAATCACCCAAGCACCTCTCCATAAAACAATGGAATGTACTGGGGGCATTACTCATTTCCAAGGGCCTACAAATAAATTTGAATAGTCCCAGGGACATGATAAAGGCAGTCTTTTCACGATCTTGGTCTCTCACTGGGGCTTAACCACTTGCCAGGTTAAGGGTAGAGAAAAACTTGGCTTGATCCAGTGCCAATAGTGACTCCTCCACCCTGAGCAATGGGTAGGCATCCCAGTGGGTATGCCGAGTGGAATTGCAGACTCCCATTTTTTTTCTGCACCAGGACAATGGGAGCAGCCCATTGATTATGGCTCTCCCAAATTACCCCACTCTGTAGCATGTTGCAGATCAAGTCCTTGACCTCCTGGCCCAGGGCTGGGTAAATACAGTATGGCAGTACTGCTCCCAGATAGGAAGAAGCTTTTCCCGTTTGTATGGTGGTCGGTGGCCTCTGTGCCCTTAGGGCTGGTGGCAAAGACCAGTAGGTGCTTCTCTAGCAGTTGATGAAGTAGCCGCTTTTGGGGTAGAGGAAAGTCCTGGAAAGGAATGGCCAACTGTTCCAGCAGTGATTTGTACTGCGGCTCATTCAAGGAGGTCGTGGCTGTCTGTAATGGAGCACAGACGGCTTCCACCCCAGGCTGGGTTTCCAACATGTAGTGGCGGGGCACCACGTAGAGGTCTGCTATGGTGGTATGGTTAAGGAGCGGAATCAGAGAAGTCCCCAGATTGAAAAAATTGAACCAACAGCCCTTCCCTTGGTAGCTCCCCTGGTATCGCTAGGTCTTTGTGGGGCTCCACCATTACCATGGCTCCTTTCAGTTTCTTGTGACCCCGATGGGTAGAGACCAAACCACCTCTTGGAGCGGTGCCAGGAGTAACTTCTGTTTGGGGGGCATATAGACAACCTTTACTTGCTCAGGCTGCTTCCTCACTCCCTTCTGGTAGGCCTCGTAGGCCAGGATCACCTTTAGCTAGACAGCTTGCAGACTACAGCCCCACATCCCCTGGTCTGAATGCTCAAACTTGGCCAGTAAGCAGGGTCCAAGTCTTTCAAGATGTTCATACAAAGAACGATATGTGCTGCTAAGCTCACTGGGCTGCAAATCACCACGGCACCTACTTGCTCCACTATCTGCATCTTCACCCAGGTAACACCTTCCACCAGGGTGGGTAGGTTGTTGGCCACCTTGAGGAACAGCCAAGAGGGGTCCAGCTGGTCCCATTTGCCAAACAGCTGGGCATAGAACTTGTACTTAATGACAGTGACCTCAGAAACTGTGTTTATCAGGAAAGGAACCTCCTGCTTATTGACAAGGGCATTTATCACTGGACTTGGTGCGATCATAGCCTCTGATTTGATGGGACTTTGTGCTGAAGGTCCCAGGGGTCGCCACTCTGCCCCAGGAACCACTAGTTTAACGGTGGCCTACGGGAGTTTTTGATCTCAGGCTGACCACAGTTCCTGGCTACATGTCCAAAGCAGTGACACCGCCAGCATTTCCGGTCTTCATCCAGGTCCACACACTGGTTAAAGGAGCAAAAGCTGATTGTCCTTGCATGGCCTAGTCAGAGCCCAGACTTAAACCCCAATCAAAATATATGGAATGACTTGAAGACTGCAGTCCACAAACGGTCACCATCAAATTTAACTGAACTTGAGCAGTTCTGCAAAGAAGAGTGGGAAAATATTGCAAAGTCTAGATGTGCAAAGTTAGTAGGGACATAACGCAACAGCCTAAAGGCTGTAATTTTAGCAAAAGGTGGTTCATCAAAATATTGACACAAGGGGGTGATCCTTTTTCTAACTCTGTGATTCTGTTTTTGATTTTGTTTAATTTTCTTCTGATATGTTGGTGTTATGTTTTATTGGACGTTATAAGTTGCACTCAGTAAATACAGCTGAACAAAAACTGTGTCTGTCTTCATTTCAGGCTGCAAAGCAACAAAATGTGATTATTTTAAAGGGGGGTGATTCTTTTCTATACCCACTGTAACTCAGGAACTGTCATACTAACGTCGAACAGGCCCTCCAGAAGCACTACAATTTATTTTAGATGGGACTGGTCCTCTTTCGGTAGCACCATCACTACTCAGTAGGTGTTATCCTCCAAGGAGTTAATAGCCAGCTCTGCAATCAGCCGGGGACTGGAACCTGATACAGGTGTGCAGCACTTTCCAGCCTCTCCTCCCACTCAGCCAGGGAAATATTAGACCCGTTAAGCTTAGGCACCAGCACGAAGTCTGCGCTTAATGGTGAAGTGTCAGTCAGTGAGAAAGTCACATGATTGGGTGGCATCACGGCATAAGCCAGGAAGTAAGCACTTTTGTATGCACACTGCCAAGTGTTCTAATCCTTAAGGGGGCAATGTGAGTATACATCTGTAGTGCATCAGAACAGTACACAATATACTGTAATGCGAGTGGCATTTTATAATGTTAATAAAGACATGTTTTAGCAGAAAGCACTTAGATTTATAATTTTTTTTATTTTTTTATTTCTTTATTTTTTTAATGATTGAGGAGGAATATTGGATCCTTGTACTAGATACCTGAGGGAGTACTCAGGATAGAGCTGAATGGAAATTGGAATATGGGAATCCACTGAGAGAGGCTCAATTCTGTGAATGTAAACACCTTAAAGGGGATGGCTCAGCAGACCTATTTTGTCTGTTCAAGGAGGTGAGAACATTATACTGTCGGTGGAGGGAGCACTGGGATTCAAGGGTCATTTGAGGTGGAGGAGAGATATTGAACACACAGCACATTGGGTGGACAGTTTAAAGATTGTTTATTATCACATTGGTCATCCACTTTAAGTGTAGTGAATGGCGTGATTAAGGTTTATTGACACATTTGGTGATGGATGGACTTTTATTTGCACTTATTTTCCAACATGATGGACAATTTATGTAAGAGCACAAGGAGAGAGGCGCCTCTGGGTGTAGAAGTTTAAAATACAGTTTTATTAAAACACATGTACAGGCAACTCACAAGTGTGAAGTCATCAAAGGCATGTAGTAACAGAATCCATTGTGGAGATAAACATCAGATCAGTCATAAGTGTCCTCCTGCTTGCCGCGCGTGAGGCTGTATATGCTTCGGTCACCGCTGGATGTTGAAGCCGGCCGCGGTGGAGACGAACTCAAAGCGAGGCCTGGAACGCAGATGGATGGCAGGCGAGGGGGAATGACGTCACTGGTAAGCGACGCGTTTCCCAAGCGTACGGGCTGCAATGACGTGGCAACCGCACTCCTTCATCAAGCTTTCCTTCTGTGTTCACCTTTAAACTAGGACAATTAATGTATATGTTGATAATTATTTTTGGGGTATTATACATTTTTTTTTTGTTTTGCACTGGAGGAGTGTAAAAACTGCAGTGCACCTATCATGATATAGCATGTAGGCAGGTAGAGGTTACTGCTGCCTCAGTGGGAAGTTGGGGGTTAACTGTACTCCTGGGTTTATTGGGTCTGACCCTCCAGTTCTGTATACTATACAAGGGGGCAGGAGGCTCAGATTTAGGGGGTTGTTGATGTTGGCGGGAGAGCAATTACACACACAGTCTATATGGTGAGAGAGACATAGATGACCAGCAAGATGTAGGAGGATTGCTGGAACTTGCAGCCTACCTGAAGGTGGCAAATCCTGGATTCTGCCAACGATGAAATCTTGCTTATGGAGGTATTCTGGTGAAGCCACAAGGCGGTAATTAGGGATGTTAAGAAATGTCTGTACTTTATTCCAAACAGTTGTCTGTGATTGTCATCACATTAATTTATTCTTCAAATAAAGCTTTTGAAGCTTTGCCCTTATCTGGTCTGAAGTTACTAAAGGGTCGCAATGTAAGAACCTGGGTCACTACACACATTGGGGTATGAAGATATCACTGTGAAGATGCAAGTGGTTACCAGGGGTAACAAAGGTTTCACATGCAGCCTGACGTTAAGTGTGTACATGTGGCAGGTAAGACAGCCTCTTGCAGTGAGGGAGATGTTGCCGGCACTCCTTCGGCTGTGATCCATCTCCTATAGCAAAGGGAGCAGATCTGCACCACATGGGCCCTCATCCTGTACACAGGTACAGAAGAATTAAGCCCCGTACACACGATCGGACGTTCCGACAACAAAACCGTGGAATTTTGTCCGAAGGGTGTTGGCTTAAACTTGTCTTGCATACACACGATCACACAAATGTTGGCCAACAATTACGAACGTAGTGACGTACTACGTGTTTTTTCAGCTCTTTAACGCCACCCTTTGGGCTCCTTCTGCTTATATCCTGTTAGTAGAAGATTGGTGAGCGTTGATTCGCGCTTTTCATTTCGTGCTTTTCAGTTTGTTTCTGAATGGCCGTTTGTCAACCAGACATGTTGCGGAATCGGAGGAGAGAACGTGTTATTTATTATTGGCCTTAGAGTTATTGCTTTGACTTTTTTTTTTGGTTGAATAATGATTTGATTTGGTATATTTTCTATATTTTGGGATGCATAGAATGCATTTTTTGGATAAGTTCTATTGGCAGATAGCATGTCTAATTTTTTTTTTTTTTAATGCACAATAAAAAAATTGTGGAGAATAATACAGTCAAATGACAGTTTGGGAGTAGGCAGTTACGTTTTAAAAAATACATTGTAAAATTGACAAGGGACACCAACATAGTTGTATCTTTGATCTTATAAACCAGGGGATAAAGGTGTTGTGGTAACTTGCACAAATAAAAAAAAAAAAAAAAAAAACATAATATTATTCTTGATATCACTAGAAGAAAAAAGCCTTTGAAAATTCGTTTGCAATAACTCCATCAGTATCACCAGCAAAGCAGCTTTGTTATTATACCATTAAAGAAGAGAACTGTGCGCTGCATTTGGAGATTTCATAATTTGCCACGTCACGAATGTTAATTCTCCATTACGAGCGCTAGTTTACAAGACTGACTGCCTCTGCTTCCGAGCATGCGTTTTTGTACTTTGGACTTTTGTCTGTCGAGCTTGTGTACACACGATCGAAAAATCCAACAACACACATTTGTTGGCGGAAAATTTGAAAACATGCTAGCTAACATTTGTTGGCGGAAAGTCCGACACCAAATATCCGATGGAGCATACTTTCGTTTGGATTTTCCACCAACAGCCTGACATCCAACATTTCCTGTCGGAAAATCCGATCGTGTGTACGGGGCTTAATGCTTTCTGAGAGAGCCTTGGCCTGGGCGAACCCTCTATAGGAGACGCAAAAACCTGTTGTCTTGAGTTACCCTGAATTTGTGGCTTCTTTTAAAAGGGTATTTGGCGTTCCCGCACGCTACGCTTCTGCTGCCAAGTGCCTCATGTCCATCAGAGAATGAGAAATGTTGCCGATTACGCCACTGAATTCTGTACTCTGGCAGCAGAGGTTGCTTGGAACAATGAGGCCTTCATGGCTGCTTTTTCTCATGGCCTCTCGGATACCATCAAGGATGAGATAGCAGCCCGAGATATACCCACTAAGCTGGAGAAGTTGATCATGTTTGCCATCCTCATTGACTCCAGAATCAGAGAAAGCCTCCTGTACATTTGTCTTCGAGCTTTGCAATTCCACCCTTGCCTCCCTCACCTCCCATGCCTCCTGGTACCGAGTCGGTCAGTGATGGTGAACCCATGCACTTGGGCTTCACGCGTCTCTCTGCGGATGAGAGAACCCTTAGGAGGGAGAGATTGTGCCTTTATTGTGGCCAGGCAGGTCACTTTTTGAAGTCTTGTCCTAACTGTCCAGGGAACGCCCGAACCTTGTGGCCCTGTCACGGACAGACTTTAGGTGGCGTTATCCAGAAGGATAAGCCCCTGGTTTCTGTTTCCCTTCCTTGGGCTGAGTCGTCCGTCGAGATACAGGCTCTAATCGACTCTGGGGCTGCAGGCCTGTTTATTGATGCTGCCTTTGTATCGAAAGCACTCGATCCTGCTGCAGCTGCATGACACTCCACTTGCCATTGAGGCTCTTGACGGGAGACCTCTACAGCCTGCCCATGTGACTCATGAGACTGTTCCGTTGTCCATGGCCGTAGGGGTTCCTTACCACAAGATAATCCAATTCCAAGTTATTTCCTCACCTAAGTTTCTGCTGGTTATTGGTTATCCTTGGTTACAGAGGCACAACCCCTCTTTTGATTGGCTCCTTGGTGAGGTTCTCTCCTGGTCGCCACAATGCAGTAAGCCATGCTTCCAGAAGGTAGCCAAGGTCCTGTGCACCTCTTCACTCCTCCCTGCCGAAGGAGTACCGCGATTTTAGCGACTTCTTTGCCAAAGGTCAAGCCAGTAGTTTGCCTCCACGCCGGTCGTAAGATTGCACAATTGACCTTCAACCTGGTGCCATACCCCCTTAATGGCCAGGTTTACCCTTTGTCGGTCTTGGAGGGTAAGGCCATGGAGGAGTATGTTGCAGACGCACTTTCTCGAGGTTTCATCCACAAATCCTAGTCTCCTGCTGGTGCTGGTTTCTTCTTTGTGAAGAAGAGTGGTGAGACCTTGTATTGATTATAGGGGTCTCAATCGTTTCACGATTAAGAATGCCTATGCGATTCTGTTGATTTATGGAGTTATTTGACCGCCTCAAGGGAGCAACGGTTTTCACGAAGCTTGATTTGAGAGGGGCATACAATCTTGTGAGGATTAAGGAGGGCGACGAGTGGAAAACTGCGTTTAATACCAGAACAGGCCATTATGAGTACCTCGTAATGCCTTTTGGCCTTTGTAATGCCCCGGCAGTTTTCCAGGAATTTATTAACTATGTCCTCCGAGATTTGTTGCAGTTGTGTGGTGGCTTATCTCAGCGATGTCCTCATATTTTCCAAGTCGCTGCAGAGCCACCACACAGATGTCTATCATGTGCTTCAGAAACTAAAAGAGAACGGGGGCACAGATTGCTCGCTGACAGGATGTGATGTGCTGAGGTTGGGGGAGGGGCCTGGCAGTGGGGCGGTGGAGGACAGAGGCAGGAATGAAAACGGCTGTTCGGAAGGCATGGGGTGAGAGACCGGGGCCAGCCGACTAACCCCCCCCCCTTAGGTGGCGGAGGTATACGCTGGGCGGCCGGCCATATACAAGGAAGGAGAAAAGTCCTGCGGACTAAGCACATGACAGCTGCAGGCTGGCCGGCTCGGCGCCCGCTAGCCACCAAGGCGTTCCCCCGCCTCTCCCCTTTGGCTCAGCTCCCTGGATGCCTGGATGCCTCCTGGACGCTCTCCGTGACATCCCCCTGTGCTCTGTAGCCGCACAGCATCGCGAGGAGGAGTGAGGAGGAGTAAGCGAGTGCTGTGCACTTAATGTATGGCGGTTCTAGCTTACAGTGGCACGTTGTGAAGTGAAGACCCAGCGGCGTGGGGACCCCCTCTTTTCAGTCGGTGTTCACCCCTGTCAGTGTGAAGTAACCCCCACTGGAGGACTGGGAAGCTTCTAAAGAGGCCTGTTGGACCCAGGTAGGACCTTTTTCTTTCGGGAGAGCAATCCCACCTACCTGAACTGTACTGTTGTGATGGCAATTAGTCTTAACACAGAAACAATAATTTAGTGTAAAAGTGCAACGTGTCTGTGACAGCCAGAGGAATAGCAACATATTTAGGTTTACTATAAACCTTACAAGTCAGGCCAGAGGAGAGGTTGAAGTGACCTGGGGCCACACTAACAAAATTGCATTGGTAAAGTGTCCGGAAGTAAGTTTAAAAGTACTGATGGGGTGCATATTTGGAGTTAAAGTTTTGAAGTTAAAACACCTGTAATCTGCTGAACGGCCGCGTAGGGGAGAGACTGAGGCGGGTTAACCCTGCAAAGGCTGTGGGGCTGGTGAAAATAGGTGAACGAACAAAGTGTAAGGAAGTGAGGACTATGAGAGGACGCTCTCAAAAGTAAGCAGAGCCCAACAAGCCCAGAGAGAGCTTAAACTCCAGCACAATCCAAAAATATCTAAAAAGCCCAGGTATGGACAGTAAACAACATGAAGTTAAAGATAAAAAGAAGGCCACTGTTAAGAACAAAGGTGTGCAGGGGGGGACCCCCAACATCGGCGCCTCCGCCGAAATAGAACCAGATTTAAGTATGGAAGCGGACCTGGCTGCAGAAGCACTTCCAACCAAGTGCGAGATTCAGGATATGTTTTTCAGGCTGGAAAATTCAATTAAGGCAGAAATCCTTAACGTAAGGACAGACATGGAACATCTTTTAAAACGAGTTGAAGAAGTAGAGATGGTTTAGAACACCAGGTCCAGGAAATAGTGGCGCTCAAGAAACAAGTAAAAACACTGCAGGGGGACCACCGGGAGTTGATGTACAAATTAGAGGAGCAAGAAAACCAGAATAGGCAGCAAAACCTAAGAATCAGATCCCTACCAGAGCAGAGTGGTGAAGATCTGTTCGCAGTGATGAAAGAGCTTTTTAACCCACTCCTGGGAAGGGAACCAGATTGCGATTTAAAGATTGATAGAGTCCACCGGATAAGAAAACCCCCAAATGTTAGAGATGAAGTGCCCAGAGACATTATAGTCAAGTTCCACCAATTCGAGGACAAAGCAAAGATCTGGAGTAGTCTGAGAGGAGCACAACCGGTGAAATTTAACAACCAGGAAATTCAAATATTTTCAGATCTCTCCGCTGGGACTTTGGCGAGAAGACGCCAACTAAGACTGATATTGGACTTATTAAGGGGGGCAAATATAAAATATAGTTGGGGGTTCCCATTGTCTCTGAGTGTGAAGAGAGAGGGCAGGGTGTTTAAAATTAAAATAAAAAGAGAGGGAGATCTGCAAGATTTTTGCAGGAATCTAGATATTCCTGTACCAGACATACCAGAAGGGGTTTTGCCCTGAAGGAAGGGGCCCGATAGCAAATGTCCCTAATATGAGGGGGGGGGAGGAAATGGGGGGCTGGCGGGGGTTCCTTGCATTCGGGGGGTTGGGTTGTTGGGGGGGGCGGGGGGAGGCTGGGGAGGAGGGGGGTGAAGAAGGAGTTGGTAGGAGGGCCTCCGCGGTACACTCCTCCCTTAGGGGAGGAGTGACCCCACGGCTGTCCATGGCCAGAGCCTCACCCCATAGCACAAGGGGATGCAGGTCAGGAGTATAGTATCCTTGGCACTGCCGCCCATTGTCCAAGTAGTGGCTGGGGAGGGAGTGGGAGGGGGGGAGGGGGGTGGGGAGGGAGGTGGATGGTGGGCAAGGGGGGAGGGGGGTAGGGGCGCCCTTGCAGAGTAATATTAAAAAGAGAGGTGAAAATGAGTGGTATGGAGGTTAGGTGTCTGTCCTACAATGTGAAGGGGCTAAACTCACCCGGGAAAAGGTGAAAAATCTTAAATAAATTGCAGAGTTTTGGTGCAGACATAGTTTTTTTACAGGAGACCCACTTGGTGTATGAGGGAAACATTAACCTGAATTCAAAGAATTTCCCGTCCTGGATCTATTGTGATACACCAATCAAAAGGGCGAAGGGAGTGGCTATCGGGTTCTCAAAACGGATTAAATTTACATTAATCGAGAGGAGGATCGATGCAGAGGGGCGGTTTTTGTTTGTAAAAATCAAACTAGGAGAAAGGACGTATACATTAGCCAATGTTTATTGCCCGAACAGAGACCCGATAAGATACCTCTCCCGGACCCTGGACAGTTTGAGGGCATTTAAGGAAGGGGAAACGATTTTAGCAGATGACTTTAATTTTTGCTTAGACCCAGCCTTGGATAGGTCATCTGGAACCTGGGAAGTGGGTAAAAAATCGCTGATGAGTTTAGGGAGAAAGTTCCACAATAACCAACTAATCGATGTTTGGCGGGTACAACACCCCAAGGAGAAGGATTACTCTTTCTTCTCCCCGGTCCATAGGACCTATTCAAGGTTGGACTACTTGATGGTGGATCACGGTCTGTTGGAGGGTATAGTAGAGTCAAAAATTGAGACCGTGAACCTATCTGATCACGCCCCAGTATCGATGATAGTAAAGTTCAGGGGCCTACAAAGGGTCCCATTTTCATGGAGATTCAATGAAGATCTTCTTAAGAAAGATAGCGTTGTTAACAAAATTCAACGGGAAATTGACGAGTTCTTTTCCAATAATGAGTCAGGTGAGACAACGGGGGCAGTCCTATGGGAGACCTTTAAGGCATACATAAGGGGGGTCCTAATCTCGATTGACTCAGGTGAGAAGAGAGGGGAAAAATGAAAGATAGTCTCCTTACTAACATACACCAGTTAGAACAGCTCCACAAAGCCTCTAAGGGCTGTGATGAACCTGTATTTAAAGAATTGATATCGAAAAGAGAGGAGCTAAGGGAGTTAATAGAAGAAGAGTTAGTGAAAAACAGGAATCAATATCTAAAAAAACTGCCATCTGAAGGGAAATAAGGTGGGGAAGCATTTGGCATCTGTCATTAAGGGAAAAAAGGATGAGAACTTTATAGAGAAGATCAAAAATAAAAAAGGCGAAATGAAACACACCACCAGAGAGATAGGAGAGGAATTTAGACAGTTCTATTCATTACTATATTCAGTAGGGCAGAGGGAAAAAAGCAGTAGGAATAAAGAAGAGAAGATGAGAGAGTTTATAAAAGGGGCGGGTCTTCCTACCTTGCCAGAAGCAGATGTATTAGAATTGGAGAGTCCAATAACAGAAGAGGAGGTATATGTGGCCCTAAAGTCATCGCCCCCGGGAAAGAGTCCGGGACCAGATGGCTTTACAACCAGCTTTTATAAAAAATGTTGTAGTACCCTGGTCCCTCGGTTGAGCCAAATGTGGAACGGCCTTGGGAAGCAGGGAGAGATGTGTAGAGATGCTCTTTTGGCTTCAGTGACACTAATTCCCAAAGAGGGGAGAGACCGTACCTCTTGCGCGAGTTACAGACCCATTGCGCTCTTGAACGCGGACACAAAACTTTACGCTAAAGTGTTGGCACTTCGGCTCAGGGAGAAAATGACCTACCTGGTTCATCCGGACCAGGTGGGCTTTGTCCCTGGGAGGGAAGGAAGAGATAACGGGGTGCGGTCTCTCCTGATAATGGAGGCATTTAAATCAAGTGGGTCCCCCAGTCTGCTTCTGTCGATAGACGCCGAGAAGGCGTTCGACAGAGTAGACTGGGGGTTCATGTTTTGCACACTTGAAGTACTGGGAGTAGGGCCAACAATGTTAAAATGGATAAAAACCTTATATACCCAACCTACAGCATTCGTAAAGGTTAACAACATTCCCTCAGCACAATTTGTCATGGAAAACGGGACAAGGCAAGGATGTCCTTTGTCCCCGCTTCTGTTTGTCCTGGCCCTAGAACCCTTGTTAGCCACGATCAGGAGAAATCCAGATATAAGTGGCTGCAGAGTGGGTGAGGAGGAACATAAACTGGCCGCTTTTGCGGATGATGTACTTTTTTATGTTTCTAAACCTAGAACTACGATACCAAATCTGTTGGCCACAGTGAAGAAATACAGTGAGCTCTCAAATTATAAAATTTAATATAGAGAAATCAGAAGCCCTAAATATTAATATTAATAAACAAGAAGCGAGCAGACTGGGTGCAGTTTTTCACTTCCCCTGGAAAGATAATATTAAATACCTGGGAGTCAATTTAACGGGTCACAGGGAGAACCTGTACAAACTGAACTTTATCCCCCTTCTAAATGAAATTAGAGTGGAAATTAATAGAATAAGACACTGCCATGTCTCTTGGCTAGGACGAATTAACTTAGTAAAGATGGTGTTAGCCCCAAAGGTGCTATATAGGATGCAGATGCTCCCAATTCCCTTACCACAAAAATTTTTTAGTGCACTGATTAGTTTAATAAATAAGTATGTTTGGGATAATAAGAAACCTAGGATAGCACATACAGTATTGAGGAGAGAAAAAATAAGTGGGGGCTGGCCCTATCAGATTTTAGGATGTATTATAAAGCAATTATAATAGCACGGGCAGTGGACCGGGAAAATAATAGAGGAAATAAAAGGTGGGTCAACTTAGAAAAAGGGTTAAGTAATACACAGTTAAATCATTTGATTTGTAATCCCCCACACTTTAGGAACTTGGGGAAAGACACACACTATATTACACACCTTACACTTAAAATTTGGGATCAGATGCACTTGAACAATAAATGGGAGTTTAATTCACCCTTAAATTTTTTGAAAGAGAATATTTACTTTCCCCCGGGGATGGAGAAGGTAGGGGGTAAATGGTTACTGGACACAGGGGCACAAGTAAGGGACATTATTAAGTGTGGGAAAATTTGTACATTTAGAGAATTAAAGTCACAAGTGGATTCATGGTTATTAGAACGAGTGGAGATACGGCCAGCTCGTGCACTTTGTTAATAGTCTTCCTGGCCCATTAAGGGAGGAAGCGGATTATAGACCGATAGAAAAATTATTCTGTAAAGATTCAGTGAAGAGGAAAATCTCAGAGATTTACAAAATTTTGGTGAGGGGATCGGGGCTGGAGTCTCCGCCCTTCATCAAAAAATGGGAAGAGGAATTGGGAGCATGCGGTGACGGAGCTAAAGTGAGGAACATCTTGGGGGCAACACACGGTACGGCAGTGGACATAAAAACAAGGGAGAGCAATCATAAATATCTGACTAGGTGGTACATGACCCCAGTAAAAATTAGCAAGTTTATGCCTGACAGGTCCACCAATTGTTGGAGAGGATACGGACTACCAGGTACTATGGCGCACCTGTGGTGGGACTGCCCCAAAATTAAAATTTTTTGGAAAGAAGTGATTAGGCTAATCAAAGAAATAACGGGCAAGGTGATCCACTTTGATCCTTGGGAATGCCTGTTCCATAGGTTGGAAGGAGGGAAAAGAGGCTATAAAACATCAATAATCCCAGTTTTGTTAAATGCAGCTAAGAACGTAATACCAAAAAAGTGACAGGAACTCGAAGCCCCAAGGATTAGGGACTGGGTAGCTAGAGTGAATGAAATCTATATTTTGGAGAGAGAAGAGTCAGGAGAATATATGGAAGGGGACCAGAACGAACAAAGGAGTAAATGGGATTGTTGGATAGCATTTAAGAAAACCGAGCATTAATTAGACAGTAACATAGGATCCGGACACAAGCAATTGTTAAGAGCCTTTTGGAAGAGGAGATAATCTGCGGGGGCTGAGGGGGGTGGGAGGTGGGAGGGAACGGGTGAGTCATATGGGGGGACTTATTTATTGTATGGGTCCAAGAGAATTGGTGAATTTTGATATTTGTCCTATTATGTTCCCCCATATGTGGGGGGTTTAGTTTTTCTTTTTTTGTGTACTGAGATTATGAAAATTAAATAAAGATTTAAAAAAAAAAAAAAAGAAACTAAAAGAGAACAATCTCTATTGTAAACTGGAGAAGTGCGAATTCTATCGTGAACAGGTTAAATTCCTGGGTTATGTCATTTCCACTGCTGGTTTTTCGATGGACCCAGAGAAACTTTCAGCAGTCCTACAGTGACCCCGACTCGTGGGTTTACATCCTCTGTAGCGTTTTCTTGGCTTTGCCAACTGTTATCGGAAGTTTATTCGTAACTTCTCGTCTCTGGTCAAGCCCCTGAATGATATGACAAGAAGGGACGATAACCCACAGAGTTGGTCTCCGGAGTCCATTAAGGCCTTTGTGAGTCTCAAGGCTGCCTTTGTTTCTGCTCCTGTGTTGGCACATCCTGATCCTACGTTACCTTTTATCCTTGAGGTTGATGCTTCTGAGACTGGAGTTGGCACCCTTCTGTCTCCACATCCTACCTCTGAGAGCGCTATGCATCCTTGTTACTACTTTTCCAAGAAATTGTCACCTGCAGAGTGCAATTACAACAGAGAGCTGTTAGCAATCATTTTAGCCCTGAAAGAATGGAGACATCTCCTCGAAGGTACCACTGTGCCGGTTTTTATTCTTACTGACCATAAGAATCTTATATTCTTGTCTGAGGCTAAATGCCTCTCTCCCAGAAGGGTGCGATGGGCTCTTTTATTGTCTAGTTTCAATTACATTGTCTCATTCTTACCCGGTAATAAGAATGTAAGGGCTGACTCTTTGTCACAACAATTTTCCTCTACTTCCAAGATGGAGTCGGTTGCGGTTCCTGTGATTCCTCCTGATCGTATTCTGGCTACGGTTCACACCAGTCTCACTCCTCCTTTGGGTGACAATTCTTGCTGTTCAGGTCCATGCTCCTCCCGAGAAACCTTGTGACCGCTGCTTTGTCCCAGAGAGTCTCCGTACTGCTGTGCTCCAGACTTGCCATTCTCCCAAGGCTTCTGGCCACCCTGGGAAGAATCAACTCTTTTGGGCCATTTCTCAACAATTCTGGTGGCCTAGTGCTGATGTAACCGCCTTCATAGCTGCCTGTTCCGTGTGTGCTCAGAGTAAGACTCCATGACACCTTCCAGTGGGTCTCCTACAACCCATACCCAATGGAGAGAGGCCCTGGACCCACCTGTCTATGGATTTCATTGTGGAGTTACCCAACTCCCAGGGCAACCCAGTTATCCTTTATGGTGGACCGGTTCTTGAAAATGTCTCCTTAAGACATTACATTAAGACACTTAAGAAGTTACCACTTCTAAGTAACTGGCTTCCATTTTTGCTCGGAGATCTTTCGCTTACATGGGCTACCCAAGGTGATCGTCTCGGTCAGGGGTAGTCAGTTTGTGTCCCAGTTCTGGCGAGCCTTTTGTGCACAGTTGGGAATTCAGCCTGCTTTCTCCTCTGCGTATCACCTACAGTCTAATGGGGCAGCAGAACGAGCCAATCAGTCCTTGGAGCAATTCCTACATTGCTATATTTCTGACCATCATAACAACTCTTACCGTGGGTGGAGTTTGCTCACAATAGTGCCTTTATTATTATTATTATTATTATTATTATAATACAGGATTTATATAGCGCCGACAGTTTACGCAGCGCTTTACAACATTAGGGCAGACAGTACAAGTACAATACAATTCAATACAGGAGGAATCAGAGTGCCCTG
Organism: Aquarana catesbeiana; assembly: GCF_042186555.1. Lineage (NCBI taxonomy): Eukaryota > Metazoa > Chordata > Amphibia > Anura > Ranidae > Aquarana > Aquarana catesbeiana. Next base: position 124,132,057 of record NC_133333.1, on the reverse strand, counting down.
CTCGTTAGAGCTTACAATCTAGGAGGGAGGGTCAAGATATACAAAAGGGTAATGGCTGTGGGGGATGAGCTAATGGAGAAAATAGTGCAGTTGTTAGATGGAGGCAGGATAGGCTTCTCTGAAGAGAAAAGTTTTCAGGGATTGCATAAAAGTGGATAAATTTGGAGACAGTCTGACAGATTGGGGTAGGGAGTTCCAGAGGATGGGCGAGGCTCGGGAGAAGTCCTGGAGGCGGATATGGGAGGAGGTGATGAGGGAGCTAGAGAGCAGGAGATCTTGGGAGGAACGGAGATGGTGATTAGGTTGGTATTTTGAGACTAGGTTAGTGATGTAGCTGGGGGCACAGTTGTGGATGGCTTTGTAACTTATTGTTAGTATTTTGAATTTAATTCGTTGGGCGAGTGGTAGCCAATGGAGGGATTGGCAGAGAGGGGTAGCAGACACTGAGCGGTTTGTAAGGTGGATGAGTCTGGCAGCTGCATTCATGATGGACTGAAGGGGGGATAGTCTATTTAAAGGTAAGCCAATGAGGAGTGAGTTGCAGTAGTCGAGGCGAGAGATAACCAGGGAGTGAATCAGGAGCTTTGTGGTTTCACTGGTTAGAAAGGTACGTAGTTTAGAGATGTTGCGGAGGTTGAGGCGGCAAGCTTCAGAAAGTGATTGGATGTGGGGCTGAAAGGAGAGTTCAGAATCCAGGATAACACCTAGCACTCTGACATGTGGGGACGGGTGGATGGTTTTGCCATTGCTCTTCACAGAAAAGTCAGGGGAAGAGGCACGTGGGGGAGGAAATATTATAAGCTCGGTTTTGGACAAGTTGAGTTTAAGGAAGTGGTGTGACATCCATACAGATATGTCGGTTAGTAAGTTAGTGATGCGTGAGGAGACTGATGGAGTGAGTTGAGGGGTGGAGAGATAGATTTGTGTGTCATCAGCATAGAAATTATATTGAAAGCCGTGAGAGGCTATCAGCTGACCCAGGGAAGAGGTGTAGATTGAAAATAAAAGAGGTCCCAGAACAGAACCTTGGAGGACCCCGACAGAGAAGGGAAGAGGAGTAGAGAAAGTAGAATTGCAAGTGACACTGAAGGTGCGTTGGGATAGGTAGGATGAGAGCCACTGAAGAGCACAGTCACGGAGACCGAGGGAGTAAAGTTTCTTGAGGAGGAGAGGGTGGTCAACGGTGTCAAAGGCAGCTGAAAGATCCAGAAGTAGGAGTACAGAATAGTGTCCGTTGGTTTTTGCAGTTAGTAGGTCATTTGTGAGTTTTAAAAGAGCAGTTTCTGTGGAGTGTTGAGGGCGAAATCCAGATTGAAGGGGATCAAGAAGGTTGTTTTTAATGAGGTGGTCACTCAGTTGGTTGTAAACCAGGCATTCAAGGAGTTTAGAGGAAAAGGGGGAGCAAGGAGATAGGGCGTAGGTTGTTAAGATTGGTAGGGTCCAAGGACGGCTTTTTGAGTATGGGAGTGACCAGTGCATGTTTTAGAGCATCGGGGAAGATGCCAGAGGTGAGGGAGAGATTGAAGATGTGGGTTAGAGAGTGTAGGATGGGGTCAGAGGGTGACTGTAGCATTTGAGAGGGAATAGGGTCCAGGGGACAGGTGGTTAGGTGGGTGATAGAAAGGAGTTTAGCAACTTCGTCTGGAGTAGCAGATTTGAATAGGGGGAGTGTCAGTTGTACCTGTTGACATGGGGTCTTAGCTGGGGGAGATACCTGTAGAGTGGAGATTTCATCACGGATTGTATCAATCTTGTTTTTGAAGTGATTAGCGATTTCCTGGGCAGTGAGTAAGTCAGTGGGGGGAGGCGGTGGAGGACAAAGTAGAGAGTTGAAGGTATAGAAGAGTTTACGGGGATTGGATGAGAAGGTGTTAATTGGTCGGTATGGCTTAGAGATATGATTGCCAGGAGGGGGACATCTGATGGTGGGGGCCCACCACCACCTGTGGTGGCAAGAAGTGAGGAGGAGAGGATAGCAATTGAAGTCGCAGGGTAGTGGTGTTCTGGGCTTCTATGTTAGGCCTCACTTGGGGGTCCCATGTGTCACACACGCCATGGCTTAGGACGGAGATGAGGCCTGCATTGCCGGGTCCCCTGTATGAGCGAGGACCAGAGAGCTGACAGCCTGGCATAGGTAGTGATGAGGTCAGCACCCCTCCCAGAGGAACCGGGGTCCCTGGAGCGGGATTGCCTCTGTGATTTGGGGGAGGCAAGAGCAGAGGTGTAGGCCTGGTGTGGACTGAGTCTCCCCTGGTGCTCGGCCTGTGAGAACTCAGAGTCCTGTGTGTGCATGGGGCCTGGTAGGGGTGGGAAGTCCTCTGGGTCCACTGAAGGAGAAGGAGATCTGAGACCCCCAATGGTCAGGCCGGGGTCATGGCTGCTGTGTGCAGCAGCCGAGGGAAGGTGTCTGTACACTGTGTGTACAAGGCGGGGGTTAGGCCCAGTGCAGCGGGCTATGTCCCGTGAGGCACCGCCGCCGCCTGATAATCAGGGTGCTGGGGGGAAACTCACTATATCCATCAGTGGTGGTTGGATCCTGGATTCCATCCGTGCAGACTTGGGCGTGCCCTGCTATTGAGCTAGAGCTTGAGAGGCAGGCTGTGGTGGAGTCCACGTGTGGGAGGTGGAGGCAACCTCCACCTCCCACAAATTATTATTTTTTTTTTTTACCAAAATGAGGGGCAAATGAGGAGGAAAGAGGAACAGAGGGACTTTGTTCCAAATCAGGGACAGTTGGGAGCCATGCTAATTTATCATGAGTTGTAGATGTAGTAATTTTTTGCAGGGGTTTCCTGAAACTGGAAAAAATATTTCAAGGGTCCCTCTGTGTTAAAAAGGTTGATAAAGGCTGCTTGAAAGTGTAACTAAAGGCAAAACTTTCTTTTTCATTTTTGATAGAGAAAAATACAGCATGCCGTATTTTAGAAGCCTTTTTTAATGAAAGCCAAAATGTTTTTTGAAAAATCGCTAGATACCAGCTCGTGCATAAAGCCCATTATCTCTTACTAGTATTCAGTGCCTAAATGAAAAGATATTTATTCCTGCGCTACCATGTAGGAAAAGAAGGCAGGTGGAAAAGCTGCATGCACCGAATCAGGGTCAGCCAAACCCGGATAGGCAGTAATGTAAGAATGGAGGGAGGTGCTGCGCTAATCCATCACCGAGACGATAATCAGTATAAATATAAAAAGATCCCAAAACTGGGTTAAAAAACTACTGAGGTGAACAATTAATGCTGTGGTTGAATAAATATATAAAAGATGAATAAAATATATGGTGCAAACATATAGGCAGCTGCTCACATGATCACTAAGTAATAAATAGTGAGGATGAACAGCCTAGAAACACCTGAAAAAATGTTGTTGAGGAAAAGTAAAAAATTCCTATACAATAAGTGAGGAAAACATTGACCACTGACACAATAACAAAAATGTATAATAATCAATGTGACATAATAAATAAGGTGCAGCATGCAGGCGTCTAAAAAATTGTCACCAAGACAGTGTTACGCATAAAGCACTCCAATCACTCTGTGCTAAATAATATGTGCAAAACTCTGCAATAAATAAAAACTGCAAGGTGAAGTGCAAAAAATAGGATGTGACAGTAAATAGGTTGATCAGTAAATATGGACTTTTTCGAATATTCTTATTTATAAG